>NC_084666.1:13911307-14211557 GCF_028389875.1 Rhea pennata | reverse complement strand
GATGATGAAGTGCCAGAGAGGATGCACAGGGGGTACTAGGAATTCTGTGTTAAAATTTCTTCATTTGTGGAGTAACTTCCTTGTCTGGGGTATAATCCATTCACACTGCTCTGATATACTGATATAAAGTTTTAAAAAATACTCTGAAGATTATACCTCCTTCTTCCTCCCAAGTCACATAAATGGCTGTATTAGTTATTTTTACGGCTAAATATATGCCCAGATAGCCTAAAAATTAAAATGTAGATAAAAATGTTCAGATAATTTTAGCTTCTGAACAAGAAAAACAATCCTGTAGCATTTTAAATGCCAAGTATAATGTTAATTTTAGAGAGTTGGTATATAATGCAAATTCCTTTATCAGACAATTGTCTCCCACATCAGTTTCTTGATTTCATGATGGAATTTGATCTCACTGATGAACAGAATATCATATTCTATAATTTTCAGTATAGGGCAGTGTTGTGTGAGCTGATGACTGCTTTGCATTTCCATTAGCTAAAGTGAATCCCTTAGGTAAACTCTCATTGCCCTCAGAAATAATTATTTTTATCTCTTTGTATTACCATAGTTCTCCAACCTAGACTAGGAATTCATTACATGAGTACATAATAAGCAAAACATTTTGTCTTTGAAGAACTTGTAGTCTAAATGTTCTGAATTTGGGAAGAGAGAATTGAAGCAACTTGCCTGGCACCACACAGCATGTTAGGTTTGTAGTTGGGAATGGCCTTTATTTCCCTAGCTCCATAGTATCACTTTCAGTTAATCTAAACCAGCACTTCCAGTGAGTGCTACTTGTTTCTTTCTTTCTGCTAGGCCATCACTTTTGCTGGCGCAAGTTTTCTTGTGGTTACACAGTGAACCAGAATCGATACAGACTAGAAGTAACACAGCCAGGAAAAAGAAGTTTCACCCTCTGAGTCATTTAGCTGTACTAACTGTTGTGTTGGCACCATGGAACGAATGACAAAGGCGTGGAAATGAACTGCCAAGGTAAGTAAAGGAAAGGATGCTCTGCAGTGAGCAATGTTTGCAGCAATGCTATTCTCACCGCTGGCTTTCACCAGCTTCACATGACTGAAATGATGGCCTGTGTTTCCTCATGAGTTTCATTCTAGGCTCATACTGTACTAAGGGCGTGTTGATGCTTGGTAATGGCATCTCCTCTGGGCTCTGCGCTGAGTGTGCATATGCTCAGAAGGAAGTATTCAGCTATGTGAGCAACATTCTTTGAAACAGCTGCATCCTGTGGTATGGAAACCCCTGATTTGAAAGAAGAGTTGCAGAATCTAGGAGTAAGAAGCCTCCACAAGAAAGGTATGGGAAAGGAGCAGATATTAGTCTATCTTTAGGTAGTATCCAGAGATGGGCGGTACTGAGAATCATAGTCCCAACTTCTGTTTTGTTTTTGCTTTGTTTACTTAGTTTTTTTTGTTTCTTTTATGGGGGGGGGAGAGCAAAGGGATAATTTCAACAGGTATTTAGAATATTTGACTGGAGATACTTTGGGCATGGTTATCGTCTGATGCAAACACAAAATCATTAAGACCAGCCATATGTGCAGAAGAAATGGATTTAATCCTTAATGAAGTTGTTCTCTGAGAAAACCTGAATTCATAGTATCAAATCCTGTGTGCTACTGATCATTTAGTAACTTGGCCAAGAATACTGATAGAAATGACCTAGTTGGAGGACTTTTGAGTCACTAACTATAATTTATTTTATTATACTTCATGTGGCACCTAGAAGAGTGATTTTTTAACCTTAAATGTATAACCTCTTTATGCTAGATGTATCCAATTAAGCACAAACACGATCACTTCTTACTCAGGTCTTTCCTATTAGATGCAGACCATGTTTTGGCCCTGAGTGCATTTTCCTGCTCAAAGAGCATTTTGCATATTTCAGAATTCTCTTTTTCATCCGTGAGTTCATTTCCAAAGCTGTTGGACTTGTGGGTTGAGACACAAAGCAGACTTTAGACAGACAGCTAGTAGGACAGAAGAATATTGAGATTATAAAAAAGCCTTGCCAGATTGTGGAAGATATCAATGCAAGTGAGTCAGAGCTTTCAAGAAAGCTCGGACAATTTGCTGAACTTCATTACAGCATTTGCAGCTGTGAAAAGTGATTCTTCTGCTGTATTAAGCAGCACAAGCAGAAGAGAGGGCACAACTGATCATTACATTGAGCTGTCAAACTGAATGTGAGATGTGCATGAAGTACGTAATTTGAGCTCCATTTAGATTAGAGATTGGTTCCAAAGCCCACTGAATTCTTTCACTGGCTCTTCAGTTTACTATACCTGTGCTTCAGTATCAGTATTATTTGCTTCCTGTAGGAAAGCTTTTCTAGCCTGGGGAAGGGTTGTGTGTCCTGATCTTATTCTAAATATGGTCCATGTTACAGATCACTCTCTCAAGCAGCACACTCTGGTGCAGGTTTGTGTTACTCTGTTCATGGCTGGTACAGATCTTTTCTTTTTTTGTCTTAAGGCCCATTTGACTTTCTGATTAATGGTAGTCCCCCACGATGAAATATGGAGGGATCTAAAACCCAGGGGAATTCAACCTAGAATCACTGTATCATTTAAATTGGTGTCTTTCTGTGTTTATTCATTACACTGCTGGAAAACAGTGATGGATATCGATTCTCTTACTCGTGTGATTCTGTTGTTGGTTTCCTGATGTCTAATACTCAGCTGCTAAGTTAATACTGTACCCAAGGTACATTTTAAGAATTTTAGGAAGATCTTAGTTTTGAGTCTGTTCTTTTATCACACATTTATAATTTTTTCAGTGATATCCATATTCTTTAATTTAGTGCTGAACCATAATTTGGAGATCTACTATAGAGAGTTTTTTTATTTTTGTTTTCAAAAAGATGTCTTTTCAAATACATAAAAATTTTCAGTAACACATAGTGGTTTAGGCAAATATTTTATGTGGTTTGTACTCAAAGATGTATCTGAGAGAGGTTAATTTTGATGAAAAAATATCTCATTAAAAATATTTCTTTCTTTCATTTGGAAAGATATAGAAAAAATAAAATCCAATGTGAAAGGTTCTTCTTCTTAAAATGGTACATTAAAAAAATTCCCTTTTTGCTAAAAGCAGTTGCTGGTTTTTAGATGAAGATTTAAGATGTGAATTCCCATTGGTATATGATATACTTGCCAGAGTCAAACTCGTACAAAACTGTGTTTATCTAATAATTTTTCAGAGAAAAGAAAATGCTGAAAGTCTAAAAATACTGAAGTGATAATACTGAAATGATAATTTTGGCAGTTCTTGAACAAAAATATTAAATGTTTTGATCATGAAAATACTTCAGTTTATAATATAACATGTTGATATCATACAGACTATAATAGCTATCATTATGTCCCCACTCAGTTTGTCTGGAATGATTGTATTTAGGGCCTAAGAAATGCTGGAATTCCCTGATGAAAAAACTTATTAATA
Organism: Rhea pennata; assembly: GCF_028389875.1. NCBI lineage: Eukaryota > Metazoa > Chordata > Aves > Rheiformes > Rheidae > Rhea > Rhea pennata. Next base: position 14,208,090 of record NC_084666.1, on the reverse strand, counting down.
TAAGAAGGCTGTGTGAAAGTTGAATGTTCTTCCATTCATAAGTAATTGGCTTATCATAGTTTTAGAGAAGAAGACAGCATATTTTTGTCTATTGATTGAAGCATGACAATGATCTCTACTGCTCTCTACAGCTATCCTTATTCTTATCATAATTTTCTTTATTTTAAAAGTTCATTAGAGACATCCAATTAGCTGTAAAATAGTAAATTTTGTCATAAGTGTTGAGAAATATGTTCACCCTAAGACTATGGGACAACGTGCTCTAGCTGTGTACAGGAGATATTAATCAGGTTTTGTGAATTTGCTTTTATTGGTTCCCCTATAAATTATAAATTCCCCTATAAATGCCATAGAATAAGCCAGTGTCATATACAGTACAGTTTCTTAAAATTTGTTAATTTTTTTACGAGTTACTACAATAATAGAGAATCTGTAATAATCTCCAGGGTTAGAAAATTATTTGGATTCAGTGAGTGCTTTAATGGGAGCAAAGGACTCAAGTCCCGTCTAAGAGTCATACTTACTGAACTCAAACATGTATCTAATTGTTTGCTTGTTCAAAACTAGAATGCAGAGGACCCTTGTGTTACCAATCCCCAAGCCTGCCAAGCAGAGAAGAGCTCAATTACAAATCTTTGCCTGCACCTGTAAATAAGCAGTTTTTGCTTTAATCATCCTTAAAAGTTTTCCTTACTGGTTTGGGCATATCTTATATCCTCCCTTGAAAGTAGCTAACTTTACTTTTGCTTCTCCAATCTAAGCAGCAGAATTAGACTAATCTAAATAAGTATAAAAACTAATAATAATGCTGTCTTTTTGCAGAATTTTTCCATAAGGATGTGAAACAGACTCCATGGGGTGTGCTGGGGAATCTGGAATCTGCCAAGAGTGTGGGGTCATTGTTGGCAGTCTGAAATACCTGATTCCAGTGGGTAAACACCAAGTCCAGCTTTTACTTCCTGTTTCTTAAGAAAGAATACCTATGGCTGCAGCCTTACTACTCTTGGCTGTGAGCTCTTCTAATGTTTTACAGTATTCACAACTATGTTTTGTCATTATAATAAGTATTGGAATCGTAAAAAAGTACAAACACATTACTGATTAGTGATTTTAGTAAATTTACTAGGTAGTTCTCATTTTTCTGTACAATGAATTCCATTGCAATGCTGTATTCCTAAATATGTCTACCAAGAAGTCTGTGTAGCAGTGTTTGCAAGAATCTCTTCCAATATGCTGGCTATATTTGACTTCCTATATTTTATGACACAGAGAAGGGAACAATGAGAGAATCCAGAGTGAAAAAATCAAAACAGTGGTTAGGAAAATGATCGTGCAGAAGCATTTTAGATATTTATGTGTAAGATAGACCTTTTCTTTCTAGTCAAAAGGAAATGCTATAGTAGAGATATTCTGTACAGTAAAGAATTCTGTTACATGCTCTAAAAGAAAAAAGAGATTTTTTTTTAATGGATTATACTACAACAAGAAGTCTGGAAGCTATCATGATTTAACAATGTAGAAGAAAAATTTGACACTCTGACCCAAAGGCCAAGAGTTTACGTTGACCTAAAGAAAAAGATCACCCTTTCTTTTCCCTCTCCTTCAAATGCAGGCTTCCAGTTCTCATGGGATTTCTCACTGACTCTATTTTCGCTTCCCTCTCTTCCTCATCTAGGGCTGTATCTTAGCATTTGCAGGACAGCACCACAAGTTCTTCACTACTCTATGACTTCTTATAGAAGGTAGGTTGATGGCCACATCTGCCAGCCAGCTATGTCTGGTGTCTCCTGAGCAGAAGACACAGCTCAGGTGTCTCCTGAGCAGGAGAGCAGCCATGGCATCATTTTCTAAAGAGAACCCCATCACGAAGCACATTCCTCACTGCAGCATATCACTGAGGCTTTTGCTATATCATTGCGTCTATTGTGACAGGTACCTCTCCTGTCCTCTCCTGGGTACATCACCCAGCACATCATTGTCTAATATAACAGGATAGAAGAAATGTCAGCTCTGAGTAAAATTATGAATTTGGCAAGTCTGAGCAGTAAAGAGGGAAGAAACTGCTCAGCTTTTGAGGAACTATAATTTACAGTGAAGATGCAGCAGCACCTGTCTTGAACAGTTCACTTAATGAGTAGGTTGAAAAGTACAGGAGAGCTTACTGGCACTTAGTGTCACCTAAATCTAATGAGGACTCTGCAGACTCTAAATTTTAGGTGTTTACCCCCAGCATGGGGTCTGGATTTCTTATACACAGCATATAAGCTGCTTATAAAGCCTCTGGAGAGAGTCACCTTTGAATTTGCTACAGTCATCACACTGAGGATATATTACGTAGTCTTAGAGGTGTACATTCTCAGCACTGGCTGATACGTGCTGCTCCAATCCAGTAGCTGCACAGACATATCAGCATGGCACAGTGCTTGAACTAATGCCTTCTAGACAGCATCTGGCTCAAACTGAGCCATCTTGAAGAACACACAAAGCAAGTTCTTGCTCCCAACAGGCAGTTGTATGGACCAGTCTGACTGGATACTGCAGTAAAGGAAAATTGTGAGGTGAGGGAGAAGAGGAGAAAAAGAAGACACTATTCTCACTCTTCTCTGAAGCTGAAATGCCTCTGTTCTTGGATCTACAGAGAGGTGACTCTACTGAATACTCACAGTCCAGAAATCAGCGCTGAGATAAGGGGCTTGTTCTCTTTCAGAGGGCTCAGCCTTAGGTTTTAAAATGCGGTCAGATGAGGAAATAAATGCACCATTCTGTTCTCTGCTGTGATCAGCAAAGAATGCAAGACTGTTGGGGCTAGCACTCAAGCACAAAAGGAATCCTCACCCTGAAATAACTGTTTGGGCACTCAGTGGGGATTAGAGAGACCAAGGTTGAATACTGCACATTATACAGTCCTTGTATTCCTGGCTGAGGACTGGTACTATTAGACTGCTTCATAAGATGGTATAGAGAGAGGAGGAGGGGTGGGAACAGCAACCAGCTGTCTTTATCCTGTTATGTTTTTAAATGAAATTAATATATTGATGTCTGGTGCACCTGCTGTGAGAATATCTAACAGATCAGGCCCTGTGTGTGCACAGAATCAGCATTTACAAGTATGACAGAAATAATCAGTGAATTTAGATATTCTCTTGATGTCAAAATGCAGCAGTAATTTTTAGGGGGTTGCTACAGCCGTGTTAGTCCTACTTTGTTCCTGATTGAGATACCTAAGTCCTTTACTGGATTTTTTTATTATTGCTCCAAATTAGACAAGTAGTAGAAATTAAATTTTTTGCCAGTTCATGTGGATGAATGTGTTCATTGGAGCATTAGTCAAATTTCAAATACTATATCCCATTAAAAGCAGCAGAATCTTCTAGGCAAAGAATATTAAAAGGAACAAAGTTACTTTTATTTTTAGCTGTTTTAGGGATCAGCTATTGAATAATTTCTTTCAGAGATTTGAAAGAAGGTATGAAGGAGATTTTTGGGTTTGCATTTGTTACACACTACGGGTTGAATTCCTTCTTTATATTGTTTGGAGTAAATCAGGAGCAGTTCCAATGAAATCAATGGAGTTATGCAATCGTAAAATTGGTTAGCGATCACAGTCTGGCTGAGTAGGCCTATAGCATTAATCAGTTTTAAAGATCAGGTCCCTGAGTACTTAATTTCTAGGAAACAGCACAATGTGACATTACAAGGATCCTATTTAAGACACACACTCTGCAGATCAAAGCAGGAACTACTGGAAATGCTTTCTGAAGGTATGTGTAACTATAAAATGTTTTGAGTGGCTGCCAGTATTTTGTAATCAGTGTTGTAAAGTTTTGTGATACTCTTGATGTCTGCAGATGTTATGTGGCCCATGGCACAGAGCTGATGTTCTAAATTACCAATTATATACCTAATGGAACCCTGAGAGCTGACTCCGGTCCTCCTCTGGGTACTGGGGCAGTCTTTAAACGCTAGCAAAGGACCAGTGCTATAAATAAAACTCTGTCTCCATAGTAACAGGCAGTTCAGTGCTCAGCTTTCAACACTTTAAAAATGTAATTACTGTCTTTCTTTTCTTTATATTTTTCTATTCTTGGTTTATAACAGCAGTAATAACCTCCTGAGTTGGGCATTTCCTGGCAATTAATGACTGACAGTGCTAAAAACACTTGGCTTTACCTCAAGCCCTCAAATCCTCCAGCCAGTCATTAACTGCCAGGAAGTGCCCTTCCCCATAGTCATTATTGCTTAATTATGTAAACCTGGATTAGAGATTTAATTAGATGAATTTAACATTCTCTGATTCTCTCCCCCTCCCCCATACCTGAGGCATTAGCATTTGCTGTAGTTATTAGCTGGTGTGGCTGACGTTCCCTCCAAAATAATGCCAGTATAGCAAGCAATACACTTAGTATTTGTGAAACAAATTGATTCTTTTCTAGCCCTTGATCAACAGAACTTATTTGCATATCTACTTGCAAAGAATACATTAGATTAGATAAAAACGAACTTCCAAAATTCTAGCTGGTACTGCTTTCTGGTGACTGAGAAGAATTATGATCTAGAGTTTTTAGCTCAAATTAATCTCTAGTCTTATAAATGGAGGAAAACTTGTGATGGAGGATTCTGAATCTCTGTTTCAGCTTCCTGACTCCAACTCTACCTGCTTCAAACAGGGATGTTCTGGTTGTTGTTACATTTTCTCCTATTTTTATTAAAAATCCAGCTGTATAATAGTTGTAGGCAAATGCTTTAAAACAGGATTAGTATCTCTGGCCCGTTTTTAATCAAACAGCCCTTGAAATTGTTTTCACAGATCTGACCCTCCTTACAGGGGCAGGTTTCATTCAGATTATAGCTAACACAAACCCCCCAAAGGTGTCAAATAAAACTGCTTCTCCTCATTTATCATGCCGTTTTGTTTATTCACAGTTTTCAAAGCACATCTCCAGCTCAGCACCTTTGCTGTAATGCTGAGCCCATGATGCTACAGTCAAACAAGCCGGCTTCCAAGAAGGCTCTGTGGCCTCTGTGCCGTTGACCGGGTGGAATACTTACAGCATGTTCTCTCAGTATCCTCCTTTTACCATGTGTTAACAAAATCATCCCGTCCGATCATCCCAGCCTATCCCAGAAGGCGTAGGCCTTCTGATTTTAGTTCCAGAAGCTTTATTTGGTCACTAAACAAAGATAGTGACTGAAGTGTATCATTCCCTTACATTCAGACAAAATAGTAGCCAATCCTTAAAATTCATACTTGTGATTTTGGAAGAATTTCTTACGCATTATTTATCCCTGACTTCTGTTCAGGCTGTATGGCACCATTTAATGACTTAGTGTCTCTGGCACTCCGTACAACTCAACTACTCACATATTTCACAAAGTACTTCAGTGTTAATTGCTTTAATGTACAAAGGGCATATAATCTGGATCAAAGGGCACTTTCTATGAAGTCTTATGTACTGCAGTTCTGGTACAAAATATTACTTCTTGACATATAGGTCATGTTCTAATAAACAGAGGAACAGCAATAATGTGGACTTGAAAAGAAATTATTAACTGAATCATCTCTTTAATTTGAAGTCCTTTTAAAAAAGCATAGCATGCCTGACTGCAGCCTCCATCAATCCCTTCTGGAAGCGTTAACATGTTATGACAATAAAACACAAAAGCACAAGTGTCTTTTGAAGGCTCTTTAGCAGTAAGCGTTCCATTCATTTCTACTGCGTATTTTTAAAGAAATAAAACTAAAATCCCCACACAAATGAAAAGCTCATAAAAATGCAAAATATTATTCATTTTTAAAACCCTTTCCTTTTTAAAAAAAGTTTACAGTTTTATAGGAGAAGTCCATTGGAATTTATATCCGTTAAAATGGTAAACAATGGATGCTAGAGCCAAAGTATTTATATATTATCTTAATTCAGCTATTGAATTGTTATGTTTCTTTTTAGCTAACATATTATATGAACTGAGGTATATGCACTTATAGCAAGTACCTTTGTGTGTGTGTGTGGTAATTAACTAACTAAATAAAACTGAGGCCAGCCTGTTGTGAAAGTGGTGGAGACTTCTCTGAAAAAAAGATGTAGTTGAGTTGATTGATTTCTATCTGCTGTTTTAAAGGCATGCTAAAAGTGAAAAAGGGGTTATGGCTTGGAATTCTAGTCCTTTACTCCCATGCTGATGGAAAGAATGGGACTGATGTAGAAAGATGAATACTTGAACTTTGCAGTATTCTTCTTTCTTCTTTCCCTTCTCCATACATTTCTGCTTACCTATGACATAATCTCTTTCAGTACCTGCTTTGCACAGTGTACACCAGAGGATCCTTTCTATAAAGTTGACTTCTGCAACATGGTAGGTATGTAAGACCAGGTGCTTCCAGCCCAGCTACTCCTGGAAAAGTAATAGAGAAAATAAAGATGTTCTTAAGGCAGCTTTTAAAGAATACCCTTATGATCAAAGTACATTGGTGCAATGAGTATTATTAAGTGACAATATATTACAAATATAAATTTCTTCCTTCTCTAAGCAGATGCAGTGAATCAGAGGGTGGAGCATGAATATGGGACAAAGTAGACTCTAGTTTACATCTTGGCTCTGCCGTTGACCTGGGGAATCAGTTTTGTGCTCTGGTTTCCCAAATATATAATGATACTTTCCTCCTGTTTAAAAGCAGTTATGATATATATTGATGAAAAGCATTAAATACGAGTTGGGATTTATCATACTGAGCTTCAAAGGAGTCAATCCAATTTTAAAAGTACTATGATTCATCAGTTACTTTGATGATTCGTGTCTAAGATTGCACCAAAAGAGGTAGATCCTCAACTGTTGAGAAGCTGTGTAATCTACAACAGTTGAAGATCCAGCACAATGAATACAATTTTAAAATTATATTCAATTGTAAAATTGATTTCAGTGTAATAGTGTGGATATTGCAATTTGATAGCTTGCTAAAGCATCAATATAAAAATGCAAAGTAACACTTCCTTCAGATTTGCATTTTATGTACTTCATCTAAGTTACTATAGAATATATTAAATCATGTTCTTAAAATAGGAATGCTATCTAATAAAGGAAAAAGCTTAATGCTAACAGAATATTAATTTCCAAGCATATCAGAATAGACAAATTTAATTAATAATGAGATTTGCTAGTGTAAATTGCCAAATAAGAATTTAGAGTGAATAGTAAAGATTAGGCAGGAAAAAAAAAAAAAAAAAAAAAAAAAAAAAGCTCTGAGAGGTATTACAGAAAGATTTCTTGACATATAACATCTACATTAGAGTATTTATATAGAAAGAGGTTTGGGGGTTTTCTTTGGTGAAACACTGCTTTTCTTCCTGTTCTCCAAGGACTGTTTTTAAGCCCAATGTGAGCAAGTAAATTGATTTAGGAGGAATTACAAGACTGATTCTTGCACCTTACAACATAATTTTTTCACCTCAGGATCTACTTCAAACTCTCTCCTTTTGTGAGACTCAGAGATGAATCAGAAAACTGTAAACTGCCTTAGTTCTTCTATCTCTTTCAGATTTCAAAAATATATTCAGATAAGACTGTTTAGGCATTTCTCTACAAAGAGAAGTATAACTTACTCTGCTTTAATTTAATTGGTATTGCTCCAATTAAGCGCATTCTTGCTGTTGTGCTGATGTCCACAAAACTTCATGCTTTAATCTTCTCATTGCAAACGAGGTATCTGAGCCTTACTTGTACTGCTTGGAGCTACATTATATTGTGGGTAGTTTTTGTGATGTACAGTGGGATGCCTCTTGGCATCTGAGGAACACTAGCTGGAGAGGCCACTTCTGATCCAAAATTCTCTTGGTACCTCTGTTATTCCATTTCCAAGTTGTGCTTCACTTGTGTGATTGAAACACAAAAGAACTGAGAATGTTATCCTTTATGTGACAGAAAAACAGGCTGCTTTATCAGAGAGATCACACTGTTAGTGGTTAGACTGGATTTCACAGGTAGACACAAGTAGGAAAGAGAATGAAATAATCCTATAACGATAGGGATGGAAGAGGTTTTTAAGAGATCTTTTAGCCTGTCCTGTTCTCTAATGTAGGTTCATTCGTGTAGTTTGTGACAGATACATTTACATTAGCATTTTAGTTAAGAGAGCACCCTTGAAATAAATATCCAAGTCGTCCCCGCTTACATGCTTTAGTTCAGAGTCTCAGAAAGTGTCACTGGATTTTGACTGGATGAATAAACTGGCAGATGCAGTCCAGGAGTTCAGCCTCCTAATGTACGTTCAACCCACGGGACCAGATCAGTCTGCGGCTCGAGCTATGTCAAGTGAACATACTGAAACACATTCTGTGCGGACATCAGGTCCTCGGGACAGACGGTTGCTTTGGTGTTAGTAGTAGAGATGCTAAATTTGAAGCACACCCACTCCCATCCCAGCCTTGGTTCTGCCTTGTGCACCATTAAGGAAAGGTTATTTCTCAATCAGTCTTCTCACAGGAGAAGATTTACGGTTGTATGATTAAATAATCCATGATGTGAGAGTATCTTTACATTGTAATGTAATTGAAAAATTGAAGAGCAGAAGGTTTCCTGCACACACCCTCTCCTCCTTTCCCCCTAATAAACCATGAGGGGTAGTGTTGTTGCATTTAAAATGTTTGTGCAGCCTTTGTTTGATATTTGGTGTCATACACTGACAGGCCCAGATGCAGGTCCAGTGCAGGCTGAGGCTAGGAAGGCCACTACATCAAGTAACATAGTACATGTCATCTATCTGTGGAAGTAACCAAAGAGCAATGAACTGCTTTAGCTTCACTGATAAATCTTCACCTTATATGCCACAGAAAATGTTGAAAATAAATGTTGCAGGGATTTATTTTTTTTAAAAAAATGAGTAACACTTTGAAAAATGAAATTTTCATTTGCTTTTATTTGTACTAGTAAGAGTGAAAAATTTCCTGTAGCATTTTATGTGTGTTTTTCTTCACTTTGTCACGGATGTTTATCTGGGTTTGTAGTTTTTTGGAGTTGGGGTTTTTTTAGGAAAAAACCTTTAATTCTTGGAAAACAGTAAACAAAGTAAGGGGCTTTACAGTTCAAGCAGTACCTTAAACTGCCACAAAAGATTCTGCAATAATAGTGACCTCTGTGTCTCTGAAATAAAGGAAGGATTCTTATTTGTAAAATATGAGTCATACAGAGAATGAATTGTCCATTGCGTGAGACCTGTGCACGTGAGCTGAACTGAGTATGAAGAAGCAGCATGTAACCAAGGTTGTATGCTCTGAAAGGCCGACAGTGAGAGAGACAAATAATGTCGTGAATGGTGAAGGAGCAGGAATGAGGCAGCTGATTAAACTGATAGGAGCCAAACAGTGCCGTTGAGCCTTTGATGAGTGTCAGAGGTCACCTCCGTACCATTCCCAAGGTCCCTAGGACACACAGCCTTACTGACCTAGGCACTGGATTAGACAAGAGTGTTGAGACTTCATCAGCAAACAACAACCTAACAGATTTAGGTAACTGATAGATTACTAGGCAAATGCTGTAAAAAGGAGTGAAGTAGAGGCAGCTTCTCAGGAGGGAAAAACTGAGGGAGAGAAGGAAAGAAGAGAGAAGTGATTTGTTCTGAAAATGGTTTCTTCTGTGCCTGTATCTAAACAGCAGCATTGGGATGTGTGACAAACTCAAAATAAATATCATTGAAATAGAGGTGTAAAAAATACTTTAAATTGGTGAAGTCTGTATTCATGCTAATTCTTCATCTGCTAAAGAATTAATGGAATTTTAGGTATTTCTTTAGCTGTCTCAGGGGTTTCAGTATTTACATACCATTTCCAAATGAATGAAGTATCAGCCTGGAAATACAGTCAGCTCCGTTACAGGCATTCTTGTACCCTTTTACTCTTATTTTGCAGGGCAGATTTGTTTTGCATTTTGCAGCACAGTGCAAAAGAGACTTTAAGCAGGCATTGTGTGGACATACTCGCTCTGATTCTCAAAGGAATATAACTATTAGACTAGCATTGTGCCAAGCTAATAAGCTCCATCTATCAGAATGGTTAGTTATTTTGGACCCAGAATAGCACTGATGTAGCTACACTGTTTCTGGAATGACACTTACGTGTAGCATAAACACTCCCTGAGACTTCAGTAGCCTCAGAGTCTGTGCCTTCCTATGTGTTTGCATGGCAGTTATTGTAATACTCTCCTGATTGAGATGTTTCTGACATGACCACTATAATAAATATATCCTATCTCAAAAGCTCACTAAAGTTACAAGATGATAGAAAAACAATTTCTTATTTGTGTTTTAGGAGCCATCTGACATTTTCTACTGATGTATACTGTCTACAGATAAAGGTGTCAAGGGCCATGTGAGACATCTAGGATACCTCAGGCATTCACATAAAGCTGGCAGATATGACACAGAAACTACAAGAGACCCACCACACTCTTTTGGAAAGTTGACTGGAGGCCAGAAAGGATACCCTGTGGTATCTCAGATGGTATTAAGAACATGATCTGGGTAACTTAATCACCGGGGCAGGCAGGTTGTCTGTGTCTTGTCTTCAGTATTGCGTGGCCAGCACAACTAAGAGTAACAATCCACTCAGGTGGCATGAACTACCTCTGCCTCCCCTGTGAGCCGACTTGCTGGGAACAAGATGTAATCTGGAAGCCATTTGGACAGGTTTGGGTCCTTCTGAAAGGTAACGTAATATTGAGAAGCAGGACTTACTTGCTTGGGCACAGCACCGAGCTAACACATCTAAATGGCTTCCAGAGCCCTGGCAAGCCTAGATGGCAATTGTTTGCATATGGCAGTGTGGCCAAACCCTAAGAGAAAAAGATCAGTCTGGATTCTGCTCCACTTCATGTGTTGCCATCAGAATTGTTCGCTGAGTTCCTATGGCAGGTTGTATCTTACATGATGATGAGCAAGCCAGAAGGAACTTGACTTTCAGAAACTCAGTTGGAGCTTGCAGGAGTAAGAAACAGGAATGCAGACATTCTTATCTATAACCTGAGAAAAATTGAAACAAATACGTAGAAAGAAAGTAAATGAGATTCTCTTTACTGTTGTCTTTTGTGATATAAAACATTCTGTAATGGAAAGATTTGAAGATGTATGAGTGAAATTAAATTATATAGATGAGATATAGAAGTCCCTCCATTTACTATCATAGTTAAAATAAATGTTCAGAAGCTTATGTGGTTTGTTTACTTAAACAAATTTCTTTGGAGACATGATGACTATTTTTAAGCTGAACACTCACAGTAACAATTACCTATGTTCTTAATGTCCATGAGTCTCAATAAACAGCCTGTGGATTTATGTCTTAGTGAGAACCAACCTATTAGTTTCAGTCATAAATCTCATGTGCCTTGTGTGCAAAGTGAATTTTAATAAAAATCATATAGGGAGCCAGACTTGCTAGGCAGGGTTTCACATGGCTGCCAACATTTGAAAACAATTAATAGAGACCTTTTGGGGGAGGGTAAGTAGAACCAGGTCTTTAGCTCCTGATGAAATACAGTGGACTCAGTGAACTTGCCTGAAGGACAGAATAAAAATTTTTTTCTCTATAAAAAAAAAGAATAAAAAGAGGCCATGACTTCAAAATAAGGGCAGATGGCATAGAAAGGGTCATGCCTCTGAGTCTGAGATCTCATCCTAACTGACACCCTACTGCCAAGGAAAAGGCAATAAGTATTTTAAAAGTATGCAGCAAAATAAAATAAATACACATCTGCACTCCCTAGCCTGAAAATAGATTTCCCCGCTAATGAACAGAGCTTCAGCTGCTTTGCACTGTCTCCGCAGAGCTAAGGGATGAAAGGTGGTTCTAAAGGGAAGGCCAGGGATTTCTGTAGCACACAAGGTGCCTGCCAGGGTCATGTTGTTGTGTCTGCCCAGTCCATATATGACTTGCTCAGCTGGTGTGTATTAATTCAGCTCACAGGCTGCTCTATAATATGCTGAAGCATAGCTGTGTTATCATCAGTCTGGCAAAGCACCTGGGGATTGAGGGGTATCTTTGCACTCCTGTTCCTTCCAGTTTGGTTATACCAAGCTTAACCAAATACAGCTGAGGGGCAGGTCCACTTTTCTGCTGAGTAAGTGGTAGATAAAATAATCGTGATCATGATTATTTATAATGCCATAAATACGGAGGCATGGTCCAGGTAGGGATATCTAGCAGTGATAATGGAATAGCTACACTCTACCTGACTACTATTAAGAAAAACATGATATACTTGTGTTGAGTTTTTGAACTGGCATATACTAGTTACTTATGTATACTGTGCTGCTACTCACATACTCATATTTAAATGCAGATTGGGATGGTTTTAATAAAACTCATATTGTAGTTGCAGATGGAATCAACTGCTTCCCTTTGGAACTTCTTGATGGAAGAAAGTGATTGATGCTGGTTTTATGGTCACTTTTGTTAAACAGTCAAGGCACTATTATCCACTACCATGCCTATATACTAATTACAATGAAAACTTGTGGCATGGGTAAATGGTTTGGGAAAAAAGATCTAATTAGACTAATTCAATTTGAACCAGCTATACCATGTCCAAATGCAAAAACCTAAGTTCAGCTGGCATGTCACAGTGGCCTCAGAGCTGCAAGTACTATTAGTCTGTTGGAAAGTGCCTTGGGTTTGGATAGTCCTGCTCAGAATATAGGAAGATGGACCAAGATATTTCCTTCCCTAGCAGCAATACTTTCCTATTCTAGATGTTCTCTTCCCTAGCTGCAATACTATCCTATTCTTTCAGGAATACGATAGTGTACTTGGTTGACTTCACTCGTTTCAAATAGTTGCAAAAAGATGTCTTCATGTCTTAGTACAGTTTGAGGATGAATTTGACATATACAGAAAACTTGCACTGCTTGATTAGGAAGTACTAAATACTAATTTCTGCCTTTGAATAAGTGCTGGTTTTTAGTTACTGTCACCCAGGTAAAGGTAAGTCAGCTAAAACTGGTTTGCAGTACTCCACGTGGCTAGACACGGGGAAGACAGTCAGAGCAGATGCTCAAGAGCACTAAGAAATCTTGAGGAAAAAAGTTGAGCATTGGATCCTGTATGTGTCCTAGCCCAGTGTTTACCTGGTATTGTAACATATCCTGTAAGATCATTAAAGGATTGATCCAAAACCAGGAAGGGTCTTTGCATCTACTTCTGTGGTCTTTTGGACTTAGGAGTCTTTTGATATCTTGCAGTAAATGCTCAGGTCTAAGCTGTAGTTTCAACCTTCCTTTTCTTGCCTTTGGAGATCCTACAGAGGCTGCTCAAATTACCCAAGAGGGTTGTGATAGTATATTGTTTTGTTGGACTTAAATCTATGTAATTACACACAGGTAATCCTGGTTTATTTCTGTTATCCCTTAATTGAGCTATAAGATTTTTTAAGCTTAAAAAATGCCACAAGCTTTTTAAGGGGTCTAAATTAAAATGCAACAATACAAAGAGCCCTCCTCTGTTAATGCTATTGACCAGTAATCTGCCAAATTTCATTGTAAAAGAAGATTTTTTTTTTTTTTAATTATGAAATCCCAAAGAAGTCCTTCAAAACAACTATATAGATTTTTTTTTCCAGCTGCCCTGGAGTGCCGTATCTCTATTTTCTCACTCTCAGCCTGAGGTATGCTTTTATCTAAAATTATTAAACCTCTGAAAACAGAGGTTCACAACAGAGATCTTGACAGATCTTCAGCTGCATGGGTGGGCACAGCCCTAGCAATTGTATCTTTAAAAGCCTTATTCACACTATCACTGCTGTAACAGTGGCACCTGTTAGTAGTGCTGCTGCAGTCTCTCAGTGTTTCCATTATAAACCTCCCTTTTCATGAGTTCATTTCTTGGCTAATAAAAGTTTCCTCACAGCTAAAACTTGGCTGAAAGTGACTTTGCCTGGGAACAATTATTATTAATATTCTTTTATAAATTTCCTTTTAAAAATCTTTCTGTTATTTTTAAATTAAAAGAGAGAGAGATTTACAGGGTTCAGATGCCTACACAGTGCATATACAACCAGATCTGGCAGCTCTATTTAACATAACATGCCAACTGGAAATTAAAGGATCTAATTGTCCTGCGGATGACATGGCACAAAACTACCTAAAATGCTGCCAGTTGAAAAAAGGGGTCATGAAAAAGTGGGGAAAAAAAAAAAAAAGGTAAAGAAAACCCTACATAGAAGGTCTGTTGCTCTTTTGTACTTAGCTAAGGTTGACTTCTAGCAAATGTGCAGATCCTAGACCAAGGCTTTTTGAAATAGGCATATCTAGGAAATTAAGGGTTCCAGTGAAGAAAAACACAGTGGCTCTAGGTACTCTTTCTTGGAGGTGAATCGTACCCAGTAAGTTACTAGGGGACAGTAAGTTAAAGTATCTGAGGTACATAACTGTTGTGGGCCCCATCAGGTGTGCCTGTGCTTTTGCTGGATGGATAGCATCAAGTAGGGATGAGGACAAAGTGTGTCCTGGCTTCTTATCACATGCTACTCAGGATTTGCTGATCTGTTTTTCCCTGCTGTTCCCACGTATCTTTATCAGACATTCAGTTTCCAGCAACGCTCTACTGTGGAGTTCTTCTGCACTCTTACTTCCTCTCCTCCCCCTGCTGCCCAGCGTCCACAGTCTACAGAGCCCTGCGCCCTGGCTCTGTGCTGGATCTCTTGCAGTGTGTGCTGCCTGTAAAGCTCCTGCATCCAGCATTTTTCATTTCCTTCCTTTCCATTCCAAAAACCTGAATGGAACGAGGTTGTTATATACAATTGATGACTCTAATGTAGAGCATATATTTGAAAAACAGCATCTCCTTCCTCTCTCCCAAATAATTCTGTGCTAAAAAGATATGTAGGGCTAAAATATCTAGCATCATTGACCATCTTTTTCATTCCAGTGAGGAAGTGAAATGTGAATTCCTATGACTCCACAAAGGCAGGGTCCACCAAGGAATTTTGGACAAACATACTTCATTGCAATAGAAAATACTTCCAGTTTGTACTGGCATACACAAAGAAAATCTCTGACATTGCCTTCTCTTTATTTATTCATTATATTCGTTATATAGTAGTATTTAGGTGGTAAATAAACCTTGTAAGGATGGTGGTGAACTTTATCCTCTTGAAACAATACTGACGTAATCAGAATTTTTAATTAAAAAGAACCTAAGTAGCAACTGAAAATCACACCAGGACCCCTTGCACTTCTGCAGCAGTGGGTGTGACCACTTCAAATATACTCTTCACAATTACACATTTCCTGGTACATGGTTACCAGGCACACCTTCAGCTCCGCCACCTCCTTCTCTGATGCAGGTGCACCATCAGAAGTAGTGGTAGGTCTTGTGCCTGGGCAGGAGCGAAGGTGGCATTCGGTTGCCCAGGCAGGACAGTGTGAGGTAGCTCCCGTGCTGTAAGTATACGATAGTGAGAGCGTCCCTGCCCCAGTGCTCTGGGGTGGGCACGTGTCGATGGAGGCTCCCGGCGTGCCAGGCAGACGTCCTGAGTGCTGGCCGGAGAGCTGTTCTCTGTTGCTCTCTGTGTCGAGTTGTACAAAGTGGAATGTACACGAGCATAAAGGAGTACTCGTAGCCTTGGGGCTAGACCAGTCAAGTGAGAGGTGGAATACCAGTTTCACATCCCTGACAGCCTTCTTTAAGGGCAAATATCAGAACCAAGGACTCAGAGCAGAGCACAGGAATTAGCTTGTTGCAGTTATTGTGCTTAGAGTTATTGTACTTGTGTATGATTCTTGATTTGTAAGAAAGAGAGAGTGACCGACTCTCTTACAAGGCAAGGGATGCTTTTCCAGGAACTAGGATAACCAGCTTCCAGGCCATGCTATATTCTAATACAACACAATATCCTGGGCCAGAGCATCCTACACATCAGGCCACAGAGGGGTCTTACAGCAGGAAGGGAATCAATTCCCCAGGCATCCCCTTACACCCTCTCTCCCGACCTGTGGCACCCCCTGCTTTCCTCTCAGTGGTGGTATGAAACTCGCCCGTCATTGCTTTTCTTGCACATCCCTGAAATGCTGTGGGTTGAACGCTGCATTTAGCAAAGAAGAAAACTCAGTTTTTCCATTTTTCATCTCAGCAACAAAGATAGATGTGATCTGAGTTTTTCATCCCATCCTTTCTCCCATCCTCTTTACTTTCCCCCTCCCTCTTCACTGCAAACTGGGTGGGGTGGGGGTGAGTCATGTAAGGTCTGCTGCAGCAGCCTGGCTTCAGCTTGCATGTGCCTTCTCAAACAAGACGCATCTCTACCTTGATTTCCCCACTTGTAAAATGAAGATTATGTGCCTCAAAGGAGGAACTGTAGTCTACATGCAGAGGCATTTGCTGATTTTTTAGCAGCTGGTGTCCTGGTCCTAATGTGTGTAAAATGTAACGGCATATTACAGTTTCCTTGAAGCAAAAGTGCTTAATCCTACAATGCTGCCTAAAAGAAAGATCCATATTTTGTAAATATTTCATCAAATGGAGCCTATTCCCCTGATCTTGACACTTCCCCTTTTTCAATGAGATTCTCTGGACTTTCTCAGAAGTGCCTCTGATTTATTGCTCAATGGGTGGGAAAAGAATCAGGCCCGGAGACCTCAGATTATGCTATTTTTAACCACCAACAATTAGATGTTATGCAGTTAACGAACAACAGGATGGAAAAAAACTAAGAAGAATTGTAAATATATCCTAATAATTGTATTGGAGCATAGGATTTATAATTACTAAATGTGTGATAACTGCTTCCTAAATGCCCATGCTCTTTAAACAACCTAATTTATAATTTAAAAAGCTGACAACTCTTAAAGTGTTTTATTTTATCTTGTCTGAAATAATTGAAGAGTAAGTTATTGAAAACCTTTATTTTTCATTAGCCTTAAATTCTGCTACAATTAATGTGCCCAATTTGATTATAAACTGCACAAATTAAACAATAAAGAGCTGTCTAATGAGAAATTAATTATGAGGAACAGAAGAGGAGCTGGGCTGGATAAAAGCAATAAGTTATGGCCTATGGCAGGATGTGTCAGGTTTTAAAGGAGACAAAGGGCTTTTTCCTCAATGTGTGCCAGTGCTGATAGGGCTCATCACAGATCAGTAGATCCAGAAGCCATAACAGCACGGTAATTGAAACTGCCAAAATCAATAGTGCTGACAACCTTAATTAAATTAAATATGTCTCTGATGAGCTCAAACAGCATGGCAGCGGACCACTTGACCCTTTCTCTGCGCACGGCTTGATAGACTGCAGCGTGCGGCGTGATGGATGTCACCCCGGAGGACAGTTGGAGCACTCAAGCTACTGTAGAAAATTGCTCCAAGAGTAATGGGCTCCCCAGCGTAACTGTATCTTTGACTCCAAAGTGCAGCGCGGAGTTCTCTGCTTGCTCCAATTTTTGCTTTGCCTGGAAAGTGCACTGCTACTTCGGCCGACAACACCCCTGAGGACTTTCTCATTCTGTCAGCTCTCCTCCTGCCTCTGAGAAAAAAGAACAGTTTTGTTTTCTGAACGGACAAACAACTTCAGCACTCACAGCTGGCTGGCGGTGAAACAGTTTTGACTATCTTTTTATTACAAGCATTGCACCTAGGAGATCGACTTGGAGTTGGATTCAGTTCTGTCTGTTTTTTTTAGATTCAGTCTTGTTCAAATAAAAAGATTCAGCTGAGACATCCATTACCCTAGAATTATCTGAAAGATTGTCATGGGATTATAAGGGGGAAAATAAAAGCTATAAATGTACAGGAGACAAAGAAAAATTCTTGTTGCTTAAACCACAGGGCTGGAATCTCAGTTCAACTGTAGAGTCAGCATTTGTTTTTCTCGATAGGAAATTGCATGAGTAAATATTTTTGCAGAATGCTGTTCTCTTGACCATGTACTGCTGACTTCCTAAACAACATGAAATAATTGCACCTCTAGGTTTTCAAAATGTTTATGTCAGCATTAACAAACTGTTCCTTCATTATAAGCCTGTCAAAGATCAGAGGCTTAGATTATTGAAGCAGATTCCTTTCAAATGCTAAAGTTGTTGCTGTGACAACTGCAGGAGAGAATAGATTGTTGGAGGTGGACAAACTGAGGGTTTTCCATACCAAAAGGGTTTAAATAATCCACCTCCCTGTTTAGAAAAATACCTCAAGCACAGTAAACACTCTCCAGCTAAGCACAGAGGTCTCAGAAAGGTAAAATGTTACATTGCGTCTAAGAACCTGTGGTTCTAAATCTTGCCGTTGAGCTTTATCTATATAAATTAGGCTAATCTTAAAGAAACGTGATCTAGATACTGTAATTTTGTTCCATGTATAACATTTTATGAAAGACACCTATTCATATATTTTGGAGCATCGCTCTTCTGCTAGGAGCACATATGGAAATTTATGGTACTGAAAAAATTATAGAAAAGATGATGTCCTTGAATCATGACCAGGCCCTCTTTCTCAGTGCGGTTTATTGCATTGCTAATTTAAATATGGTTGTGTGTCAGGCAAACTGTTTTATTGCAGCCTCTTTAATCCAGCCTTGAAAACTTTGTAATCCAGTACATGAGAAAGCAGTTTTCAGAGAGTGAAAGGAGAGCTAGAATTTTGGATTTCAAAACTACCTGAGCCCAACTTTTTTTTCCTTTCTCCACCTTCCCTTTCTATTTTTTCCTCTATTTCTATTTTCCTTTATCTTTTCTTTTTTAATTTTCCATTCTCTTTCTTTTCCATTTTTTCTCTTTTTTCCAATTCTTCCCCCACCTCCTTTTGGAGTTAAACTAAAAACAAAAACATCCATTTTAAATTCTATGCGCTATGCACTATTTTTATTATTATTCATGGAGAACTGTAGAAATGTAAGGGTCAAATAGATAGCCAAACTCCCAGTAAAAATCTATAGGGTCTGGTGCAATTTGTGCCTTTGAAAACTACCTGCCTTTTAGTGATTCTGTCAAATAATATCAGGTCAATAGTAGCAAAGGCCTTTATCATCACTCCTCCTCAAAGACATTTTGCTTGTGACGGTGCTGTTAATAGTGCTCGATTATGAGGGGAGAACTAGGGTAAATGGGGCTTCCCAGAGGATGAACTGATAGCAGAAACTTTTTACTTCAGGCAAAACCGAAGCTCTAGAAGAACTGCGAGTGGAAAAGGGAGTCTTCTCCTGGCTCCCAGCCAAGGGCTGCCTGCCCTGGGCAGAGAGGCAGCAGGAGGCCCATGGGCCCTGCACGCGTGGCTCCTGCTGGGGTTGTCTCCTCCACCCTTGCAGGCGTGTGTTCCCGGTGGGGTTGGGTTTTTTTGCCAGTGACTGGCTGTCTCCTTGTTCCCATCTACAGCGAGTACCTCTTCCCACCAGTCTGCTTCCTTGGCTCCTCACTCCCTCATATCCCCCCGGGGGAGAGGCCAAGATGCATTGGTGAAGATAGCAGCAGTTTTTAAATAGAGTCAAAGGAGTCTTGCTAGCATGCAAGTAATGTGGCTCTGAGGTTATCAGCCGATGAGCAAACTGACATATCATGAACTTGTATCTACTCCAACCATAACTGCCCCAATATGCACGTTTACCCCACTGTGCTGCACGATGAACACACTCTAGCTTACCCCCTTTGCTAACAGGGGAGCTGGTGAGATGCATGCAGATAGCATTGATAGACACCTAGGTTCAAGCTACTGCTTCAAAGCAGTTCCCCCTGTCTCCCAGCCATTCCTGTTCAGGTATACATATACAGCTGTAGGCTCAAGGTGGGGAGAAGGAGTCTTAATGAGTTGTAATGAACACTGCCACCACTTCCCCTACTGATACAGCCTCGCCTTTCCTCCTGCTCCACCTGGAAGAGCAGGCGTATGTCCTCTCCCGGCCTTCTCCACTGGTTCGCTCACTCAGCCGCAGTTTGGGAATCACCATCCATCAGTCCCAGGGAGAAGCGGAGGCTTGGCTGAGCACACGCAGGTGCTGAGTGCACCCAGGCACTCAGGCTGGGCCATGGTGCTGGGTGGAAAAGCACATGGCAGTGGAGCGAGGTGGGGTGAATGCAGGCAGCACGACTGTTCCCAGCGTTACCCGTGCTAGAAGCCAGGAGAATTTTATAGCCTGAAAAATGACTTGCTGGGACATTATTTGGAATATTTGGGATACACTGCTGTTGTCAAGCTGCAGACAGAAGAGGAGGCACCAAACAAGCCTGCTCCTGCCCGTGCCACACTTCATTCTGCTTCTGCCTGAAAGCGATCGCTGGTATATAATGATGGAAAAATAACACACGACTGAGCAAGCCATGAGCGCTGTGGGGCAGGAGAAGAGAGGAAATGATAGCGCCTGTCTTGCCTGCTGGTAATTACAGCATACATTAAAACTGAAATCTAGCTGAAATACTGGTTTATTTTAGTCTAACTTCCCTCAGTCATTGGTGACTCTGCTGGAGAACAGTTTATCAAGGGTGGAAGTGTGGAGTCAGATGTGTCCCACAGAAGCTCCTGTAGCCTGAGGAACACAGGGGGCCTCCACCATGCCCTGACGGGGGCTGTGGATGGAGCAGGTCAGATACAAGGCAGGAGTGAGCTTACAGTGCTCAGTCCTCTGAATTAACTCCCTGCATGGATTTTCTTAGTGAACTCTAGAAACGTCTTTTCAGGTAGCTTCGTTCAGAGGTAGTTCAGAGTACGTAGCTGAGCAAAGAGTAAGTGTACACGTAAGCTTGTGGTTTACTAAGTATCCCATGCGGACAGGCCACTTTACAGTGGCAGAATATCAGTCTTTGCTTTTCTGCCAGGCCTGTTTTCCCCTGCCTGCCTGCAGCCCTCCTGGGCCGGGCGACCTCTCCTACCCGCTCCGACAGCGCTGGGTTTGTGCCGAGTGCAGCGAGAGGGGCTGCCGTCGCCGTCGGCTTTTATCCGAGTCGTGTGCTTCCTCGGGTAGCTCCGCAGGCTTCTTAATCTGCCAGAGGAGCTTGTTAATACTTTCCTGTCTCACACGGGGGTGCCAAAGAATGGGAGAGAGAATTTGTCTCGCAGAGTCCTGTGTGTAGTTGGTTTGTGCCTCGGGTTTGTGCAGATCCCGTACATCCTGAGCGCGCGTTGCCTGGGTGCGGTTTTGGCTTTCTTCTTTATCAACAGCTCTGACTTCCCCTCTAGCCTAACCTGCACATCTGTAGCTCGCTCAGTGCGGATAAGATTACCTTAAGGACTTTTTATAAACAGCTGTCTTTGGGACTCTGTAAACCTCTTCCCTTCCTTGCAGATGCATTTTTCTTTGCCAGAATATTCAGGGTAGCACCAACACCTGGCCAAGCGCAGCCTTCCGAGTGACCATTCCCGTGAAAGGGTCCCTGTGCAAGTGCGCAGGTTCTTTGAGGCTTGGTAGAAAGAGCCTGATTGTTTGCAGTGAGGCGATATGATCCGTTCCCGTTGCATAGGACCTGACCATGCCGTTACCCCATGGCCCAAGGCACCCCCCATGAGACAGGCCCTGGGCTGGAGCACCACTAGGAGAGCACATCACCGAGCAGTCTCGGCTGGCCCTTCCTTTGGACACCAGGAGACAACAGAGTCCCTTTGGACATGAGAATATTTAAATGGGGAGGTTGCGGGGTATTTTTGAAAGGACTCTTGAAGTTAGTGAATGCCTTAAGGGCTCAAATCGGAGAACAGTGTCAATTTTGCATTTTTCTGGAAGGCCTGAGTGGAAAAAAAACCAGAAATAATATGCAAGGATTTAAAAACTTCATCCTTGAGGTTTTGTGCTTTTACTTCTCTTGACCAATACAACCGTAGCAAACATTCAAAGCTCGCTCTTGTTGGGAAAACAGTTTAGAAAAAGTGATTCTTAGTCTGCTTATTCGAGATAGAGATACTCTCTGGAGCCAAACTTTTCTGAATGTTTTGTTTTTTTTGGCCAGCCATACCATATCTCCCTAATCTTAAAGAACCCGAAACATTTTCTTGTTGCCAAAGAAACACTTTATGTTTAGGACAGATCTGATTAGCTACAGGCACCTTCATCATTCAATTTGCAAACCTCCATTCTGTGCTGTCCCGTGGCAGCTGGCCTTCAAGTGACCACATAGGGTGACCCTTGCCACTGAGACCTGAATATATAAATCCCCTAACTGAAAGCAAAAAAGTAGAGCAGCACAGAGGTTTTGAATTGAATCTCAGTTTACGTATTCTAGTAATAATTTGGCCTTTATCTCCTGTTTTGTTCTTTGTACTCTGAAGCTTCTGATTTAATCCAGAGTAACATGACTCTGCTCATCTTGTGTCACCATCCTATGCAATGAGGAAGAAAACAAAGATAGCAAGATAGCTCGGAAGGAGCAATTTGTATAAGGAGGAGAGCCACATTGATCATGTCATAGAATTGCTACCGGTAACAAGAACAGTTCAGCTCTAAGTAGAAAAGCTTCTCATTTTCACAAAAGAAGCTTTCTTGAATAGCTGAGCAGAGTTAAAGCCATGCAAAATAGTTTCCGAGAAGTACAGTTTCAAGAAAAAAAAGAAAGATGGTATTTCTTGTTGCCTTACTAAAAGGGTATATGGAAAATCTTCCACATAGCCTTAGCGTATGTGGGAGTGCATTTTGGGGCTTGTTAAAAGAGGAGACACTATGAGGAATGTAGATCCAGGTCATAGTACTGAAGCAAGAGCGGATGTGTTGCCACACAGCCCCATTTGAAAATGTGATGGCTACAACTGGTCTCATTTTCGTCCTCCCCGAAACTCTTCTCTGTCTTGACACAAGTGAAATCTCAGCAATGGCTGGCAGCTGGTTTTTCATCTGCTGTTTACGATACTGTTCCTGTTTGCAGGAATCCCTCAGTGGCTATTGTATTTATCTTGCCCTTGAACCTACTTTCTAAGCACATACACAGTATTTCCTACTCATACAGAACGAGGCTCCTGAATTATTGGCTTTTACACCAGACTTTTCTATCTTCAGTCAGTGTTTGAATTAGTTCATGTTTGGGGTACAGCTGCATGGAAAGTGGAAACTTCTGTGCTGGGCCTTCTCATTGAACTTAACGGGACCCAAGAACATTGTACTCCCCGCAGAATTTGGCCTGAAATGCAGCTGGAGGAAAAGCGGTTAGATACAAGGATGATCTTACAACCCTACATGGCTGAAACAGGTATTTGTGTAACATACACACGTGGTGTGCCATCAGGCTGCTTCCATTTTTAATACAGTCACAACTACTCTGCATACTACTAATCTTGTTGTTTTTTTCTTGTGTTCCAACATTATTAAAAATAAATCCCATTTCTTCAAGTGGTTCTAAGATTTTTGAGTGCAGTTTATGAACAACTGCTCATTTGAGAAGTTAATCTCAATTAAAATCTCCTTAGTTACAAATGGAGCAAAAAGTCTGTCATCATCCAAGACCTGTATGACATCTATA
Organism: Rhea pennata; assembly: GCF_028389875.1. Taxonomy (NCBI): domain Eukaryota; kingdom Metazoa; phylum Chordata; class Aves; order Rheiformes; family Rheidae; genus Rhea; species Rhea pennata. The sequence continues at coordinate 14,184,695 of NC_084666.1, read as the reverse complement.
CACTCTAGGGAACTTTGTGATTTTCAGATTCAATGTTTTCTATAACATTTCCTAGGTTTCACAAGCCACAATTCTGTCCCCAACAAGTGTTATCACCTTAAAACATCTTTTAGTACTTTCCATTTCCTGCCAGGCTGTCTCTAGGTGCCAAATGGAGCAGCAAACAAGACCGATACCAAGTCTCTAGATGTTGGTGGATAGGAGGCTCTTTGCCTAGCTTCCCGACGTCAGAAATACCGCAGTAAGACCGAAAAGGTGTGACCGTGGACTGAATTCGAAAGGCACCGCTGCAGGTATGAAGGGCCGCCTGCCCACTAGCGTGTAGCTTCCTCGGGAGCGTCGTGGAGACGCCCGCCTGGCAGCGGGCAAGCTGGGCTTCTCTTATTGCGGCCTTGGCATCGTACAGGTGAGGACAACAAGAGCAGTCGCGCCCTCTGCTACGTAGCACTGGGTTTGGGACTGCGGCTGTGCGCTTCTGCTGACTGGACAGTCTAGATAATAAAATCTGCTGCTGCAAAATTAAATAGTCCATTAATGACATCAGCATGCCTTCTGATTGCAGAGCAAAAATCTCCTGTACTTAATTTTGCTGAACTTTTCCTTTGCTGAAAAAAATATGCAGTTGCTATATTTGGCTGCACAATATTGTGGTGACTGGTTATTTGTTGATTGTTTGCTGTAATGCAAGAACATATTACTTTTTTTTCAAAAGGCAGAACTGAATTTTTTTTGAATACTTCTTACTTTTCTGTTTGAAAAAAATATTAATGATCTGGTAATGCCAGGATGTGCTTTTGTTTTACTATCTTCAAGTAAACCTTATTTTTGTCTTTAGTTTTGTCTGCATAGAGACACAATTAAATAATGTCACTTGTCATTCATTCATTTGGATTTAAATTCTAGAAATTTTGATGCCCTGATAATGCCTTTGACAACACAGAAATGAAATGAACTGTGCATGCCCTGAAGCATAGACCTTCAAAATTTAGAATAACATGAGTTCACACTGAAGGACATTTTATTGCCTTATTATTATACTATTATGGGAAATACTCGTAGGAGGAATGGTAATATTAAGAAATTATTGTTCATTTGAGTCATAGGTCAGATCAGAAACCTTATTGCAAATGTATAGAAATTATCTTTACAGCTCCTAGAAGGTTAGATGGAGTTCAAGGCCGAGCATATATACGCCCGAGAAGGGTCACATTATACGTATGATGATACTTGGCGGTGGCAGAGCCCATGGTCGGGGCTGAGGCGTTGCTGCTGCACATGCGGAGAAAATTGCTGTTCCGATTCCGATACCGTACGGCATTCCCACCGGCTCGCCGATTCCAGTTATGCACCCGTGCGTTACCAAGGGTGGTTTTATTCTTGATTTTTCAATTGTAGTTCAATGACGTTTCCCGCAGAGAAAGTAAACAAATTCCCCTTGATATTCTGTCCTTCTCAGTTCCATATTTTAAGACATGTAAGGCTTCTTTTCAGGCGATCAGTTGCCTCCAAGAATTTCCATTTTCTCATTGCTAGGTCTTTGCGGCCAGAATTCCTAGACAAACAGCATCCGAGGTGCACTCTTGTAATGTATAGTTATTAAGAGAATGAAGTATTGTAAATTATGGAAAAAGCAAATATGCTTACCTGCTTTTTGATGTAAATTTTAGACAAGTAATGTTTTAGACAGCCTGCAAACTGTTTTTCTGTCTCCTAACAGAGTTAAGCTTTTAAAAGTATCCTCATTTTTCAAAAAGGTTGTAATTTAGAGTTTGTTGTCTTAGTTAAGCGGAAGAATCAATTAACAATACTTTTTAATAGTATTTGTTCTTTTAAGCTGTTTAAGATCTTCCGAGAATAGCCCACATGGGTAACCAGTTTGAGAGTTTAAGGAAGAAGTTACTCAGATTTTAGAGCAAATTTTCTTTTTTACTGTAATAAAGTATAGTGTCAGCACAGATCAAATTTAATCATCCTCCACAAACCAACAGGGAAAAATATGTTAATCCAGAATTATGCATAAGGGAAATGACCATTTGGGAGCACATTATAACATTAACTTGCATTTTTTTACTCTGTTATGCTGTTTTTGGCATTTTAAAGTAATATAATGATAATTCTGCTGGTACAGTTAGTGGGGGCCCAGAACTGCCTTGCCTTGTATACACAATTATCTGTGTATAGCACTTCTTGTTCGTTATGTTCAATAAATGGTATCACAGAACCATAATGTTTAATAATAATAATAAAACAATGCAAAGAAGTGTTGCTGTTAAACAGAAACAGATTCCGTATTAATTATCTTGTCATTTATTTGGATGTGCTTAGACTGGGGAAAGACTCAGTGAGATAGCTAGAGACAGAAAAATCCCACTGCAGGAAAAAAGTGACATTTCACTTTGTGCCTGATTGAATGTATCCTCTTACAGGGATAATGTGCTTTAAATTTGTTAGCACAGGGCTATATAGTCAGATTTGCTTAAGAAAATAGTGTCTGCTATATATGGAATGAGAAAATATAGATGCAGAAAAAACCCTACTGTTTTGTATTAATGTATGTATACATATACACATACACATGTATATATTCTTCAAAACTATTTTAAGTTGGGAGTAACCTGAAGGTTTTTTAGTCATTATATTAATAGTTAAATATGGGTGACCAGAAGTAAAAAAGACATTTTCTAATATATAGTTCAGTGAAAAATATTACAGCCTTAAAATGGCATCCAGCATAGGAGTTTATGAACAAATTAAATGCTGTGTCCCCGTGAATGCTCTTGCATTCGAGGCACTGTGACTTCTGTCCTTACTGGGGCTTCAGCAAGAGCAGTTGCACAGGATGCCAGCAGACCAGTTTGTCTTATTTGATATTTAGGCACAGTAGCTGTTGAATTATATTACCTTTTGTTCCATCACCTGTGAACATTTTTCCCACCAAATAAGTAGCATCAGCTGATCGATGTATTCTGGTGATGCTATATAAGTATGTGGAGGTGATGATCATACAAAAACACTCAGCAACTGGATTGCCACCAGGAATCTTACTGATAGTATTCAAATCCTGTAGGGTATATCCTGGAGTGGTGCGGCTTTAAAGGCAATATGATAGTGTATCTCCTGTGAGGGAACTTGTATTACTTGAGTTACTATATTAAGTATCACTCGGTGGAGATTTTAATCCTTGGACATGAAAAGGAAGAGTTATGAATGAAAGAAAAAGATTATCACAGATATTCAGCACCTCAAAGCAGAAAATTGAACCGTTTTTTTCAGTCTCTAGCTGACAAACTTGCTAGCTCTTATGTTTGTGTCTTGTGGGTTTTTTTTTGAATCCCAGCTGTTGCTATCAATAGATGGTATGAGAATCTCAGCTTTTATTTTCAGAAAGTGTCTTTTGAACACTGCAAAGAAGTATTAGGGAATATGATGCAAAAGCTTCAGAGATGGTATCTCATGATCTTTACATCAGTGAATCACTGGTGACTTGCTTCCATGTGCTTTAGACTGGCAAAACCATGACAGTCTGCTGCTATTTACTGTGGTCTTATTTACCTCCCTAACTTTGGTTTAGCTTAGTTTAGTTTAAACTACTGAGTCAGTCTCATAATGAGTTAATTGAACTGCTCTATATTCATAATTAAGTGTACTAATGACTCAGTCTTCACCAGTCATTACTGAAAAAACATCCCAGCCTGGGGCCAGTGGGTCTGGTGCTGATGCCATGTTTGGAGGGCACAAAGCTCACGCTCTCCTACAGTCCTATGTTGTGTGGAATATTTCCACCTCTGTCGGCCTGAACTGCTATGAATTATTCCCTTCCTTTCTTAAGAATTGCCCTTTTTGTACAGATGATAATTGCATTTCAGGAACAGGTTCCTTGCACCTTTGTTCACCTGCACAATCAGTTGACATAGTAGGTTTGTATGCCTGAAGGAGGACTGACCAATCTTAGGAGAAAGGCTGTGCAGAGCAGCATGGTACCATTACAGCAAGGCTAGGGCTTTGTGAGAGCAACTGTGGGCAAAGGAGGGCTCAGCAGCTACGTGTAACCCCCTGGTCTCCAAGATCTAGGAGTTAGCAGCTGCCAGTGCAGGAGGTAGTCTCTGATACTTAAGTATCTAGCCCAGAAAGGAGGCCAGGCAGCCAAAGCAGCTCCTCACCACTCTGCCCCAGCTGCTCCCTGCACTTGCCCTGGCCTCCTCCTGCTCCACCACCCCCATCTCTCCAGTTTGCCTCAGCCTAGAACCATCCTCGCTCTTATCCTGTCTTCCATAACAGGGGGGCAGAGAGGAGAACATGAGAGCAAACCAGCTGGAATGACTCTGGTTCCTTCCCAGGGGGAGACGCTGTCCCTCTCCCAGGGATAGCCGGGATGCTGCTGCTCTCATTTTGGTGGCTGACATGTCTCTGAGTGCAGGAGAAAAGCAGAGCAGCCAAATATCTGCCAGCTGGACGGGCTCAGTCTCTCCCCTTGTGAGCGACCTGTGCCTCGTGTCAGCTCAGGGGGGATTTCCCTTTCATCGGTGGTGCTGCTTAAATCAGCTTATGCAGCTCTCGCTCCCGTACGACCCCTCCATCATTCTGGCACAGCTGTTTGTGCAGCTGTGCAGTGAACCAGATGGGAGAAATGATTTGGGCTCAAAAGAAAAACATGTTGCTTCTTGCTAGCTTTTTATATTTTTTTTTTCCAGTCAGATCAATTCCCTGGCCTGGATCTATCAGGCAAGCATACAGAGAGCTGTGCTTGGGCAGCAGTGGGACAGCAGGATGAGTGAGCTGACAGACCCTGCCCTAAGCTCTTTGTACCACTCGAGATACATTTGTGGCCTTACTGATGTGACAGCTTGATGCACATTTACATTGACAGTGTGGAGAGCGACCCATCTTCTGACTTCTCTCTCGTCCCCAGCCAAGCATTTCCAGCTCCCCCTATTCCCTATGCAGTTGTACGCATGGATGTGGTCACACAGCAAACTAGGCTAGGGTAGAACCAGGCTGGGCAACACATTGGGATGACAAATATCCCTCATTCCATGGGATCTTTCTATGCTAGATCAGCTTCCCCAGTCCTCCTCCTGGAACAGCTGCACGAAGCTTTGTCCCGACAGTGTGGCTTGCAGTGCAGGCAAGTTCAGGAGGCGATATGCCTGTTTCTGACATCCCCTACAGTCCATGTTTCCTACTATATGAACTGAAAGAAAAGGGGGATACTCAAAAAAGGAAGATATCATCTACTAGCTAGTATCCCTGTCCCATGTTTTCACAGACCCCACACATCCCAGGCCCTATATGATATTTTCACAGACTCCCTTCTTTTGCAGGGACTAGGACAGTAAGAAAGCTCTCCTGATCTGCTCTCATGTAGTATTTGAGGCTTTAGGTCTCCTACTGTCAGAGGCTGGAAAGAGCTCATGGTGAGTGACAGAGGGTTTCTACAAAGGTGTGGATCATCGCTTCAGCCGCTGTCACTGTGCGGGACAGTCCTTCGCACTGTGAGCCACCGTCCTTCCCATGCAGGACTCGCTGCTGCCCCTCTGCCCTGATTTCTGCTTCGACAGAAGTGTGAGGCTTTTGCAGGCAGTGGCACAAGCGATGCTGGAAGCACATCATGAGTGTCAACTCTCCTCTGTGCTCCGCTGCCTTACTAAGTGGCCAACTTTATCTAAAGCTGAGGTCACCAGCTTCAGAAGCAACATTACCTTGAGGGATGTCCTCTTCCTGAGCAGCTTGTCTACCTGTCTCCTGGACAGTCTGGCGTGTTTGTTACTAATTACGCCACACTACTTCCTCAGAAGTAGGTGAACCGAAAACACACTTGGTCCCTGGTAGGTCTGAGACTCTGACCTGAGAGAGCTAGTGGTTTGGGCTTCTCTCACTCCTTATGGCCAAATATTGAAATAACTTACAGAAACCTTGAGCTATTAAGCAACTGTTGCCAGAAATTTTATTCTCTTCAGAATGGATCAAGTCAAGTTCCCAAAATCAAAGTATCCCCAAACTGCCAATTAGGAAAAAAGAAAAGTTTGTTTTTAATGGAAAACAGCAAACTTTATATAGAAGCCACAGAGAGAAAAAGAATGCCATTTTATTCTGACTACTATCATGTATTGCATGTGGAGATTTAATATACTCCTGGTCTGTTAATTCTCATTTACCTATTTTTTTAAGAATAATAAATAGCCAGTAAGCTATCTGAAAGCTTTACCCGTCTTTCCTTAAATGAGTATTTTAAAAGAGGTTTATCCTATATCTAGCAAATCCTAATCCCTAGGAGCTAAACTTTGGAAGTGAGTAAGGAATGTAGGTAGAATGCATTTCTCTTTCAAAGGCGAAGGGTGATAGCATGTCCTTTCTGTTCCAAAGTCAGAGTGAAGACAAGTTCCTCTTGATGAGAGCGCCACAGTTAATCCGCCTCAGGATTGGTGTCTCCAAGTAGCACCCTGGGGAACTAGAATAAAAAGAAGTGTTTTTTGCCTGGTGAGCTGTAGAGCTACAGTGTACGAAAATCCTTGTTGTACAGTACGCTATATTGTTTCCCTAATGTATTTTTTCTGTGCTCTGAATGAAGTACTTACATGCAGTGAAATTGGCTTTGAGGCAACGGATGAAATCGTAGCGGTGTCAATGATCTGCCTTGCAGCAGAACAAGTGATCAGCTGATAGGTCATGTTTAACCACTGAAGACTGGATCCCCCAACCATTTCTCAGGCTAGAAAGTTCATAAACTTTAGGAGCTGTTTTATTAACATCTGGGAGACTACTCTTAGAAGTAAGGATAATTCCAGTCCAAACATATTAAGGAATCAGGCTGTATTGTTGATTAATTTTGATCAGTTGTAAAAGAAGATCAGCTTTTATTTTTCTTTCTCTTTCTTTTTAACTATGTTGCGAAACCCACCAACCTCATGTATTTCAGTTCATTGCACTTTTTAAAATGTTCAGGGTGGATAAAGACAAGGTTAGCTTCTTCAGTATAAGTTGTTTGACAATTATTTTCATTTCTTTTTGCTGCTGAGTTTTTCAATGTGATTGTTTTTGAGGACGGGACCTGAACTTTTTCCACAGTTCTGAAAATCAAAACTGTTTAGTTGTGTTACAGTACTGGCAAAGGTCCTTGCCGAACATACAGGCCATTGTGCCAGCCGTTTGCTCAGACATAGGGAAAGGGAGAGTTCCTGTTTCATTGATTTTATCACTTTTCTACTCAATGCTGTGATTCCTCTAAACGCCAAATGAAAGCTGACATTCTGTTGTGATTTTTTCCCCTCTCCTTGTATTGATTTGTTATCCTAGAGCTGTTCAGATAACTGCATTGAAGTATTTGTGGGGTCAGAGAATAAAGGATAACCAGGCTCTTTTCATCTTTGTAAAAACATTTTCTTTGAATATTCTCTTTTGCTTTTGGAAGGGTCACCATTATATCTAAAACCAGACTGATATATCTAAAGCTCAGCTGTAGATGATGAAAGGTTTTGAAGATGCAGTTCCTGGCGACTAATTGGTGAGTACTTCCTCAGTGCTTACTGTAAATCTGTTTAATCTAGCCTTGCAATTGATATGATAGAGTTTCCATGATGCCGAGAGTATAGTTTAACTTCATGCGATGTTCAAACTGATGATACAAACTGAATCCTTTCAAAGTACGTATGGTACATGAAACTCCCAATTAATGATCATTCAGCCTTAACTAACCACCCTCAAATAATTTTCTGTTGGAAATTTGAAAATGTTTGTCAGAGCATCCATAAAGCATGAAAAAGCCCATGCTTTTGCAGGGTGAGTGCTCATGGAAAGACTGCTGTTTGCCTTCCTACCAGATGCTTCACATGAAGCATCAGACTCTAGCCAATCTCTTCTATCTTTTCATCTCTATCTTTTCATTCAGCTTTTCCATCAAACTGTTAGACTAGCATTCATTCTGATAGCAGGGAGAGGAAAGTGGCTTAATTTGTTCTTAAAAATATGGAATTTCCTCAAGTTCTGGGCCTGTCCTAGTAAACCTGGCTCCATCTCAGGAAAATGAGTGTTCTTTGTTTTGCAAACCTCATCAAATTTGCTGTTCAGAAGAACAGTCTGTGCAGTGACTGCCGAAACCAGCTACTCTTACTTTTCATTATTATAAAACAGCTGTTAAAGCAATTCCTTTTTTTCTGCTCAAAGCTTACTCTATTCTCTACAGCAGAAATTTGTCTGGAAAAAATTGTCACAACTCAATTTATAGAGGCCAATAAGATGTTGTAATATTTAATCCATTTATTTTGATTATGTACATTCTTCTGAATACATGTGTTTGTTCTTGCTCTCACCTGACACCTGCTTTTTGTACACGTATTGTTGCATTAATAGTGTCTTCTTCATCTTTTCATCACTGTTATTGCAGACTAATTCTCAACTGGTATAAATTAGTTGCAGGTGGGCAACTGCAAATTGCAAATGGTTTTGGATGGAGTCCTAACTGCTTCTAATCTGACCATCTCAGAGTGCTGTAAAAATTTCACTGATTTTGTTGAAGAAATTATTTATTTTTCCTGAGGTACTTAAGACTAAGTGTATTCTGATCACCCCCATTTGTTACTCGCACAGCTTACTGAGCTAGCCAAACAGTTCACAATTATGTTAGGTAAGTAATTTAGTTAATTAATTAAAAGTTCTCATTTGTGTATCAAAAGGGAGGCAATCGTTTGTTTTTTGTTGCATGCCCAACATTAAAGACTCCCTGAAACAGAAAAATATTACTATTACCTTTTACTGAGAGAGAAGCAAAAGCCTGGGCAAATGAAATGATTTGTTCTTAGCATTACAAGTTCACAGCGCTGTGAGGATTAGTATACAGATCTTTTAGGGTCAAATCTTGACGCTTTCAGCCTCAAGTCTACTCGTTTCCTTCTTTTCTGCAAATGGGAACTGCTAGGAGCACAAAAATTTGGCCTGGACTGACTTCTATATTCTGGCATGTACTGTGAAAGCTCTGTCATTTTCCATTTTTATCAACTATTTTTGGTTAAAAAGTAACCATTTGACTGATAATTAGCATGCCTGTGCTTTTACGGAGTCTCGATTTTGAAACAATATATAATGTGTCAGCGAGGTAAAAGCAAAATTTAAAGATGCTTGGTGTCTTGAGCTTAAAAGGGTGTCAGAATAAGTTTTGTGTCTTTTTGAAGAGAAAGTTGCTATTTCTTTTAGAGCAGCTGTATGGGATTTTTTTTTTTTTTTCATTACAGCTCTGCATGCACTAGTCTCCTACAGGGCAAATTGCTTTATTTAACATGCCACAGAAAGCTACTACTGTTGCATCAGAGAGATGGAATGCTTCTCTTAAGCTGTAATGCCAATAATTGCCTTTGGACTTCCACACAAAGAAAGTTTTGGTCTTCAAACTGTCTGGAAGGGTTTGTCTGTAATTGCTGTAATGTACAATCACTCCTAGAATGAAAAGGAAAATGACATATATTTAGAAAGTTCAATAAGAACAGTGCAAACAAGCAATGCTATTATCCGAGATGGTGAATGAGCCTCATGTTCTGAGGCTGAGCTTCAGAAATTATTTTATTGCACATGGTGAGCAGACACATTGTTAATATAAAAGTATAATGAAAGCAGTTGGACTAACCACAAGAACACCCTGTGAAGCATCCATGTTTGGTTAAACATATTTGTCTGAATTCATACCAGGCAACAGGGCTGACAGATTATTTATGTCTGAATTCTTCTCTTTCAGACTGATTCAGAATGGAATAGGTATATGCCATTGACACATGGAAAATTTCATTGCCCTCATCCTCCAAAGGTAATTAAAAAGGCAAACTAGCGTGTATTTTGCAAGTCTCACAATGATGAAATCTCTGGTAGGCTCTCGGACTTCAGATGCACTTTCAGGGAAATACCTTGGCCAGATCTCTCAGCACTGTCAAGCTACCGCGTGAGTTTGACCCATTTGCCACAGAAGTTAATCAGAGCCCTCTCATTGCCTTTGGCAGGCTTTCAGGCATCTGCGTTATCCAAACAAGAAAAGGATGCGAGCAGAGAAAGACGCTACAGGTATGGCTGTAAGGTAAGGGTGGCCTAAAGTGATCACTGTTGCCTGACGTGATTTAATACAGTTTTGTCGGTGCTGTGGGAAGTTGCTTTACCTGTCAGCTGCAGCGCAAGCAGCTCTCAGAAGACCCAACCGAAGGGAGCGCGAGGCTGGCGGCTCGGGACTCCTATGCTGATATTATGCTGCGGCGAGAAGAAATGAAAACCCTGAAAGGAGGAAGGAACAATTCAGCCTTTTTAACAGAAAACTTGAGAAAACATTAAAAGAATCTTTAAAGTTCTCTTGCAAAGTAATCTTTGGGGCAGACAAGAAGGTTCTAGATCAGATGTTTGCATATGACTTCTACTGTTCCTTCATCTTTTACAGCCTTTTCCACACATGAGATAATGATTTTCTCATCATCCTATTCATTGCCATAGTAAGTAACTGTGTTGTCACAAGTGGGAAGCTATCTTCAAATAAGAAATAATTCACTGAACTATATAAATTCCAAAACAAATATCTATTCTGTCTTTTCGTAAAAAAATGTTCTTAATATTAAAATTAGAGAAAAAAAAGTTAATGTATTTTCCTCTCAGCAAAACATATGTCAATATATTTCTGACAATATCGGAGTATTTATGGGTTTTTCCCATGTTACCTTACAAAATTTATTTTTTAAAATAAATTGATATAATAAAACTGATTTAAAAATGACTAATGTTGGCTTAGTATGTTTTCAACTCAGGCCAGCTAATACAGTCTGAACTGTTATTTCCTTATATTTTCTGATTTTGCTAAATCAAAGTGTTTAAAACAAAATATTGTACTTAAGGATGTGTAGATCTAAGTTGTTCTTCTCTCGACTTGCTTCTACAAAACACTAATTTTAGCTGGTCCTCCTAGGGGTATGTGATGGAGGTTGTGCCAATAACAAAGCAACATGCAAGATAGCTGTGCTTCTAATGGATTATTAAAGAAATCATGTAATGTGTAAGAGAAATCCAGTCCTCAATTTTAGGATGCATTGCCCCAGGAAATTACATAGGAAAGTTAAAAGTTACATACATTATAAAAATGCTGCAATTCATATTGATAAGCTGTTCTCTATAGCTCAGCTATGTGCATTCTTTAAATCACAACCTAGCTAGGTCATAACTTCCAAATATTTTTTCTCTCTTTACTTCTTTTATTTTGTTTGTGTTAAGTTTGTCCCTTGGCACAGCCCTATTGCCAAATGAGGTGGAGAAAAAGCCAGCAACAAGCAGTCCAATAGCTCAGCTCTCCCTGTTGACCACTTTCCAGTCACCCCCTGGTGCTGCCCGCTTGCCTTCAATTGCCCTCATCTCAGCAGCCTCCTTCCCCATGGCCAGGGCAGCCTGTTGACCTGCAGCAGTGTCTATTGATAACAAGTCTGGGTGTTTTGGCAACTGCTAAGGCACGTTGTGGCTTTTGTAAACCATATTGTAGGTAGTTTTGCTTGTGATTTTGTCTTTGTAAGTGCAAGTGAGGTTCAAGTCAGATTGAAAATGGTGGCTTTGAAAAATGTTTTTAAGATTGCACTCATATTTGAAAATCTTATTCCCATCAGCCGTGCAAATATTCACACAGACAAGAGCGAATGAAAGAGTTACAGTGGTAGTCCTACTGATGTGCCAAAATTTAGATGTGGAGCAAAGGCATCTAAAAAAAATATTCCAAAGGGAGGGCTCTCAGCTCTCAGTTGTTTTTTCTGTGCCAGAATCATATACTTGACACCATACCTAACTTGGAGTGCACATCAAATCACTTGGAGATGCTGTATCAAAAGTCCTTATGTGCATGCATGTACCACAAAGATAATAGACCCTTAAACCAGCTGGGTGCATGAGAAAAGGGGGAAAAATCTTAAAAGCATAAATCTAGAGGAGTGCATCAACTTTTCTTTTGATTTATCACTCCACTCTGTTTTATTCCATTGTTTTGTTTTTTAATGTTTTAATGAATGGATTTTTTTAAAAAAGAGCCATTCCCAATGCAATCAATAGTTGATTTTATAAGTTACTGTCCTTAATCTAACACATCTGTGTTATCTGATCCAAGACTGCCTATAGGATAGAGGGCTAGATTCTTAGATCATATAAACTTGTGCAGTAGACTTCAAGGGGGTTATGCTAACTGCAACAAGTCAATGAGTTGATCGTGTTTGTTACCGGACTCTTAAGTGTTACCATATTTTTCCTGAGCTATTACTGGAGCTCATACCAAGTACCACCCTTACAAAATGATTTCCTTTTGACTGAGCTGATTTTCGCTTCAGACTGGCATTTACTAACTTGAGGGAAGCTTTGCAATCACAGTGAACAGGAGCAAAATAAGCCTTTTGATTCCTAAATCAAGCATCTTTATGTTAATATTAGGTTTCTGGAGTCACTGCTTTCCAGGTACAACCTTCCTTTGTGGAGCACAAAGCCAGCCCGTGTGTGAAAACCTGCGTAACCTGGTACTGGAAACACACGGGGCTGCCCAGCCCTGATCGAACATAGAGCCCGAAGGAGAAATGATGCACCTGAATTATTTCTGCCAGTCACTTTAGATGTCATGGACATGGGTGAACACCAGGTTTATCACTGAGCAGAGATGCATTGGCAGAAGGGGCCAATGCAGACAGATGCAGGGAGCCTAAGTGTGGAGTAGCGGTGGGTTCAAGCAGCATCACTACATGCAGTCCAAGTGGTTAATACTGTAATAGTGAACCCAGGGCTCATGCCTTTACTTGAAGAAAGATACTGTGAAGTTGGCATGAGTGTGAACAAGACCTACACTAATGGGTCTAGAGGACTGAGGACAATGATAGACAGCTGCAGAAACAGCCCCCACGGGCTTCGCTTACCAAAAGAACAAATAAGAGGATTTCATCCTCTCTCAGGAGAAAAGATCAAGTACTAAGGCAGTACTTAATTTAGCAGAGGTAGTCACAGGAATCATTGGCCAGAAGCTGAGGACAGGGAATTATGCTGGAACTAAAACAGGCTTTTTACTGTGTGGATAATTAACTATCACAACAATCTCTGGCTTTAAATGACTTATTCATCTTCTACTGTTTCCAGCTTGAGAACAGCTACTTTTTTGGAAGTTATCTTTTATCCAAATACACACGTTTTTGAACTCAATACTGTTGTAACTGAATGAAATGGAATGGTCTGTAATCCATATAGGAAGCCATATTAAGCAATCTGATGTTCCCACCGGTCTTTAGACATTATAAATGAACTCAGAAGCTTTGCAGGGTGACGATAGACATGGAGACTGCAGCTCCCTGAGTGAAATCCTCCATTTCAAGCAATGCAACCAGAACGCTGAGATCAAGCCCGATGGTTGCATGGTTTCACCGCCTTCTGCAAGATAGCATCGTCTGCAAGCTGGTCTCTTCAATGCAAATTAAGAGCAGCCCTTGGGCTCCTGGCGCGTTGCCAGCACGACCCTCCTTTTAGCAGAGCCTGGCTCCTTGCTGGAATAAGCCCATGTCTCGTACAGAGAGAGTGGCGAGAGCTCTCGCTCGTTCTGTTCCCCTCAATCTGGGCAGGGACTCGGAGCACTCAGCGCTTAAGGACTAGACTCCACAGAAGGTTTTTTGGTTTCTCTTGTTTTTTACTTCAGTAATTTCCTCAGTTCCCATAAAGATACCTGAAGAATGTTACTACAGACTAATCTTTAACTAACATGCTGCCCTTGTAGTGTTGAGCCCCAGGAATTCATTCCAGCTGGTTCTTTGCATCCTTGTATCTAGAGAAGTTTCTGACTGATTCTGCTATTAGTGTTTCTACTTTTCCAGGCTGTTCCAACATTTTTACAAGTTTGTCTCTGTGAAAGCGATTCATTTTTCTCAGCCCTGCAAACTGACAGTGCCACTAACTGAAAAATTGAGCACTTCAGTGTTCATATATTTCCTTTCAGTTGTAGTATAACTTTAAAAATCACCTAGAAGCAACATGAAAGACCTAGTCAGTATTTTACATGAGTCTTCCAAAGCATGACACAAAGGTAAATAAAAATAGATCAAAGAAAGTGGTCTAATGCAAGAGGAAATTTTATGTATCAAACAAAATTACTAACCATATTTTAATTGATAAAACTGTAGTTTTTATTTCCTCTTTAAAATTGAAGGTACAAAGGAGTAAAAAAGGAGTAAAAGGAAGGAAATAAGTGGAAACATGATCTTTGAAAAGCAGTGGCTGTTTACTGTACTTAATCTGTTTTTCCCAATGTCTTACAAGTTCTGCATACACTTTAGGAGAAAATGAATTTTGTCATATAACCAAAGATAAGATTAGTGCAGGTTCTTAACAAGGAAAAATATAACAACGCTGAAAATCCCAAGGGCCTATTTTATACACTCCATTCTGAATGTTGCTGTGGATTTCAGTGAGTCCTACTCCCATGAAATTATCAGAAGACTGAAAAAGTCCTTTATAGGCACCTAGGGACCAATCTGAAACCTGATGAAGGTAAGGAAAGTACTGCCCAGAGGTTCAAAGAGTTTGGATCACTGCATTTAGGGCAAACAATTGGAATAGCCAGTAGTTTTGGTAGGTCTCTTTTTTCCACTGTTATCTATGTCTAATCCAGCTTCTGTCTCAGGATGGTCAATGGCATTGCTCTTCTCCTTGCAGTCCGGCCACTTGTTTCAGGAAAAAAATGAATGCTGTGCTCAACTATGGGGGATGCTATCCTGCCCTTCTTCACCAAGGAATCCTCCTGGCAAACATCTTGGGAAGGAGAGTTCATAGTCAGGCTTGTTACCTTGGAGGTTCAGATGGTTCAGGCAAGGACAGAAGGGAGAGCTGGTGATTTTTGCTATGCCTGGGAGAAGCAGAGATTGTGGGTTCACACAGCTCCTGTGCAATGCCAGCTCTCAAAAAGTGTCACAGCTTGGTCATGATGGAAAGTGAAGAGAGCTAAGGAATGAGACCTTACCCTCCTTTCCCCTCCTTGGAAATGCTTGACCTTATGGTGGAGGATTTAGCAGGGAAAACTTAGGCTGCATCTCTCATCTCTCCAGGACAGCTTTTGCCTGGCAGCTCCAGTATGGGCTGGGTAATGAATGTTTGGTAACTGGCTCCTTTGATGACTATCGCATCAAGCAGATGCCACCTCAAAGGTGGCCAGGACTAATGGGAATGAGCTGGGCCAGGAAGGAGGATACAACAAGGACAGGCTGGGAAGGAGAATAGGAGGAGAACCAGGGCAGGAAGGGGGATCCGGTTGGGTCTGGCCAGGAGTAGGGTTGTGGCAGAACTGGGCTGGGAAGGGGGATGCTGTGTGGTGGGACTTAGCAGCAGGTTAATAGGAGCAGGCAGAGCTCGAAGGTGGCTTGTTGGGGGCACCTGGCTGCTGGTGCCCTTCATCCCCGGCAGGCAGAGACCTCGGCTGCAAGGGGCACACATCTCTGTCCCCCGGGGGCTTCCTGGCTCCCACCCCGTCCATCCCAGAGGCGAAGCCAGCTCTAGCCCCGAGGAAGAGAGCAGGCATCGGGACTTGCTCCCTCCCTCCCCACCCGGAGCCTGGGGCCCCCGCGGCGCTTCTTGGCTTGTCGGAAGGTGGAGGAGAAACCAAGACGCGGGCACTTGGCTCGCTCCTCTCTGCTGCGGGCTGTGGAAGCTGGGAAAGCTGGGAGAGAGCCTGGAGGGACCGGGAGGAGCCGGGGCGGGGGGGGCGAGCCGCGGCCGGGAGGGAGCCAGGACGGAGCCGGGAGCAGCGCGGAGGCGGCCGCCGGCTGCGGCCCGAGGGCAGGCGGCCGCGGGGCGCCGCCGGGAGCCTCTGCCGGCCCCGCGGCGCGGAGCCCGGGCGGGCGCGGGCCCCGCTCTCCCTCGGGCCCCGGCGCGGCCCCGCCGCGCGCGGCCCCGCCGAGCCGCTCGGGGTCCGCAGGGGCAGAGCGCCTGCTGAACCCCCCCGACGAAGGCTACAAAAACTAGCACGGTGCCTATTTAAACAAGAGTGTCTGAACAGGAAAAGCAAACAGACAGCGAGCGACTTCAGTTTCTTCGCTTATACGATGCTTGAAATGATAAGCGAGGATATATTTTCACATAATTGGGCTGTGTCAAGGCACTGACCGTTTGATCAGATAGGAACTTTCCATGTAGTCTCACATCAGAGGGCTAGTAAACTACAAATTAAGGCAGGCCTCAGATTTTGTCTGCGAAGTAGCCAAATAAATTAAATTTTATCCCAGAGGCTATAATTGGGAGGGTGGGGGTGGAAGGAGAATAAACAAAAGGGGAGAAGAATAATGTGACCAGGATAACTGAGCCCCAAACACAGGCAGGAGTACGGGAACGGAATCATTTGAGAAAGGGCTCCATCACTCTGAAAACTGTAAGCACCGGGAAGACGTCGGTGCATCCTTGGCACCAACTGGCAGCTTTAAGAGCCTGCACTTTCATCACCGCAGAAGAGGTCTGCGGGGAGGCAGGGCTAGAGAAGGGCGGGGGGGGGTGTTAACGCACGATTGCTCCATTAAAGGCATTTTGTTTGCTTTTTTTCTCTTTGCGGGTTGTTTTTTATTTTATTTGATGTTTGCCTACTTCTGAGGTGGACTTGCTTGGATGGGGGGAAAGCACCCTGGGGTACCTCACCCGAGATGGTGGAGTAAGGGCACAGAGAGCTCTCCTCCCCTCCATTCCTCCATCCCTCCATCCAGCTACCCCACTATCCCTCCATGCCCTCATCCCATTTGCCTGGCCATCCCATTGGCCTGGCCTTCCTCCTCCTCCAAGACAGCCAGCTCTGCTCCATCTCCCTCCCTGAGCCCCTCTGCCTGCCAGCAAGCACCAGGGCCTGGGGGCTGCCACAGTCTTTGCCCCTCACTGCCGATCCCTCCTGCAAACCCATCCCAAGTTCCCCAGCCCTGTCCTCCAGACAGATTCCCAGGCTCCAGACGAAAAGACTAGGGGGGCTCCAGGGGACCCAGCTGGCTCCTGGCCAGCTCTGCTGAAAAGGGATCACAAGAAGCCAGATTTACTCATCAGAACAAAGTTTCCAGTGACTTTCCAAGATGCTCTTCATACTCTTTTCTCCATCTTTATTCTCCTTCTTCCTTCCCTCATCTCTTTTTTTTTCCTCCCCCCCTCCCCCAAATTCTCAGCAGGACAGAGATATTGCTTGTCATTGCTGGCACACTTGTGGAGCACTGCTCCCTCCCCTCATCAGCCTTGTGTGCAGTCCAGCACTTCTTTTTCTGCCCCTGGTTTTATGCATCACCAGGATTTAGCAGCTTGCATCAGCAAATGAGGAAGAACTGAATCTACCTGTGAGGCTGCTGCTGCCTGTGGTTTTCCCCATAACTAGCTGTGACTGGGTCAGGACAGCAGGAATCTGTTCCCCACAGAGGCCCAGCAGTAGCAAGGTGGTAGCAGGGTGGGTGTGCAGATGCAGTGTGTGTGTGTGTGTGTGTGTGTGTGTGTGTAAGTGTGTGTTTGCACATGTGCATGCTACTGCCATGCACACCTACTGCCAATGCTTAGAGCAGTACTGGTAACAAGTGAAGATCAGGCTCATACGGGAGGTCTCAGGTGAAACAGCTTGCAAAAGGTCATCAGCAAACCTAAGAATAAACCTCAGTGTCCTGAATGAACTCCTGCTCTACCTGCTATCACAGAGCCTCCTCTTCACTGAGTGATGCACTGTAAATGCAACATCACTGGCTCACTATCTCTCCCATGATTTTATAGAAAAAAAAAGAATAAAAGTAGCAGCACTTTGCCTGTATTCTTGCCTGTAAAAATCACACTGACCCAAATCCAGCCCAAGTGGGCCAAATCCAGCCAAGGGACTCTTCACAGCTGGAGACAGGCCAAGTCTGGTGCCGCCGCAATCAGCAGGCTCCTGCCCAGTGAAGGGATGGCACCGTGCTCTGCAGCAGTGCCCCACGGCCCCCGCCACAGCCCCCACCGCCCGGTGCGGCCCTTCGCAGGGCACGTCAGCTGCGCGTGGGGGCTGCCGTACCTCCAAGACACGGATTGCAAGGAAAAGTCTGATGCTGTTTGAAAGGCTGGAAGGGGCTCTGCTTTGACCGATGGGAAAAGCCTAGCTGTTGAAAAGCAGAGCAATCTCGCACCAATAGGGAGCTCACACTTGTTACGTAAATAATGTCAATAACACATATGCAGGGAATAACTGAGGCAGACTGATGTCTAGAAATGTTATCTCTTCTGTTCCAAATCCTAATCAGCCCAGCAGTGTGCAAGCCAGGAACATTTTAGATTATGTCTATGCTCCTGGTTGATGGAAAGTCTGAGAGGAACATAAGCTTTCTAAAAGACAAATTCTGTTTCCCTACAAAATATTTGGATTTTTTTCCCCTCCTCCTCTGGCAGTGAAATTGTTTGGTTACATTGATTTATTAGAATGACGTAACTCACGGTATCATATCTAACCATCGACTGCCACTCAGCCAGAGGATGTGGTGAGATCACATCACCAAAATAATAAGGTGCCAAGTTCCTAAACAGGAGGTTACATATCATCAGGATGGTTTCAAATGTTTGTGGATGACTTTGGTAGTTACAGGAGTGTGATGTTGTTTCATTTTTCTATTGACAGAGTCTGGAAGATACTTGATGCCAGTTCAAGTACAATTTTATGGGGACTTTAGAATGGATATATATGCACATGTAAGAATAAACATGTTCCTGACTGGCAAGTTTTCACACAAGTCCATCACTTTCTGACCATCTTAGCCAAGGAAGAAAGAAATCTTTGCCTTGATCCTGTTCCCTCCAGTTCAGAGGGATATTTTGGGCCTCGAGTTTAACAAATTGGAGTGGGGGATGTCTTGTCCTGGAAAGCTGAATGATACCACTGGGAAGATCCCAAACAAGTGCTGAAAAGCAGCACCCACCACGTTCTGCTTTGGTGCAGCAGGTTGAGCAGTGTCTGCCAGCATGGCCACCGCTCCCAGTCTGGCTCCAGCTGTGCATTCAGGGGCAGCAGCTGGCAGAGAAACTCTTCTGTGCAGACACAGCCTGCTGCACACAGGCGCTTGGTCTCCCTCAATTTTTCTTTTTTCCCCTAGGAGTTGACCAGCTGAAACGTATATCCTTCTGAAAAGTAATGTTTTACTATGAGCACAGAAAATCTCTGTTAGGAACAGACTTAGATCAGGACTTTTGCAGCTTACAGGGTCCCTTCGAAATGGGATGACATGTATTTCTTCTGCTATGTATGTTTTCTAGTGTCCTTTGCATCACATACTTCCCAGTGACTTAGAGCGATGTAAGGAATGGTTGTTACACAATAAGCAAAGATTGGGGGATTATTCCAATGGTCTTGCAAGTTTGGAGTATTTCATCTTCTTCAAAAAGGGGAAAAAATAACTGTGTCCTTGTGAGCAAATGATTAGAAGAAGACTGGGAATACAATAATTACCCCAAATGGAAACCCAGACCGCAGTTAAACAATACAGCTTTTGTAAACTAGCTCCGCCTGTTAAAAATCTAGGAAATCGCATAACTAGAACTGGCGAAATTCTTTTCTTACGCAACGATATGTAAAAAGCTCCTGAGAAATGAGGAGTAAACATGGGAACGCTGTAAAACGGCATGATAATGAACTTGCTCTGAGGATCAAGATCGCCTTGGCGGTACCAGCATGGATTCCTTCAACCACAAAGTATTTTCTCATGTTGCAGAATTTGGGACAAACTACATTTCGTGACATTTCGCCAATAAACAAGCACGTGAAGACAAATAAACGGAGAATTGCTATAATCTACCTTGATCGCTGTGGAATTCAAGGGGGACCAAAGGAATCGGGAGCGAGACAGAATGCTGCTTTGAATGAATGTCCTTTATGAGGGAACGGAGAGAAGATCATTTATATCCTTCATATTTTATAGTTTTGCCTGTAGGAAAGAAAAGACCAGCGGAGCCCCGACTATCATTTACTCATAATGATCGCATTCAATCCAATGATTCACAGTGAATCATATAATAAGGTTTCCATTTTGCGCATGGGGAAAAGAAGGAGTGGTAGTTAAACTTTGTTTGGTTGGCATTCATGCCCCCGGCCTCCTTTTTCCCTTGAACTGTCCAGTTCAAACGTCTTACCCATGGGGCGATTTTTTTTTTTTCTGTCGTTTCCTCCCCCCGCCCCGATTACCCTCCTAGCAATAAAAATCCCTGGAAGAAAAGCTGACAGATGACTTGTACAGTTTTCCTATAGCAACGTTTCGCCGGAGCCGGCTTCGCTTTCGCGGCCTCTCGGGGCGGCGAGCCGGGACCGGGACCGGGACGGTGGCCGGGGCCGGAGGGGGGCCGAGGCCCGGGGGAGGGGGGGGGGGGGGCGTGCCGTGCCGTGCCGGGCGGCGCTGCGCGGTGCGGAGACGGCGCTGCCGAGCGCAGCCCTCTGCGCGGCGTGCGGAGGAGCCGTGGCTCCCGCGGAGCGCCCAGCCCGGCGCGGCCCCTTGCCCGCGGCACGTCGCGGTGCCAGGGGTGGAGCAGGAAAAGCACCCGCGGAGCGGGCTCCTCGGGGGCCCCGCTTGCAGCGGCATCATCGGTGTGTGTGTGTGTGTGTGTGTGTGAACGTCCCTCTTTGGCATTTCGGTCTAAGCCGCCCCTTGAAGCAGCGGGGACAGCCCGCTCCGCGCACCCTTCCTTCAGTTTGGGCAAGACCGGGGGGGGTGGGTGTTCAGCACTTCAGACTCTGCATCCCGCTCCAGATGTTGCTGCAGACGCCCCTCCACACACATGCATGCACATAAATAAACCCGACAGCTCGCTGTTACTGCCCGGGAAGGTGCACCCGAGGCTCGGATGCTTGGTTTGCTCTTGGGACCATTGTCAGCTGCTGGCGTTTGAAGGTAAAATAAAAAAATAAATAAACAAAGCAAGGGACCGACAACTGCAGTGTAGAACTTCTTCCGCGGCCGCGGAGCTGGAGGGGAAGCGGGGCGCAGGGCGGCCGCGGCGGGGGCCGGCTCGTCCTGTCTGCGGCTCGCGGGTCCGGGCAGGAATAGCCGGGAGCACCCCCGGGGTGCCGAGGAAAGGCTTGGAGAGCCCTAGGAGCCTGGCCTGGGCGGGCACAGGGAGGCAGGCTGGTGCTGAGGGAGCGGGGCAGAGGAGGTGCCGCGTCCCCGCGCCTCCCCCCGGTGCAGCCGCCTGGAAAAGCGGTGGCACCTCCGCGGGAGATTTACAAAAATCGGCGTGTTGTCTCTGAAGGGAAACTACTGCCTTAGCCACGGGGCTTTCACCAAGACAGCCAAGTTGTCTTTTGGGCAGAGCAAAGAGTCTCGAAGTCTGCTTGACATCTTGAAGCTTAAATAACCGTAAGGCATTGTTACTGCCTGGCAGCAAAGTGCCTCGTTACGCCTGATTGAGCTAATTGCTTTGAAATAGGATATATTATCTATAATTATAGAGATCTTGAAGGAGACGGCCAGCCTTTTCTTTCATCTTTTCCAAGTGCATCATAATGTCGCGATCAAATTAATTTGGGCCACTTGAAATAGTGCCTTCCTTTCAGCCGCTGCTCCTCCGAGCCTTAAAGAGACCGGGACGCCTCCTCGGCTCGAGTCTGCACACCCAAATCACCGCTCCCGCTAACCCGCTCCCGCGGAGCCGGCCAGGTGGCTGTAGCCTTAGAAGTAGTTTAGGTTATGTTTGATCCATGTAAAAAGAGGGGTGGGGGGGGAGGGGGGAATGAGACAGAAAGTATGTCTTTTCGGCTTATTAAATGTTCAGCGGAGAAGGCGCGGAGACAGGACCAGGGGGAGTTCAGACATGAAAGGATCTGAGGGCTGCTAAACCCCGCGGGACAGTTTTCGCGCTCGCGGCGCCTCCGCTCTTGCGGAGTTTGCGCCGATGCTGAGCCGCGGAGCAAGCGCGGCGGGCGGGCGCGGCGGGCGGCTCCCTCCGCGCCGTCGGGGCCAACTTCCTCCTCGGGGGTGAAGCACTCCCGCGAAGAAGCCAAGCACCTTTACAGCCGGGTGCGGGATGCTTTTACGTGCCAGGACATGGAGTGGCCCTTCCAAATCCGCGGAGGCTCCGTGTGTTTTACAGGGCGCTCTGATCTCTTGTAACCTAAGAGCTACTGTTTCGAGGGAAATAAAATAGAAACAAAGAAAACAACGGCAACATCCCTTCCTTCTTACTTCTCCGTGTTAATTCAAAGATAACATTTACAAAAGACAGACAATGCCCTGAACTGGCTTAGAGCTGCCTCCTTTCCTCCCTCCCATCTCCCACGCATCATTTTTTGTAGTCCCTCTGAAATAAAATGCTATGGGTAATCGCTTTGCCTAGCACATTCATTATATGAAACGCGACTGTTTAGGATGCTAATTGACCAATATTGTTACCTAGCACAAGTGCCTTCGGGGAAGCGCCGCGGTTCCCAATAAAAACACTGGATTTGGAACAAGCACCATTAAAATCACCTTTTCTCCTCCAACTCTTTACTTCAGTTTCCCTTACAGCCAAGGCAGGAAAATCAGAAGGCAAGTCATAGCATCAACATAACAGAAGTAAACAAACAAACAAAAAAGTTCCTAAAATCCATTAGTATTTTGGTCACTCAGAGTACAGCAAGCAAGAGAAGAAGAGTTTTGATACCAAAAATTCTCCTGTTAAACAAAGAGAATTATCCCGGTGAAGATTTCGTTTTGTAAATTTGATTTCTTTTTACTAACTGAGAGCTTCTATATTTCATTAAGAAAGAAAGGAAAGAAATAAAGAAAAAAGAAAAAACGAAAGAAACTTTTCTGGTTCCCCGGTTTCAGACCGAGCACTTGCCAGCATATGAATTAGAACCAAGCCCTCGCTATGGCACAGTGATTAAAATACCACCAAGTATGACAGAAACGTAAACACAAAGCGTTCATTGCTGAGAGATAAATAAAGAGCTAATTATCTCATTCTGTCAACTCTCAATGAAAGCGGGATCTCGCTCTCAGTATGGGATACACACTCGTCTCCTCAAATCTCAGGAACATCCCGGTGTTCAAACCATTCTGGGAAAGGAAAAAAAAAAAAAAAAAAAAAAAAAAAAAAAAAAAAACAGCAGCTCTATTTTTCTATTCGTGTTTCCATCAAAACAATGAGATCGAAAGTAGCCTGGGAGTTGCCTGGATGTCTAATAAACACATCACTTTTTCTTTTGCAAGGTTGTATTTGGGATTAGAAAAAAAGTAAAGATCCTACCTGTAGGATCAAGGAGACAATGCGAAACACAGCGCACTGATATTTTTGTACATGTTTTCTTAGTCGGGGCGGGGGTGAGGGGAGACAAAAAAAGAAAAAGTGCATCTTTGCGCCGAGCACCGGGCTTTGGGAAAATGTCGTGTGATTGGTAGAGCAAACTAATTTTGTCAGGCTGAATGTGCCGATGTCCCAGGGCTAAGGCGCCTTGCTCCCTTGATGCGGGTTAACGTCCTCAATAGTCCCCCTCCAGCTGAAGTCTTTGATCAGACCGCTGCTGGCGCCTAAAAACAACATCACTTGTCTGCCTATTAGAGGCACTGACTAATCGTGACAGATTGTTTATTCTCGCAATTAGCAATGCAGCCGCTGCTCCGAGCCCCCCGCCCCCCCCCCACCGCCGCCCCCGGCCCGGCGCGCCCCCCCGGCCTGACGGGCCGCGGGGGAGGCTGCAGCAGCCCCGGCCCCAGCCTCGGGACGCTTGGGCTCCGCTGTAGCTCCGGGCCGGGCCGAGCCGGGCCGGGCCGGCCGGGCCGGCGGCAGCGCCGCTGCGCCCAGCCTTGCAGGAGCCTTCGGGAGGCACCAGGAATTATGAGGGGAATTAAATGTATCTGAGCCCTGTGCTATACGTATGTGCTGTATGTTGGTTAATATGTGCATGCTACGTCCGTATTTATAGGAGTGCACGGAGTATGCTGCAAGTCATCTAGCAATCGCCTTCACGTAGAAGTATCACGTAAAGCGCAGCCCAACGCATGTGCGTGTGCGTGTGCGAGTGACGCGTGTGCACACGCGGGATGATATCTACAGCGCGCATACCACAAGGGTATATAGTCTAGGCGTGCGGAATATGCGTGTTTGGGTAGAGCTGATTGCAGGATAATTCATTCCAATCAGATCCTTTTGCTTATCAGTTAATAAAATGTCTGTTATATCAATGCATTTCATAATCTATGTGGTTCTAATCTACCATCTTTATTGGGTCCGGTTAAAAGGAAGGAGACTTCGCTGTCCGTCCCCGTTTAGATAATTACCCTTAAATGACTGCAAGAGCCTCTTGTGTTCCTAGGAGATTAGAGCCCTGCAGCTATCAATAAACTTTTCTCAGCGAGCGGCCAATCACATTATTAGAGAGCTGCTCCGTTTTACTGCACATCCGTCCTGGACACAAGGATAAGGGATCGTAAAACAAATTTACAAAACAAAATAGCCAAGACTTTAATGGGCGGAGGGCTTAGATGTTCCTTTCCACGTGAGTGAGTTTTTCATTATCTAGAGACACGCACACATTTATGCCAGGAAATACAGCGCACCTCATGTACCCGTGTACGCATGTGCGCGCGGACTTACACAGACAGGTAAATCGCACCGTACGGCCGATGTTTGTTAAAAAAAGAATAAAAACTAAATAAAAACTAGAACAAAAAAAAAAAAAAAAAAAAAACAATCTCCATTTTTCCAGCGTGCCGCTGACCTGTGGAAAACACAGGGGTAGCGCTCGGGGCAGCCCAGTGTTTTGTTGGAACAGGTCTCCGGGAGAAGGCGGCTCCAGAGCGGCCCGAGCCTGCCCGCCGAGCCGCTGCTCTTCCCCGCCAGGGACCCCGGACTTCCCCGACGTTAGCACCCCCGTTCTGCGCTGAGCGCCCCGTCCCCTCCGCGGTGCCCGGCGGAGCGCACCGTCCCCACCCCGGCGCGGCCGCGCTCCGCCTCCCCCCGCAGCCCGCAGCCCGCTGCCCGCTGCCGCCAGGCGCGGGGCGCCCGCCCGGCCCCGACGGCGAGGCCGGGGCCGAGCCCGAGCCCGAGCCCCCGCCCGGGGCCGCCGTCGGGCCGCCGCCGCCGCCGCCGCAGCCAATGGGGCGGCGCCGCCCCGCCCCCCGCGCGCTGGTTGGGCGGCGCCGCCGCCCGCGCCGCTTTATCAGGCGGCGCCGCCCGCCGCGGGGACGGACCGCGCCGACGGCCCCCGCGCCCCGCGCCGCGGCCCCCATGCGCGGCGGCCGCTCCTCCCGCCCGGCGCGGCGCTCGCCACGGCGGGCCGCCTCTGCATGGCCCCTGCTGTGGATATGACCACCGCGCCCACCGGCGTCCGCAGCGACGAGCCGCCCGCGCCCGCCTTCAGCAAGCCCGGCGGCGGCGGCCCCGTCCCGGCCGGCGCGGCGGTGGCGGCGGCGGCAGCCATGGGCGGGGAGGAGGAGAGCGACAAGCCCAAGGTGTCCCCTTCCCTGCTGCCGTTCAGCGTGGAGGCGCTCATGGCCGACCACAGGAAGCCCGGCGGCAGGGAGGCCCTGGCCGGCAGCCCCGAGGGCGCCGGGCCGCCGCTGGGCGCGGGGGCGGCCGCCCGCGCCAGCCTCAGCCCCCGCCTGGGCGCCCTGACGGCGGAGGCGCCGGCCTCCCCGCTGCCCCTCGGCAGCCACTTCTCCGTCGGGGGGCTGGTCAAGCTGCCCGAAGATGCACTTGTCAAGGCGGAAAGCCCCGAGAAGCAGGAGCGGAGCCCCTGGATGCAGAGCCCCCGCTTCTCGCCGCCCCCTCCGAGTAAGTAGGAGCCCGGGCGCGGGCGAGCGGGAGCCCCGGCGGGCCGGGCGGGCAGCGCCGAGCCCCGGCGGCCGCCGCGGAACCCCCGCTCCCGTTCGTCCCCTTCCCGGGCAGCAC
The DNA here is from genome assembly GCF_028389875.1 of Rhea pennata. Taxonomy (NCBI): domain Eukaryota; kingdom Metazoa; phylum Chordata; class Aves; order Rheiformes; family Rheidae; genus Rhea; species Rhea pennata. The sequence goes on along the minus strand of NC_084666.1, from coordinate 14,158,856 downwards.
TGCAGAGTCGGGCAGGGGTTTCCTCCGGGTTTCACTCTGTCTGGCCTCTCCCGAGACCTTCTCTCCTGCGGTTCCCTCTCTCTGCAGCGCCACTTACGCGTTCTCAAAATACAGAAATGCTTCAGATGTCTCCGAAGCCTTGATTTAGCCTCAGAGGGCTCAGACGGGCTTCAAACGCGGGGGAAGAACTGCTTGCACCAGGGCTATTTCTTGCGTCAAGCGTTAACTGGGGAGGATGGAAGGAGAAAAAAAAAAAGAAGAAAAAAAGCCCTGCCTGTCTGTCCATTAGCTTAACTTTTGGGCTGAATTTGCCATGCAAATCTGCGAGCATGACTTAACCTCAGAAGTGTTTTTTTTTCCCCTGAAAGTGGCTGGAATTATTTTATAAGTATCCGCATAGATCGGGTTCCCAGACATGCAGGCTACAGTCTTCGGACTTCCGCAAACTTCAGCACTACAAACTACTCTCTGAAGTATTTCGAAAGCCCGGAGAGCTGCAATTATTGATGTTTTGCTACTTTACTACAGAGACCTCAAACAGTAAAAATAGAAGTCAGGGGGTCGAGATCAGAAAGTGCGGTTTTTGCTCTCTAATGCCTGCGCTGAGCTCCGCAGATCCGGCCAAGTCGGAGCAGGCGGTGCCGTCGCCTGCCGCCGCCGACCTTCGCGAGCAGCGCTGCTTCCTCCCTCCCTCAGAGAGGGAAGCCTCCCTAGACGACTTGTGGAGCATATCGCAGTCGTTTAATTTATTTAAATTGCAAAGCAAAAGTTGTTTTTACTAAGTAAACCGAAAATAGGCCGGGGTTGAGGACCCTTAGAAATGTTAAGTAAGAGCAGAGGAAGCAGACCTGTGAAGAGCAGGAGATAGAGGCTGAGTGTGAATTCTGAGCTCGTAATTAGTAACATGGTTAATCTTGTTCCCAGGGGCCTAATGAAGAGGGTATGAGTCTGAGAAACCAGCCCGTTTAGTTTATTTTCCCCCTTAATCCAATAAAAAGGACAGCACGTATATTTTTGCAAGAGCCGCTTCCTTCACTTGTCTCTTGCCCGTTGAAGGTGGGCAGGAGGCAGAGTCTGGGGACGCCCGGCTCTCCTCCGTGCAGAGTTTTTCCGGGGAGTCCGAGGTTACTCTAGCCATCAACCACAGACGGCTGCTGGTGACTTCAGTCCTGGGAAACTCGAAAAACGTCTGAAGTTCTTTAGTGAAACATCCTCTTGCTTTACTAGGAGGGGTGAGATCAATTTGAGGAATGCCCCGGGCAGGGAGGACCGGCGCGATCCGAAGTTGTGGAGTTTTGGGGTCACTTGACTTGGAGTGGGACCTTATTTTCCAGGGGATGGGGCTCTGCAGGGTGTCCCGGTCCCGGCGCTGCTAACCGAGATCTCTCTCCTCTCTCCCCCTCTCTCCCTCCCTCCTCCCCCCCGGCTGCTTCCCGCACCCAGGGCGCCTGAGCCCCCCGGCCTGCACCCTGCGCAAGCACAAGACGAACAGGAAGCCGCGGACGCCCTTCACCACGGCGCAGCTGCTGGCGCTGGAGAGGAAGTTTCGGCAGAAGCAGTACCTGTCCATCGCCGAGCGCGCCGAGTTCTCCAGCTCGCTCAGCCTCACCGAGACGCAGGTGAAGATCTGGTTCCAGAACCGCCGCGCCAAGGCCAAGCGGCTCCAGGAGGCCGAGCTGGAGAAGCTGAAGATGGCAGCCAAGCCCATGCTGCCGCCCGCCGCTTTCGGCATCTCCTTCCCGCTGGGCGGCCCGGCAGCCGTGGCCGGCGCCTCGCTGTACGGCGCCTCCAGCCCTTTCCAGCGCGCCGGGCTGCCCGTGGCCCCCGTGGGACTGTACACGGCGCACGTGGGATACAGCATGTACCACCTCACATAGAGCCGAGCCTGGCCCCCGGCTCCCGGCGGCCCGGTGCCCGCTCCCTCCCCGCTCCTCCGGCTCTGCGCCCGCCCTGCGGCTCCCCCGCGGCAGAGACTTCTCCAGGCTGCCTCTCTCGGCCCCCTCCGCCGTGCCCCCAGCCCCTCCAGCCGCGCTGCCGTCCAGCCGCGCTCGGCTCCCGCCTGCGGGGCCGGAGCTGCTGCGCTCCGCGGCTCGGAGAAGCCCGAGGCATGGCCCGGCTCCTCCTGCCTGCGTCCCGCTGGCGCCCAGCCGCAGGGAAGGGCTGGTGGAAGAGAAACCGTGGAAAGGGGCTGAAAGACAGGACGTTTCTCTTTCTTCCTCCAAGGCGAGGTCAAGAGGCAGAAGTGTGGAGCAGCCTCTCCCGTCCCTGTGTAACGGCGCTGGCTGTTACCTGTGTTCATTCCTGCACCAGCTCCTTTGGAAGGGGCTCTGTGTACTGTGTAATATACTGTATATTTGAAATTTTATTATCATTTATATTATAGCTATATTTGTTAAATAAATTAATTTTAAGCTACTCTTGTTTGATGCAACTGGTTCATTCCTTGCCCCGCCAGGGATGACACGAGAGACTAAATCTGTGTGCGTGTGCCGAGGGGGAGAGGCACTGGCCTTCCCGGCAGTTCTTCGTCCGCCTCAGGAGACCGGTGCTCCTCAGCCTGGCTGCTCTGTGCCCCGGGAGCTGCCCCGCGCTCCTGCCCTCCCCCGCCGCCCCTCTGCCGCAGCGGCTGCCTGCGGGGGCCGGGCACCCCACCCCAGCGGCCCAGACCCCCGCTGCTGCCGCCTCCGCATCCCCCCGCCCGGCCGGCGAAGCGGCTCTGCACCCCGCCGGCGGCGGCTCGCAGGGCAGCTCCGGCCCGCAGCGCCCGCCGGGCTCTGGGCGCGGGGCCGCCGCCACGTCGGTGCCGTCCCTCGAGGGAGACCCCGGGCTTCGCCGCGGCCAGCGCGGGCGCCGAGCTGGGCGAGAGCCGCGGGGCAGGGGCCGCGCCGGGGAGCGGGGCCGGGCCCGGCGCTGCCGTCGCCGGGGCCGGTGGACGGGGCGGGTCGGCGGCGGTGTCGGTGTCGGGCCGGGCGTGTGAGGAGCCGGGGCGGCAGGGTCAGGGCGCAGGGTGCCGCGGAGCGGCTGGGGGACGCCGGCGGGAGGGATCGCCGCCGTCCGCGGGACGGGCGCCGCGCTCCGTGCCGCTCCGCGCCGCCTTGCGGGAAGCGCGCCCGGGCCGCGCCGGCCCCGCCGCGGAGCGCCGAGGGGCCCCGCGCAGAGCCGCTGCTCCGCGGACGCGCGCCGGCACCCCCGCTGCGGCTCCCCGGGTTCGTTCGGCGACGGATCGTCCGGGTAAGAGAGAGCGATGTTTTCTCTGCTGCGTTTTGTTGTGGTTTTCTTTCTCGTGCGTTATCTTTACGTTCAAGCAATGGGAGCGGCTGAGAAACGCGCTTTTTACTTTTCTTTTCTTTCTCTTTTTTTTTCTTTCTTTCTTTTTTCTTTTTTTTTTTCCTTAGCGGCTTTCATTTCCAGCAATTTAAAACGTTAAGGTTGAAGCAAAGTTAGAAGGAAAATAATTGCTGTAATGAGGCTAGGCAATCTTCTGCAGGCACCGTGGCTCCAGCGAGACTGTAGCTGGGGGCGAGGCGGGACTTTTATCATCTCCTAAATATCAATGATGCTTTCAATAACTCAAGGAAACAACATACCTGAACTCAGCCACTTTCTCCAGAGCTCACTCCTCTAATCCCTCTCTTCTCATCTCTCGCTGCTCTCTGGCTCCCAGTCCTTTCTGGGCTGGGGTGGTTTTTTTTTTTTTCTTTTTCTTTCTTTCTTTTTCTTTCTTTTTTTTTTTTTTTTCTTTTGGCTGGCTTTCTTTTCCAATCATTTTTTCCCTCTGTGCAAATGACAGTGTCTGTGATCCTGATCCCAGCGCCCAACGCCGCGCCGGACTGGGAGAGCGCGGTGCTGGCTTTTTCCCACGTTGTGTCTGGCAGAAAGGCTGGAGATAAACCTAACCTCCCGTGCGGCTAGACCGGGGGCTTGTGTGTGTAGGGGGGAAGAATCTAATCGCGCGGGAGGCCAGGTTTATCCTGTAAAGAAGCCCTTGAAATTTTGAGAGACATTTTAAACGGCGTAAATCGCCTTGAGCTGCCTCTCCGCAAGCCCCTCTCCCCTCTGCGCGCACCTTTGGGTGCTCTGACATGGCAACGTGGAGGCTCCGGGCAAGCCCCTACATTTTCATCTCTCCGCTTTGTCCGTTTTTTTTTTTTTTTTTTTTTGTTTTGTTTTGTTTTGTTTTTTGTTTTGTTTTGTTTTTACATTATGTCAACTCGGGATGGATATTCGAAGCGCAGGATTCCTATTGAACTTTGCTTTAAGTTTTCCCCCTGACCCTTGGGCTAAAGTCCTTGGTTGCTCAATTAAACCCAGATGAGAACAATTAATAACTAAGTAATGACAATAAGTTGGGAATCACACGGATGAACGCTCCATGTGAATAGGAAAAGCTCACACAAAAGAGCAAAAAGGATTTGTCGGCTCTTTTTAAGGGGGAATTGGCTTTTCTTTTTTCTTGCCTCTGGCTTACCAGCAAATAAAACTCACTTTTGTGTCTTTGTCGCCTTAAGGATCTCAGTGGGCAGTTGGAAGTGAGAATGGCTGTTTTCCTTTCAACTTGAGGGTGCTGGCGCCACGCAGCCCCAAGGATAGAGAGTAGCCAAAGCAAAGTTTCCTAATAACTCTCGTCTCCCCCGCCACCCTCCCCAGTCACTCCGGTACCCCCCCGCGTATCTCCACACACTCCGAGAAAGCCTGGGCAGCCAGACGAGAGAAAACCGAGGGGCCCCTAGCACATGCGTGAACCGCCACGGGCTCACGCACACGCACACGCACACCCCGGGGCTGCGGGCCGATCCTCTGCCATGGGAAAGCACGTTGATGTGATAGTTTCCAAGGGGGGGTGGTGGTGCTGGAAATTAAAGTGCACAGGAGCCAGAGCAGGGAGAGGGAGCAAACACGTATGAAACACGAGAAAGGAAGCCATTTTTATACTCCTCATTCCCACAAAAGAGTCCAGTTGTAGCGTGTGGCTGGCGACTATGTTGTCCGTAAATGAAATCAGCCTTTTAATACAGTTTTGCCTGTAGCCAACTCTTTACATGCTTTAAAAATACCGTACAGCACCCTGCTCAGAAATGCCACTGTGTTTGAACTTTTGGGCAGGCAAATTTCAGGGCCCGGGCAGAAGGTTAAACAGTTGCTGTTTTTGCAATTTGAAAGTAAGGAAGGGACCTCCTTCAGTTTTAGCTCCAGAGAAGAAGGCTACTGGAAAAACCTGCTGAACAAACCTTTGGTTAAACTACGGACTTATTGTCTGCTCTGAATTTCTGGTGTTTCCAGAGTCTCTTCCAGAATTTGCAGTTTAACTCAGAGCACAGATCAGTGCCCCGTTCCCTCGGAAAGCTTTACCCTGCATTTGCCACGGCGCTCCAGTGACTTAGGAGCCCAGGTCCTGAAGTGGAGCGAGGCAGAGCCAGAGCAGCCTCCCGCTGCTCCGGTTTCGTGCCCCAGAGCGCAGCCCCAGCGAGCGGGAGCAAGGCCGAGGCGGCCTAAAGCGCCCGCTGCGAGGGCCGCACGCAGCGGCGGGGAGCCTCGTGCGCCCCAGTCCGCACGCTGGGCTCGTGGCGGTGACTCCTGGTCCTGAGCACGTCTCCTTGGTCACATCAGACCTTTCTCCTGCAGATCCGGGGAGCGGAAGGTCTGTTGAACAAATCTGCTGGGTGTCTTTGCGAAGGAACTAGCAGACTTCGCACTAGTTCCCCGACATTGTCCAATTTCAGGCAAAACATCTGAACTCAGGTATTCTGTATGCAAAGCAAAGATCCTAATCTCCAGCTTACTGCAGACTCAGAGATAAATTACTCTCTGTCTCTCCTAATTATACTGCTTGATTTTATATTAAACACAGAGTTGGCTAGAGAGAGCAAGAAAAAGCGGCTGCCTAAACAGCCTAGTGGCAGGACACTCCTCGGGGATGCAGGGCTGTTCAAATCAAATCCAGCAGAGCAGTGACTGCAAAGTAAGTCTCCTGTTGCTTGGGATATAATACATTGCACCCAATGAGCTGTTGGATATAACGAGGTGGTTTTCTCCCTCCCTAATTTTCCACAAAGGCTGGCTGATGTGGCTTAGGCTTTTAACTGCAAGAGTTTGTGGCAGAAGGAAAGACCTTTTCCCTGCCTGTCACAGTGCAGGGTCCCAAATATTTATATATAAACAAAAATAAACAATCAAACAAATAATATATATATGAAGTGCAGTGAAGTGCTTGTGGGTTGCTGAAGTTCCTCTCATCAGCTTTTAACCCTCTCCACACCCATCTGAAGCGCAGCAGCGCCCATCCCCGGTCTGAGCAACCCGCTCCGCAGCAGGGAGCCCGCAGTGCTCCCGCAGCCGGCACTGCTGTGGTGGTGGGCACCCGCAGCCCGGTGCCCGCGGGGCTGGCCTGGGGCCTCCTGGCTCTGCAGCAGCAGGCTGCACCAGAAGCAAAAGCTCTGACTCCTTTAACCGCAAACAGTAAATTGTAACATGCTGCACAGAGATTTGATAGCGATTTGCTTACAACAATAAACCGGCTGGCGCTGACTCCAGCTTCTTCATCGCATAGATCTTTTGCTCCTCCAGGCTGGATCCTGTTACTGCCCTGCAGTGATTAGAGGGAGAGCAGGACAGGGAACTACCTGGACATGCTCTCCCTCATGTGAGCAGGAATGTGCAATAAATCCACCATGCAAATCTGCCCTTTTCATCTCAGGAAATGGACACAGCTGAGGACCTCGCCACAGCACTAAGTGAAACTCTTACAGCGAAGTGAGCAGTTACACTGGGCAAATCATCTGGCGAGGATGCTCCTGGCTGGTGTGGTAGGATTCACCCCAATAAAGAGCTGATTCTCATGGCAGTGTAAACAACGCTATTAACATATCTTCTTGCTTAACCCTGCAGAAAAAAACTCACCCCCCTTTAGTAGGCACACACTGCAATCAAAACTACTCTGTTAAATCATAGACTTACTAGTGATCTATAAAACAAACCTGGGGAAGGACATTTCATAGAAACAAGGTACAAAATCCGAGAGAGATTTTGTGGCTATAGATGAACTTCTGTTACTGTTGGGGCAGACAATGGGGCGATGGGCTCAGAGTGATCAGCACTGGGGAAGGACGAAGATGCAGAGACACAAACATAAAAAGATGCAGCACAGACTACTTAGTTCTTCCAGCCTAACCAGCAATGTTTTCACTGTGGTGTTTTGTGTTCAACACAGAGCAATAGCAAGGGGGATGAACACTTGATGAATTTTGGAGAAGGAGGTATCATACAAGGAGAAATGCAGTCAAGACCCTCTGGCTGCCAGTGCTGCTGCCCAGCATAGGGGTGGAAAGAGGAAGGGCACCCAGGGGAGGCTGTGTTTAGAGGATTCACTGTTACTGAGGTTCACTTTGCATGCAACAGAGAAAGGAAGTGGCAGTGGGAAGGGAAGGAGCCTGGTAGCAAAGGATGACAAAACTATGCTAAATGGAAGACTGCAAATGGGGGAAGGAGAGGACTGTCAGGAGGAAAAGGGAATTATTCCCAAAAGACAAGTGGGAGCAAAAGAATGACTTTCCTTTGATGCAATATTTTGTGTGTATTTGGTATTATTATGCAGATATCAGCTAACATAAGTACAGAAGACTGAGATGTTTTTAAAACTAAGGGGCTAATTGCCTTATACTGTTAAAGTATTTCCACGTAAGCCAGATGAGCTGTTACCATTTACATGAGAAAAAGACTGGAAGAAACTTTCTGGGGCTCTAAGACCTCTTCTTAATATTGATTCAAGCTTGTACAAGTTAGTCCTACGGAACATCTGCTCCTTACACACTGCTCACTACAAACCAGGAGTGCTTTTCAAAACCGTGCAAGCTTTGGACTTGCTGTGAAAGCCGCATCCACAGTACGCCACAAGAAGAGGTAGTAGGATGTCATGGTTGGTGTCAGTCTGACCAAAGATTTTTATTTCTGTGACGTTCTCAACCCGCTGTTTGGGTAGGAGGTTATATAAACAATATGCCCTAAATTCTATTTATAAAACAAAAAGCAGGGTTGTGAAATGTGATATATGCACTAAGGGATGAGAACAGACATGGAGAGAAACAGGAGTCAGTGGTAGTAAAAGCACTTTAACACTAAGCATTGGTTGCCTGGAATTCCCTCTGGAGGCACCTACCTGGAGGACTCTCGAGTCCCCCAGGCTTCGGGACTGAGATGTTTCTAACTGCCGCTTAGTTGGGCACCTAACTTTGAGTATTCTGTGAGACCCTCATCAGCAGAGAGCTTTTAGAGCCAGAAGGTAGCCTGACATCCCTGCAACAGCAATTGTATCAGATAACAACTGCAAAGATATAAATAGTAATTCGAATGCAAACTTTGATTAGTGCAGCTAAATGACTTTAGCCACATCCTTTTTATAGACACAGCCTGAGCATTAACTGGGTATCCAATAGCTATATTGAGAAAGCTTAGATGTTAGCTTTTAACTCAGAATTTTAATTTAGACATTCTTCAAAGGAGGATTGGCAATATAAGATGACTGTATCCTCACAGTGGAAAGGCTCTTAAAGAAAACATCTCTTAAATAAAATGTCTTTGGCTGCATTTTTGTTAACTGTGATGCTGAATTAGGATGAACTGAACAGCCTTGTTAGCTCTGAGCTCAAATGCAGGTCTTTGGAGAACTCTCCCTCTAACTGAAGAGGCTGAGTGCATCTTAATTTCCCCCTAAATAATTGCATCTTTAAAGAACACTCTCAAAATCAATCCAAGTCAGAAACATTGGAGAGAAAATAGAAAGTTGGATAGAGCTTTTAATAAAATCAGAACTCTGAGATGGGCATGTAATCCTAAACTATTCTTATTTTCTAAAATACCAGACTCAATTTCTTCAATGTGAATTGTTTTCCCTTCCTCAGAGATGGCTTTAATGCCAGCCAAGTTTGAAGTTTCTAATGACATTTATTTCTGAACTATGTAAGTATGAGAATTTCACTTAGGATGGTTGGAAACAGAATCTTTTTTCAAGCTTGTATAATGTTTAACATGACTCAATTTTCAAAATGAAGAGACACAAAAACATTGAAAAATGCCCATAACAAGAATGGGCATTTCTATTCCATAAGGAATTTGTTTGGAAAAATTATAGAGCGCCATTGGAATTAGAACCTAAGTTTATCTTAAGTTTGCTGGGAGGGAAAGTTATATGAGACAATTAACCATTGGCTTCGGATCTGGTCCAAAGCCCAATAAAGTCGGTGGCGTCTTTCCACAGGCTAACAGGCTTTGGATCTGACTTGTAAACTATACAACTTCACAGAAGATAATAGCTCTACATTGCTAGTATGGAAGTTAAATATAGTCTAATGCTTGTAGCTGTGTGTGTGCGTGCATTATGAATGATTCATTTAAACCATAGTTAAGACTGGGTTGCGGTTTTCCATTTAACTCCTATGCATATGTTTGTATTTGTGTGCGTGTACATGTAAAGACAGACGCCTGTGAGTGTGTAAGCACGCACACAACTTAGGACATAGAGAAGACTGAATCAAGTATATACATGTGATGGTGAATATCAGCGTTTACTGCGGTAGATATCACCTCTGCAATATATACATTCTGACAGATCTGAGCGTATACTTTCAAAACCAGCAGCTTCTGTTTACATTGAACTGCAATAAAAACTGAAGGAGACATCAGCTAGTATTAGAATTTTATCTTTTCAATGTCCAGAAACAGTTTCTGTGCCTTTGATGTAGGCTGTCAAGTGCTACTGGAAAATTGCATCTCTCTAATTACTGCATTCGGTGCAGAGGAAGGGGCATGACTGCCTGGCAGCATTTGTCAGCGGGGACCCTGCGGGGACTTGCCTTTTGGGTACTGATAAGTAAAGTTAGCTCAGAGTCAGAAAACAGTAAAGCAGTCCTTGCACAAAGGGAAAACAGAAGGGCCACTATTTCAGATGATCTTACACAAAGTTATACAGCTGCTTTCTGCGCCAGCTCTGATTAACCCTGACCTCCGTGGGCTGATCACTTCTGGCACAACTCCTGCATCTTCCTCCAGACCTTAGCCTCAATACGCAGTGAGTGACAACAGCACCTCTGTTCGCACACGCATGGGCAGGTTCAGGCCCACAGTGACTACCTGGTTAACCCGCAAAACGGCTCTATTGAGCCTGATGGTGTGGTTGCACATTTTGAAGAGTCTGGAGGTGATGCTGGCTTCCTTGCTCAGCCTCTGCAACCCCCTGTTCCTTATTTCTTTCCTTATGTGACAGACGGCCCTCTTGGCTATGTGTCACAAAACATTTGACTGCATTTTTAAAAACTGAGTCAGCAGCCTGATGAAATTTAGAGCTGCAACCTTGCTAATAGTGGCAGTGACAATACGGAGGTTGCAGGGAGGGATGATTAGAAAGGCATAGGGGACCGATATCTGTAAGGTGACAATGCCACCAAGAAAAGAGCAGCACTTTCCCTTTCACAAAACTCTTTGTTGATATGAATAGGACTTTTTTGTTTAAAATGTAACAGCAAGTAAGAAGTAAGGTTGTACTGGCCTTATTCATGTTGCTTTCCTCCTGTATAAACTGAAAGAAAGCATTTGTGTACAGTACATGTTACATATAGGAGCAAAAGACCGGGTCAGCTGACAGTGTGCATCCTAAACATGCGCCAGGCAGAAAGCTCTGCCAAAAAGACTGCATTTTCTATAATGTCCCTAGCGTACCGTGGCAGCCTCCAGAGGTGAAGTACCTCCAGGAGCTGAGCAGGATGTATGAGAGCCACATAGGCTGGAAGGTGGAGCGTACTCAGAGAGATGGTTCGGAGCACAGAGCCAGTTATGTAAGTGAAAAAAAATGTTCAAAGAAAGGGGAAAACCCCAGCTAATGTGCAATGGAGCTGAAGGGAATATCCGCATGGGTGAACAAAGTGATCCCAGCATCTTCCATGTAGGAAGTGTCAAGCACAGGTGGAGAGAGGTAAAGAGATAGAAACACATCCACAAAGTTTTTAAAGCTTACAGTGAACAGCAGCAAAAGATGTGCAAAAGACACGGGGTGCATTGTTTTGTGCCTGGCAGCAGCATGTATTTACTCAGGGCAAAATAAATGCAAGAACATAAACATTAGCAAACCAGCTACTTTACTGGCAATTCATAAGGAGAACTTCCAGAGTGCTTAATGCTGCCACAGCCCAGCCCAGGGGGGATTGAAGTATTCAGATATACATTTTAACATGGAGGATAGGCCAAAAATGGAATTATTCAGTCTCTCCCATCTGCATGGTTTCAGCATGATAGCAGAGATGCTAATTCTACTCACCCTGGACCACAGGTAAAATATAAACTGCAGAGGTTTGAAATGCTCTCTGACTAATGAGAGCTACTGAAAACCAGTTGGGGCTTCTGGGTTGGGCTGCACAGTTTCATGGATACATAACAAAAGCTCCTGAAATGAGAAACAAAGCACCTACATAACTCATTCCCAAGGCTCAGTTCAAAGCTGCAAGTCAAAGTTAGAGGATGGAGGCACTTGCATTGCCTTCACTCCTTGGGAAGTGTTGGACTCAGTAACAGATATATCAGTTAGGATCACCCTCTAAAAAAAATACAGCTGGACTAGGACACAGCTGCCCAGCCCAGAGCGAGCTGAGGCCCCTTCCATGCTTTCCTGAAGAGCTCAAAGCCGGCATGGCCTGCTCTCAGGGCAGGCACTGCTCCTCTGCCAAGCTCTCAGTGCTGACCCCTCTCCTCCTGAGGTTGCGTCCCTCTGCAGCACACAACACGTGGCTTTGGAGGTCAAAGAGAGAACAAGCAGGAGAGGAATTATGGCTTTGTTTTAATGTTATATCCAATGGTTATCTAATGTAAAACATGTAACTAATTTCTGGGGTATGGTCCTGAGTGTTGTATAAGGCTTTTTAAATTTAATCTTTTGAAGTGCCTACTTCTCAATAACTGATCACACTGTGAATCTAAGCATCTGCTTCAGGTGCCTAAAACAACTTGAGAGACCAAAGCAAATGCTATTTAGACAGCACAATACTTGCGTTCAGGTTCTAAATCTGGTAGCTGTATGTGGCCCCAATTTTTAAAATATATTTCTTGTGTACAGTTATTGCACCTAAGAAACAGCTCAATTAGTGAGGGACTCAGGCATGACAAGAACCATATAGAGCTGACTTCACCTTTCTATTTTATTTTACACCTACATTTATTATCAATCTATTATAGGTTGGCTCTGCGCATCTTCAAACCCACATTTGCATTCATGCGCTAATTATTGACTACATAGTTGTTAGAACATCCAATAACATGTAATTACTTTTTACTGTATATTCATTTACCTTCTCTTCTAGATGCGAATTTGTATATGTGTTACATTTGGCTTCAGTTCTGTAAACAGTTGTGCCCATGAATAACTTTACCCACATTAGGCGTCCCACGGATCACAGCTTATCTCTCACCCATTGAATTCTATGAAGTTACTCATGCGGTTAAAATACTCATAAGCATATATGTTTGTTGGATCAGGGCCTCTACTTGTAAGTTTGATGTTTATAATTAATTTAAGGAACCAATACATTTTAATTTTTTAAAAATAAAGGAAGTAAATCCTTGGAAAGCGGTAATAAATTTTTAGAGCTGCACTTATTACTGCAATAAAATGTACCTTGGTTTATTAATTAATAACTGGTTTTTAATTTGACACTCTAAAAATGAAATAGCATTGACACATATTATTAACTATTTTATAAAACAATATAGCTAATATTTAATAACTTAACATAGTAAAGTAACCATAGAACTCATATTTGATTATTACAGGGCTTTTTTAACAGCATAACAAAATAAGAACATTTTTGAGAATGCTATGTCAGCAGAAGTTGCCATTTTATGCTAGCATGTTAGCTAACATATAACTGCCTCAGGCTTTGATCCTAAAATCTTTGCCAAGTGGACACATGGTTGTATCTACCCACAACCCTACTAAGTAGCCTGGAATGCAAGCAGTGTTGGATCAGTGCCTTAGATATGAAGATACGCTAGGCTTAAATCTGTTAGTGTAAAACAATTTAAGTTACTTTTTCCATTAAAATCTGCTATATGTCTCTTTAGATAGAATACTAGTAGAGCAAATCAGTAAACTGTGATGGATACATTATTTGTTTCCTGGAAGGGAAATGTTTATTGCTCAAAAAGAGGTCACAGGTTATTTTGGTCTAACTTTTGCATCCTCTTCCTTTGGGCATGAAAATGCAAGCCAAAACGGCCCATGTGTAGCTCAAGAAGGAGCAGAACTGGTAGGATCTCAGTTGCAGAGACGTAGGTCAAACAGCTCTTCCAGAGAGAGACAGTGACTTTTCCATGAACCGTAGCCCATTTCCAGAAGGAAGGTGATGTACCCATCTTGGCAGACACTCACCGAAAAGAGGGATACATGTGTGCCCAGAGCAAGCATTGGCGCGAGATGCTCCTCTCCACTGCTGCCTCCTGGTGCCTGATCTACTGCTGCCCACCCTTGGGTTCTGGCCTTGTCCTGCTCCTGTCTACCTGCTTGCTGGCACCGTCCTAGGCCTCAGTGCTTAGTCATTCGAAATACTGATTTGCTTGGGTCTCCTGGGCCTCTTTAGGGAATTTAACTGCTACAGGTGGGAATGGACCCAGGCCTTGCATTTACTGGGCTGCACCTCACTTTCCTGGTGTTTCTTGTCATTTCTTTCCAGCTCTTCCTCTCTGACTGGAGCAATTTCTCAAGAATGTTTCTGCCTTGTTTTCTGGATGTGCCCTGATCCAGATGACATCCACATAAGCCAGTGGGGCCAGGCTCCAGGACAGGAGGGCTGGAGTCACGTTGCATTGGCAACACCGGATTTGGCTTCATACCTTCTCCACCTGCTCCCCTTCAGCTCCGGGTCCCTTCAGTTTTATACCTTCCTTCTCAGTGCCAGACCAGATCAGATTTAGCAGTTTCAGCTCTGGTGATGCCTGCTCCTGTATCAACGCCATTTTCACTCCTGACTCCAATACAATTTGGTGATTTAATGTACAATTCTGTCCTCAAAAGAGAAGTTTCCAGGACTATTTTCTCTTTGCTCAGTCCCAAACCTCAGTATCCTTTGCTCCCTGCTCATTTGTGACACTGGTATCCCACACTCTTAAACACCTGACATGGATTTCACTGGGGGCTTTTGTGAATGAAGTGGGCCTAGAAACCCCGCAGGAAAATCAGATGAAAACAAATGTTCACAGCTCTCTAGAAATTGGTGTCAGCTCCCTGATACAGAGAGTTTTACAGCGCTATAAATCAGGCTGAAAATGTAACCAGAAGCCCTGTTAGCTTTCTGTTTCTTTTAGCACATCCGTTTCTTGTAAAATTCTGATTAGAGGGACTGGTCTCTGTAGAAATCTTTCACTCTGGACCCAATAGTGCTATAAATCAAAGAACTACAAATCACCACAATTTGCAGATTCTAGGTTTCATCATTTTATTGCCTTTGGAGAAGTTATGTAAATACTTTTGGACAATAGTGACCTTTGCATCTCCTGACATATTCTGGGATGATGCAATAAATAAAAACATTTTCTACAAAATAGGTATCTTCTTCAGACAATGAATGCCATACTATTTCTCTAAAGGCTCATGTCAAGGACATGTTCTCATATAAAGAATCTCACCAAAATCATTGAGATTACTGCCACAGGTTGAGGTTACAGGATTTTTTTTTTCTTAGGGAAGCAGCAGAAATGGAGAAAAACTTCCCAGGAGTTTCTGTGAGGAAGGAGAAATGTGATTTAGTGATGATCATGTGAATAACACCATTTATGACTCTGCTGCCCCAGCTCTTGTTGGGCTACACAAAATGATGGTTATGCACTTTGGCAGGCAAAGATTTCATCACCGCCAAGTATGAATGACAGAACTGTTTTCAACAAATTTTGCCCTCCCAGTGACAGTAAATTCAGTCTAGGCTAGCAAACTCTAGATAACCCTGAGCTGAGTCATACAAGCCTGCTCAGTAATGCATCAGATCCAGCAGTGGTCACAGCTTTGATTCAGTAAGCAACGTGAAAGGGAAATCGTTAGAGGAATGCTTTTAGACGAGGCTTTGTCATGAATCAGATTCTGTGCAATACTTTCACAGGCTCCAAGACTGTAAGTATCTGTCGGTCGTAACTGCCTACTTCCAGAAGCATCAAGTCCAATGTCAGCAGCAGACCTGTGTCTTTTTAATGTGACAGATTTCTGTTCACCATCCTATTCACATCATTACTCAGAAAATACTCTGAGCTCCTGTTAACTCCCATGGATCAGAGAAAAGAATACCGTACAAGGAAAACGGCTTCGGATACAAACCGAATGCATTACATTCCTTCTTTTAGATTTAGTATCACAGTTAAGAGCTTGTCAGTTACCAGGGGTAAATGTAATACCTATGAATTTGTACTGCTATCATTTATTGATTGCACTAACTCGGTGTCTGAGAGCTCTAGTCGTGGACCAGGTGCCTGTCGTGCTAGATGTTGTGCAACAAGGAGCGAAAAGATGATCCTTGCCAGTGTGAGCTCATAAATCTTTGCCTTACCTTTATTGGGAAATCTGTAAGTTTACATTGCCCATTATTATAGGCAGATAATCTATGTTGTAAGGAGAACATTTCCAAAGGCTCAAGTAAGTGTTAGCCACCCAACTCTTGCTGACCCTCAGTGGGATTTTTAGCGCTTATCTGCTCACTGTGCCTCTGAAAAAGACCACTTAGACAGCTAGATGATAAGATTACATTTTTAAAAAGTTCCTTTAAATACTGGAAAATATTTCAGAAATGGGACCTATGTTTCATAGTCACTGTTCCTGATGTTGTTGTCTTTTAATTCAGCTTATTGATTGAACAGATCTCCCATTTTTATTCTGTAGTCTACAAAGTCAGTTAAATAAATAGAAAACTGAGTGCATTTTAAAAGGCAGCTTAAGATTCCTATTTGTGCATGAGTTAGTGTTACAGTAGGACACCATCTGCTGTCCAGTTGGAGTCCAACTACAATTGGCTCAAAAGGAGAATGTAATATCCTAGCTATAAAAATAATGCAACTTGTATTATCTTGGTAATGCTTTTACAAACCAAATTCTGTATCAGATTTGTGAGTCTTTCTTTATAACATCTGCTTGAATTTACTCTTTTTTATCTTTATGTAGTGGGAATACCTAACTGATTATTGTATTTCTTCATGCAGCTAAGTTTTCCTCTTTTTGGTAAAATGCCATTCAGGTATTCAGAGTGTTGAGAAATGAATGGTATAAATGGAAATAACTCATATTACTTCAAACTTTGCATTTGTAAATAAATTGTGCAAACCTTACTGATCAGTCTTAATCAAAGCCAGCACAAGAGAACCAGCTGTAGTGCAGGCTCTCCCAGTCTGCCCTTGTAAGGTGTCTTCCTAGACCTTGTTTGGCTCTTGCAGAAGCATCCGAGGCCTCACTGGTGGAGCTGCCAATCAGTGTTAATGATAAAGGAGATTTCCACACTTACAACTAGAAACTGAGCTGAGACCACCACTTAATTTTCTCAGGCTACTGAGAAAAGGCTACTTACCAGGTGGTAATAATTTTGAGTTACTATCAGCTTGGAGCACTTTCAAATGCTGACTTGGCTTTGAGAAACTCCATAGATCCTTACAGTTCTCTTCTTTGCAATAAATTTGTCTCAAGCTTTGAAAGCAGATTGACATACCTATTGATAAACTATGCAAAATGATCAGTTGCTTGCATAATCAACATTTTCTGAATTTCTGCTCTCCAATTTTTTCCAGAAATAGGGAATTTTTCTTTAAAATGCTTAGCACTTAGTTTTCTGCTTGTGCTGCTCATAATGACAAAACCGTTCTAGAAGTATGCTGAATTACCATATTGTACCATAAATGCAATATACTGGGGATATGGGTGTATCTGCTAAGCTGCAGTTTGAGTAAGTACAGTAAAACTAGACCAGAAATTGAAACAAGTTAGGCAGGAAGAGGTTGTTATGACTGTATATAGACTAAGGGCCTCAGTAATGTCCATAGGGGATCAGTCCTTAAATTCCTCTCTTATGGCTACATAATGAGAGCTTCAGGTTTACTGGAATGACAAATTTAGGAATAAAATTGCCATTAACTCCTCATCTAAGCCAATTAGTGAGTGATTTTCATGCTGCTTTCTAAAGGGTCCTGTATCTCTCCACCGCCTGCATAGGAAAGCTCAATTTATTGTTTCAGTTAGCAGGGGTAAATCTAGGTCTCACTGTGTAGTATATATAGCCACATCTGAGCTCATAAGAAGCTATCTGAAACTAATCTTTTTGTCTACTTTTGAGAATCACCTAGGCATTTCTACTAAGAAAACCCCTCCTGCTGCAGGACAAAAGCCTTGCCCATGTCCCAGTCACTTTCTATCTTCAAGACTGGCTATAATGGAAGTGGCACACACAAAATTAGAAACTGAGCAACGGTTTATCAGAACTAACCATACCATTTCTAGTTCCTTTAATAATACTATACTGATGGTCCACAAAAATATTTATAGAACAAATTGCACAGACTTCAGTCTTTCCTAAGTCATGTATTTGGAACATTTGTAAGGTAAGTTAAACCACAGAGAATTTTGAAATTGCTCAGGAAAGAAATATACTAAAGCATGAACAAAAATTTTAGAAGTAAAGAGGAAGAGAATGGAAATATGCTGTAGATGTTTTGACACATTTTTCTTTCCATGAGAAGGTATTAATAAATTTGATGTAATTAATGTCACTGAGCAATTTTCATATTGTTTGGGAATGAGCTCAGACAGATGCATAAGGATCTTAAGGTCATTACAAAATGCACAGGTTTGCTTTTCTGAGTTAAACAGGCATCTTGTCACATAGAGAAATACTTGTCTTGATTCAGTGCTCACTGCTGTGGAAGAAGATAATAAATATATCTATTGGAAAATTTCTTTTACTACTTGGGTTAAGAAGTTACAGATTATACAGCAAAATTTCACTGACTGCAAATAGATTGGGGAACATTTATAAAGCAGATTAAGGTCAATTCTAAAATATATTTATTGCACATAGTTCGAACACAATGACTAGAGTACTCTCATTTCTGCCATTTGCTTGATTTTACTAGTTCAATAGTTGCTACTAGCACCCAAGTATTAGCAGAATGGAATTCTCCCAGACGTGTTATTCTGATGGCTAATCTCATTATTTCTGTGGTATGTTTACAGACCTGGATGCTATGGACTAAGAAATAAGCTTTTTGTGTAAGTCATTTGCCGTCTGGCTATAATTTCCAGTCTTGAACAGAGAAGGCTGGTAGAAGACGTCCTATGTGTTTCAGATATGTCAGAGGTTCTTCAGGAAGGAATGGAAAAAGTGCTCCTCTGCTGTGGGTAAGGTCAGAATTGGTGAGCTTAAACTGTTCAAAAGAGGTTTGTGTGGTAGCAGGAAAAATTTTGCAATGATAAAGGCTGAAGAGAGGCAGAAATAAACAGCCTAAGGAGACTGTGTAATGTCCATAGTTACAAATACTTTAAGAAGGCAAGCATCTAGCACGAGATCCTGCCTTTGGGTGGGTGAAGTGAGGGTTAACTAAATGACTTTTTAAGATCCCTTTCATTTTTGGTGGTTCTGTGATATTTTTTCCCCCACAGTAACTGTTGCTATCGCTGTGGCTGTTACAACCATTCTCCTTGCTCAGGATGCCCTGCAATCGGAGGTGTAAGTGCAGCTCCCAGGCGGAGGGTGACTCTTGCCTTGCTCGCTCGTCCTGCTTGGACGCAGTGTCAGCCCGTGGCCAGTTTGGTGCCATGACCCCCCATGGAGCCAGGAGGTCCAGGCAGGCCCAGGCTGCCACGGCTGCAGTGCCCTGGACAAGGGGAAGGAGACGTTGCATGGTACAAGGGCAGAACAAGCAGGCCTGATCTTTTCCCTTCTTCTCCATCACTCTTCCCTGCTCTGGCTCGCTGTGCCCTTCTGGCTGTAGCTGCTCCAGAGGGAGTGTCAACACCAGGGCTTGTCAGCACAGGAAAGCTTCACCAGTTATTCCTCTGTAATGGTTCCAGTGTGGTTATATCGCTATAATACCATCTGGGGATACGCTTGTTCTGCGATAAGAGTGCGTTTCTTTTGGCTTCCCTTAAATGCATTTAGTTTCCAAAGGGACCTAAGCGTCTGTCTGAGCGTAGCCAGGGGCTGGGTGGGTCGAGCAACCACTGCGTAATTTGACTCGTATCGTGTCTGAAGGCCTTCCGCATCTGGCAGTTGATTTGCTCTTTCACTTGTGGGTCGAAGGCGAGCAGTCCCTTCCTAGCCCGCACCTCGTCCTGCTCTCCATGTCCACTTCCTTCATCCAGACAGTTTCCTTTCTACAGTGACATTCACCAACCTGCAGCTTATTTTGAAGATTTAATTGGAACTTATGCAGTATGTCAGCTTCATACTAGCTGTTTATTCAGAGCTGAGTTCCGTCCAGTTCCAATGATCGTTTTAAGTGAGGTTCATGGGATTTGGAACAAAGTTGTGTTTTAAGAGTGTTAATTAAATGTATCTAACCCTGAGACCCACTCAGCACTTCCTAGACTTGAGGGACTCACATCCTAGTGAAAGCTGTGGTCACTTTGGATCTTTTAGAATCAGAAATAAAAATAAAGTTTGCGTGGTGGGTTTCTGTCAGCACTAACAGTATTAGTGCCAAGACCAAAGAGGCAGGATCCAGCAGCAGCGTAGCCACACCAACAGGAGCCTCTGGTGCTGCCCTGGTAATACTGGTTTCATAAGGGGAGGACTTTTTTGTGATACTGTGTCATGACTCCTGTATGCTAACGCAGTTCTAGACAAGGCCATAAACACAGATTACAAACATATCATTGCTTACCACAGCTTTCCTTCAATCAAACCTGTTTATAGCTCAGCTGCTAATTCACCTTTAAACCTATCCATAGACCTAAACAGAACCGTACCAGCCTGAAACTAAATGAACGCTCCCCAAACAGAATAACCCTTACTAGAAGATAGATTGAATTCATTTAAAGATGAAATCTTCATTATATAAGTCCCTTCAATATAAAAGTATAACATATTTTCATACATTAATCCCAGACCATAACATAAATGAACATAACATAACATAAATCCATAAATGAACTTCATATGTTTCTGACCAAATCTCCCCTGTTCTGTATTTTCTAAATCTCTCTCCCAAGAGATGCAACATGAATTAGCCAGCCCACCTCTGCCGAAGGAATTTTGGTTTTCCAGTGCCATAGAGCAAATCACTTTATGACATTGATCTGACTGGTGTCCTATTTACCTTCGTTGAAGGTAAATCCTGCAGATGAGAGAAATGAATAATATGCAGAACAGAAGTGGCCACAGAGTTCGAGTTCAACATGGTGATCATTCCTCTGTCTTCAGTGGGCACATATGACCACACATCATCTGAGCACACAGCTAAGGCCCCCCACAAGCATTTGTTACAGTCAATAAGCAGATGCAAAACTCAGAACCAGCCGACTCATTTTCTGCAGCATCCAGCATAGGTTATGTGAAATATTAAAATATGTAATTTTGAATGCATGCCCTTTATTGCTTTATAATTAAGAAACTAGATCTTTTCCCACTGACTTTCCATGCAACTTTTCCCTGTTCTCATATCCCATGTGGCTCTTAAGTACGCAAAGGCACCAGTATTAAAATTTATAAGATACTTATATAAATCGAATAGTTGGTGAGTATTAAATCTGATTTTTCTCAATAATCCAAGGGGGAATATTAAAATATTAAAATTGTTTGAATCTTTAAAATACAAATGGGCTTTTGAATAGTTTAGGCCAAAGCCTCAACTCATGTACACAAATATATACTGGCTGAGGACAGAGCCCTTGAAGTTTTAATCTTGTTATTCACATCTACCGAGACAAATGGCAGGCTTAGGAAAAAGCCTGCTCCCAAAAATCACGAACAGACTAATATAAAAAAGTGAATTTTGTGGTTTTTTTTTAAATCAAATGGTTTACATCTTTACAAGGACATGCATCTTATTCTACGTCATAACTGATTTCATGGTGCAAAAATTATCGTCAAAATCTTCTTTAGGAGATTATGGCATTATCAGCGTAGCAACCTTCTGTATTTCAGGATCTTTTTCATAATTCTGAACACCTTGAAGCCACACATGAATTTCCCATTTTCAGAAACCTTGTTTTCGATCTCTTGGTATATTATGTTCCAGGAACTCCTCTTGGTTCCAGTTTCTGTCTTTGTCATCAGGCATGTTAAGACAACACTTATGTTGTGGGCCATTATAGCCATAGTCTCTCGGTTCTTTTTTTATACGTGAATTACATTTGCCTTCAGGAGGACATGTTATTGCTTCTGAGTTGTGCAAGAATATGTGTGAAATAGCTGGAGGAGGTGGAGCTGTTTAGGCAAAAGGAATGTTTGCTGTTTGCTTTAGGCTCTGATTAGGTCAATTCTCGGGACAGAGCTATGCCTACAAACCCACAATTACTGTTAGGCTGAGTTTTCTGGAAAAAAGAATTCTTTTGCATACTATTTGTCCATTTTATTGCAGCACAGATGGAATATATACATATACATATACATACACACACACCTATATACATACATACACGCATAAAGTAAAGCAAATTGCAACAGAAATGTGCCTAGACTCTATACTATTAATTTTTCTGCTATTAAGAGATCAGTCTGCTGGCCCAGATACTGGTACACAGAAAGCCAGATATTGCTGTGAGAATGGAATACTGGGATCAGTCAAAATAGACAGCAGTATATTTAGGAAAGTGACAATTTTGTTGTAGTAAGATGTTTTAATATTTGTGCTTCAGATTTCTTTCCATATTTTACATCACAAAATGAAAAACAAATATTTTGGAGGAAAGAGAGAACTAAGTCCTTTGCCTCTTGAGTTACTACTTAAATGAGTTCCTATTAGTTTTTAAGAATTACTTTTCTGGAATGTAGCAATCATAACAAAATAAACAAAAACATTTAAAATCTAATCATCGTAAGATTATTCTTGAAATTTTTAATATCTTGGCCTTTCAATTTTCTGTTAGAACAGCTGCAGGGCTTTTGAGGGTAATGGTTAGTTCTCAATCAAATTGTTGAAAAACTCCTGAGAAGCAATTTGCTACGTTAGACAATAGATTTTTAAAAGTAACCCTAGAGCATGTGAAATTGGGCTTAAATGCTGTTATGATAAAAGCCACTTAAGCTACTGGTAATCATCATGTGCATATTTGCACTCTGTGTATTTATATGAAAGATAGATCTGGACATGCTTCAATTATCTTTTCAACATATTTCTGAATACTCTCAATGCTTTGAAAGATGTTATATTCGTAAAATACAAAAAACACTATAAGTGAAAAGGGTATGTCCATCATCATCATTATTGTTGACCCTCATCAAAATAGCATCTTGTTAAAATAGGTAAGTGACTTTTGTGAATTAGAGGTGAAAGAACCCATTGGATCATTGAGTTCACCATGACAAACTGGGCATGCCCCTGTTATATTTTATCTACATGGAAATACTAGTCCACTAATTCATAACAGACATTCTTTTTCGACTCACATACTGTTCTCTTCCATTCAACAGTACTGATTAGATATCCATCCGATTTGATCACTTATCAGATGTTCTCAAGATGTATTCTTACTCCTAGTTATCAGTATTTATCTGCATGGATTACCTTTAAATCAAGCTGCTGGACTTCATGCTGATGAAAAAGGAAGATCTTTTACAGAAGTTGTTTTGATCCTGGAAATCTGGATTTAATACTGGGTTTTGATGCAAGTTCCCAATGTTACATTGAAGCACTCACTGAATTTCTCTATGCTTCAGTGTTGTTAATAAATCTTTAACAATCCTCTTTGAAGATGGAGTGGGAATAATTCAGGTGAAGAGTAGCTCCATGGAGGCCTTTGGAGGCCTCTCTTCATTGGCTATACAGAGAATGTATAAAAGCTGATAAAACCTTCATCTCTGTCCCCTAGAGGAAAGACACTTACAATTTAAACCTACCTGAGCTAAATCTAAACAGGTGCCTTTCCTGCCTTATCATACTTGAACCTGTTTTGCCAAGTCAAAAGCAGACAAATAAACTTTACCCATTTGTGTCCTAAAATATTTCATTATGTAAACTCATTAGACACTTCAGACCCAGGCAGCCAAATGTTCTTGTTTGTAGCACTGTAAATCTAGACCATCTTTCCAAGCAGAAAAGTTCTCTGGAAGAACCTCACTCACATTGTTTGTGTAGACTTGTACCAAATGCTATTCAAAATATTGGGATGTGGTTTAGAGATAGGACTTTGAACTGGGGCCAGAGGCCATGAGCATCATAGCCATATTTTACATGAACATTCCTTAATGTACACGCATACCTAAATGAGAGAACGCCATGCAAGATCAGATGTTTCATGTTGTAATGAAACAAATGATGTTTTTTTTGCAGTTCAAAGTGTCTCAAATACTGTGCTGCCACCAGTAGAGAAGTATTCTGTGGCATGCAGCTAAGTGTATGTGCTGAATGCCCAAGGAGTGGCCTGAGGGGGGCTTAGGAGGATAACACTGGAGACCATGGGGGAAGGAAGGGACCTGGTGTATTTTGTCCATAATGCCTACCATGAGTCCTGTCTGTGCCTCAGACTGACCTCAGGACTGCTAGCTGGCAAAGCCATGCCAGGGAGCAAGGTAATAACTGAGCAGCACGGACAACCACTGGTTTAGTGCTTGAGTTTGTCTCCTGGCCCTATTTTATTAAACAGCTTAGATACGGCCCTTTTAACCAATGCTTTAGTGGGGTGTTTATCTGATGAAGAAAGTAGCTGTGTTGTGATGTTCTTCATCTTTATAAGCAGGCAAAGGTACGGAGTATCTCTGGCTGTGGGGTTTTAACAAGAGATAATGTACGGAACCCTAGTGCGGTAACTGGGGAAAAGAAGTTACGGAAACTAAAGTGAATCAGATAAGCTCAGGCTAATATTACCTGGGAAAAAAAAGTTGATACGAAAAAATGGTGCAGCTTGTTGTATTCAAGGATTTTTTATTCTCATTATTCAGAAGAGGAAATCCAATCAACAGCACTTTTACATTTGTAAATAAATCTAACTGTGGTCATTTTCTGTGACATTTTTTAGTCTGTGCAGATCAAACTAATAGTCACAATGGTTTCTTCACCATCTTTTTGACAAAGCATTTCTAATATCAACTGAAATTGTCGTATCTGTCTGCAGCAAGGAACGTCAATGAATTAAGAAGCCAGTTGTACATCCTGTATGACTTCCTCAAATACCTTATTTCAGTACCAGCAAACATTAGCTCATCTTAATTTATTGCATATTATCAAAAATTAACTTATGACCAGCTTTCCAAGCCATTATGTATTCAGGCAGACAAGATAGACAGTATGATATCATTATGAGCACTACTACAGACACAAGCTATATAGGCATTAATAAATATGAGGGTAATTAAAGCAGTATTTGTACTTTATCATTTTTTTACTGGTACTACCACAGCCTACAGAAACTATTTTTGAATAAGAAAGACTCTAAATCATTTAAGGCTTTTCTTGGACTTGGGTGTGTTAATTTTCCTTTATGTCAGTGTGACTCTTGACTTCTCATGATTATTATGTATTCAAACTTGTCATCATCAGAAGAATAAACAAGCGACCCAATTCAGCTTGGTCTTCACCTTTCACCCACGTAAAATTTCAAAAGGGGGCTCATTGTTTTTGCATGTGTTGTAACCCTGTAATTATGAAGAAATTCAGTAGCAAATTACTTCCATGGCTTTTCCCCTCCATTCTCAGCAGTTGAAAGCATTCCTTCAAGAGACATTAACTAGTCTCAATTTCCCTGTTGTTCTGAGAATAGCATACTAATGAAAATATACACTAAATATTTTTCTGGGAGAGAAAAACTAGTAAAGTCAGTGGAGGTAAATCATTGTCCATTATCAGTTACGATTTGACATGCATTCCTTTTATTGCTCAACACTTCATTAATGTTGGCAAGGTAAACACTGGGGGACATCTCACAGCTTTGAAGAAGCTCCTGCCTGCACAGTAAGTGATTACCCATCTGCGACAATAGTCTTAGGTTCCTAGAACTGGACAGTCATAGACAGCTATTGCTTTGAAAGTACGGGAAAATAGTGGAACAAATCATGGACTATGTCAAAATGTGTCCTGTGTGAAATAAACGATGCGCTGAAAAGCTAGCAGCTTGATGTCAGCTTTTACCTTAGTTTATCAACCATGAAAGAAAATTAACACAGTTTGTAGGTTAGGAAATACTGGACATGTCTTTTGCAATATGGCTGCTTCTGCAATATGTGAAGGAAAAGGCTGTTGTGCTGAGTTCTCAGACCACAATAGATAAATAGTATAGTGGACTTGTGTGATCTTTTCATCATCTAGCTGAGCCTCGTGTGACTGACTATTTGATGTATAATCAATAGACGTTTTGGAAGGTTACTTTTATTCGCTACATGTTTGCTTGTACTTGCTGGCTCTGAAGATGAAAGACAACATGACAATACTTTATACAATGAGATCTTACTTTTCTTACTATGGAAGACCTTGCATAACTGCAGTTTTTAGCAAAGCTAGGCTCCCTTTTAGCTAACACAATTGAGGTTTAAGATTCTTGTCCTACAGTTGCCAAGAAGAACTGTTTTAGAGAGAGCTTTTAAGTGATCACTTTGTAATGAGAGACAGTAATGGGATCATGGAGTACAGGTAACTGGGATTCATGCTGAGTTTATGCATCCTAACCTATAAAAAATGCCTTAAACTCCATGTAAAAAACAACAACAGCAGTAGTAGCTGAGCTAATATTAATGATGGACAAATGTAATACTTTCATGCCTTTTATTTATTTGCAATTGGTTGTATTGTCTTCTTACGGCCATAGGAATAAAGAAGCATACTTCAGAAGTTCCAGCTGACCCGATGGTGTATTGAAGGCAGGTATTCTCCAGGTTCTCAAAGGCTGCAGTGGGTTCTCATCACACCACTGTCAGCAGAAAAGCGCTCTTTCAGAAGGTGTGCTGTTTCAGAAAGTTGTGACAAAAAAGAGAAATCTTTCCTTCCTGGAAAATGTTTTGCTTACTGCCTGTAAATGAGAAAGATGAAATAGGAAGGGAATGGGCACACAGTCCAGCCTAAGGTCCTTGTTATCAATGCCAGCATGCAGCTGAATATCTCGCTGGTGAAGTTAGCATTATACTCTCTTGCGCTGTAGATTATTCTTTGTGCTTCCTGGCTTTGACTCTTGATCTTCACCATATCTGTGATAAGGCCATTACAGGGCCTCTATCCATGATATTTTTTGGCCCGATAAAGAGATATTATGTAGATGGTCATCTTTGTTATGCTGATCTGGAGCTCCACGAATTCCTCCCAGCCTGCTGCATAGAGCACTGCCCATCTGGGCTATGGCTGTGTGGGAGCCTTAGTAGTGAGAGACACAGCAGCAAGCTTGCCCCCAGCCACATACCAGTTTAGGGACAGGATTCACATGTGGGATGAACCGAAACCCATGAACCCATAATTATATATATATATATATTCTTTCAGGCTTGATCTGAAGGCTGGACTTTAAAGTCTGTGCTTTTGGATAGGTTGTAATGCAAGCATGGATTTAATAGAGAGGGCTTAATGGCTTTAAAATCCATCATCAGGAATAGATGCAAGATGTGCTCATATGAACTTAACACTTTAATCTTCCCCTCTCACATGAAGGCAGTAGCCTTCCACTCTTGCAGTGTGACTTTTAATTATTGACAGAGATTAGGTTCTGGTTGAGTAGGTTGTAGGCTGTGACTTCCCTGATGTCTGTACAGAAATGGGTACATAATTCAGAGACTTGGCTCTCTCTTGGTTTTCCTTCTCTGTCAGGTGTCCTCACTCTTCCCCGTTCATCTGGCTTGGCTAAGCCCAGATACATCAACTTCAAATCAGTAACATGTAGCATTTTAGTGTTATGAAGTTGCCTAATTTACTTAAGAGAGACTCTAGAATCCAAAAATATATATTTTGGCAAGGGTTAAACTTTAATCTCAAATGCTACATGCCAGTTGAAAGTGTATTTTGTGTGCAGATTTATCTGAGAGTGGCTTGGCACTAACAGATTTTCCACTGGCGCTAAAAGAGCCACTGCATGCCAAGAAAGTAAATATCAAACAGAAATGTGCCAGTATTTCCTGCCAGTCTCACATTTTTGAAACTTTTTCCATCCTCCATGCCATTGATTTCTGATATGCTCCCAGGCTTCCTAGAGAAAGTCTTTTGAGTCTCACCCCAGGATGTTGAAAGTCTTGTAATTTGAATAGTAAAAATGTTAAATAAGAAAGACCCCTTCCCCCTCCAACACCCCCAAGGAAAATCCTAGAATCTTTTCCTGTGAAAAGCTGGAATACTTCAAGGGGTTTAAAACCATCCAGAACACACAACAGATGGAAAGTGACACTGGCTAAGGATGGTAGACATTCCCTCTAATTTTCACACAAAATGGTGAAGTCTTTCCATCTCTTTTCTGAGACTCTCCTGATACACTTCTCCTGATCATACATCATTATTGATTCCTATGTCTCATTTTCACACACTTTGCTTTTTAATTTTTGCTCACTCTTTACTACCCTTGGAGCTTTCTCCCAGCTCCTGTCTGCCATGTTTCATCCTTGAAACCCTTTTCCTTGAAGACCCCTTTCTTTCACAAGTCATTCCTACACTGTTGGCCACTCAGTCTCATGCCTGAATCGTGTCTGTGCCTGTGCATAGTCTTTGGGGCTCAGACTGGGAGTTCTCCTTTAGGCTCCAGTCCTGCATGCAAACTACACAGATCAACCTTGCCATCACTTGATTTCCTGGAGGAGATATCTCAGTCATGGTCGGACCTCATTTAATAACATGCCACATGCTTAAACAGTAGTAACAAAAGTATCCAGATTATGCCTTAATCAATTCTTTGGAGGAAAACAGAAAATAATATCATCCATAGTTCACTATATTTTATAAAACATAGAATATTTTGTTTATATTTTTGGTTTGCTTTCTAGGCAAAATGTGCTCAAAGAAAGCTACATTTCTTAGTGACCCAAATGGCTTGGCTAATTTTTGTCTTCAGATATCTGTCAATGAGATCTAGTATCTCCTAAGTTTTGGATATGGTACAATATGGAAAAATGCAGTGAAAATCAAAAAGGCTTTGTCTTACTAATGTGGATATTTTTAAAAAAGCCTGTTGCTTAAATATAATCCTAAAATCAAATGTTTTTGCCTCATAAAATGATTTTGTTGATTAATCCAGCACAGCCTGGAGATCATGAGTCTATGAAAGAGGCTTGTGGTAGAGGCAGGAGTAACAATCGTCCCTAAAGTCTCTTCCCACCTGACATTTCTAATGCTACTGTGAACATAATCATAACTGATTCACTTCTCAAGTGATGGAAGAAATCTCGTTTAGAAATGACTTTCATGTATTCAGAAATACAACTTTAGCTGATGATGGCTCACATGCGTCACGCCACTCTAAGAGCGCGCACACACCTGTAAGTTCAAATTGCCTCCATTTCAAATCCCAACAACTCATGCAGTTAGATTATATGTTGAGTCTGCATTTTTTGCATATCTATCTAATCATGTGAACTTTAGTCCAGATTCACATAACATGCTGTACAAAGCCCTCTGGGCTTCATGTGTCCGTTTGGCTTGGCACTCCTGAAAACCTGGAGCCAGGCGATGGGAAATGCACAGCCCAGGAACCTCAACGCAACATGGTGGGAGTGAACAGGGGCTCTGTGTGTGTGTGTGTCTGAGTGTGTGTGTGCGCACGTGTACAAAAACGTGCATGCAGGTTCAAATTTAGCAAGTGAAAGAGACAGACAGGAAGGACGTTGTTGAGTAGGAGTTGAAGAGAAAACATTTTTTAAACAAGAAAAAAATCACTAAACAAATGAAATGATATATATAAGCCTATGTTGATACTAGGAAAATAGTATACGCATAAACAATAAAAATCAGATTTAGGATTCCTTCTGTGTATATACTTTGTAAATTAAAGACAACATTCTGCTCCTGGATCTGAACTACACATTCTTTGCCGGGGATCACTGAGAAGCTCCCACCACGCGTGGGGGAGTCGCAGTATGGGGTTTGTGTGTGTGGAATATGCCCTGCTACACACGGGAGCAAAATTTTGCCCTAAATCCGAGGTGTCACCTGCCTTGCAGAGTTCTTCTCAGGTCGTGGCGCTGCATGGTCCCAAGACAGCAGAGCGGGGTCAAGCCTGGTGCGGGCACTGCTGGCATCGTAGGCATTGCCCATGCCAGGTCTTGCAGCTTGGAGGGAGGCACAGCCAGATGCCGCGGTACCACCGTTCGGGCTTGCCAAAGTGCATCACTGGGACTCCTAAAGGGCCATAGTCTCTGGCCTCTTAGAGTGATTGCACACGGCTGGAACGCTCCAGGGGTCTGTGCTCAGCAAAGTCTGTGAAAATAAGGCAATAAATAAAACAAAATAAAATGAAATAAAATGAAATAAAATAAAATAAAACCATTCCACTATTTTTACAAGCTGTTGGAGTGAGAAGTGTGGGAAGTCTTTCCACTACAAGAGTCGTAGCCTTTTAACCCATGCCCCTGGAAGAGAGCAAACTGAAAGACTTCTGTTTAAATTTTGCCTCTCTGTTCCTTGATGACTTTTATTTAGAATCTCACCCCAAATGTTATCCAAGTACAAGCTGGTGCCAATGAATTCATTTTTATTCCTCAACTGTCTCTGCTGGGGACCTCCATCATTAGAAATCAGGCATCATAAAACTGTTCTGGTTCAAATCCTTACTGTAAAAAGTCAAAAATTTGCTTAACTTTGCCCAGAACTGGGGCAAGAAGCCTCAGTGAAAGGCCATGTCTCAACTACATTTTTTTCAGCTTCTTATATAGGTTAACAGCATGGGAAAAGAATATATATAAATAAACCTATATGCACTAATTGAAAGATTTGTGCAAAATCCCTGGCGCAGGCACAGCATGTGTCACTGTACGTTACCTGTGTCACTGTGTCAGGAAGCACTGGAGCTGTGATAACAGAAAACCTTTTTTTTTTTTTTTTTTTTTGGGGCGGGGGCGGGGGGATATGCTGCATCTCCACGATGGGTTTGATAATTTAGATGAGCACAAAATCATAGCTGGTCTGAGCTATGTCAGCTTAGAGTTTGTAGCAGTCTATCCACATGATGGTTAATGTCAATCACTGTACTTGCGAGAAATTCCTTGTGCAAGTCTCTTTCTGAAAGGTAGGCCACAGGAGATGAATAGGGAAGAAGGAAGCACAGCTTAATTCATCTTTAAGCAATGTATACTCTTTTTTCCCAGTGTATACAGATCAAATTTCTTCTAAACGGGAACACAGTAAAGGGAAAAAGGAATGTATTTTTTAAAAAAAATTATATTTGATATAAAAATTACAGGAAAACAATTAAATTGGTTTATATTCTGTTGGAATAGTTCACTCACTGCTACCCAGCAGATGCTGCCTCTAAATATAACCGGGCAGACTGCAACTTAGGTAAGGTCTCTGCTGCCAACCTCTCTTCTTTAATTCATTAGCATCAAGTTGCTGCCATAACATATAACTCATTAGAGATCTTCACAATTTCAACAGCGAAAAGTCCTCTTGCCTGTGAATAGTAAAAGCTTTGAAAGTCTTTATTTGATGGACTGAGATGGAGAGAAGGAAGCAATGAAGTGAGGGGGGGGAGAAGAAAAGATAAACCTCGTCTCACTTTGTTAATGGTTATGGTTGCTGTGTATGTTAGTATTTTGGTGCCATCAACACTGAATTCAGACTTTGCTGCTCAGAAAGCCTGAAGTAGCTGTTTACTACAGTGACAGTCTTGAATCAGAATGGTCTCAGTGATAGGAACCACTATATGTAGCCCCTGCTGGTTTCCAATGCTTGTACAGACTCAGGGGCTTCTGCCTGGCTGGGTGAATCCCCCACCCTTAGTCAAATGCTGAGGGGCAGTGTATGTCTTGGGCACAACGCATGTGTTAGGACAGAGCTGTCCTAACACATAGAATGGAGGCATGGGAAGGTTTTTGATCCTGAGGAAAGAATATGGTGCATGACTGAAGTTAAGGAACGTGTCTCCTCCACAGCTCCTTTGAACGCGGAGCCCCTGGCAGCGATGCTGGGCCCATGCTTCTCGCTCCGTCACTGCGTGCCAGTTGCGACTCATTAGCAGATTTTGGATCTGCTCTGCTCTCTGCATCTTGTAGGGGAAACAGGGAGGACAGTGCACAGTGTGGAAAGGGCTGGTGATAGGTAGAGTCCTGTCCTGGGGGAGCCTCAGAGGGAAGCCAGTGGGGCAAGTCCCATGCTCAGTGTGCAAGACTTCACTGACCTGCTTAGAGACTCTGTGTACAGGAGAGACTGACCTGGTTAAGTACAGATTTTCTGTTATTGCAGGCCTTATTTTCTTCCTTTGGGGTCTTGTAAAGCTAGAAGTGCTGTTTTCTGTTAAGAAATATTGGAGTCAGACACCTTCTTACCAGCACGGACTTGTTGGGAAAATTGTAGCTTGAGCTAGAGGGAAAGATCCTTTGTCAAAATCTGGAAGAAAATAAGAGGGATGCTGGCAGAATGGAGCTGCTACCTAGCAAAAAAGTCATAAACTGTTAGAGTTTGGGGCCACGGGCAGACATTCTCTGCTAACACTTTCTAGCTATATCTTCGCTATGAAATTCAAAGGGTTTATTTTAATGGTTCCTTAACTGCTTCTTGCTAAGAATGAGCAAAGGCACTTTATTTGCTCTCTTATCCTTTAGGTTGCAGTGGAAGGGCTGTGAACTGGGATGTCTGACTTCTTATTAATTGGCATGTGGACTCTTGTGACTCCCTCCCCCAGCTCCTGAGCGTTCAGACCTGAGAGGAGAAGGAATCTCAGCTCAGCCACTGCTCATGCTGCATGGTTTATATGAGCAAGTTGGTAAGAAGGAGCCTGTGTTTGCTGCTTGCTTTTCCTGCTGTAGCCTTTTGGAGGGCTACGGAAATTCCTGGGCATCTGAAACACTGCTCAGCACAAAGCTCTGTATGCAACAAGACTTCAGAAGCAGTTATTGGTACCATTGAATAAACACAAATCCACTCACAGATCTACTTCAGCACAGTTTAGCAACCACATAAGTTTTTTCCTACCCCATAGGTACCTATATGTGTTATTCCTTTGGCTCTATTATGGTGCTGGTAAGAAACAGCTGCGGTGATGGTAATATCTCAATCTGCCTGGTTTTGCTCCAGTATTTTCATGAGTATGTAGGGAAAGATTCAGGTCTCTACTAATTTGCTCGTATATGCCATTTTATGGGAACAGCTGCTAAAGTGAGACTCTTCACAAATTTGAAACTTCAGAAGCCTGAGAGATCAGAGGGACAATTCATATGGAATCAAGCAGCTATGGAGTCAGAAAACCATACTCAAAGCATTTAAAGTGTTTTCCCTGTGCTGTGGATAAGAGCAAGCAGGAGTGTCTATCTGAGATCATGCCTATGCTTAGCAATGTACTACTAACAGGAAAAACTTCAGATTTCCCCTAAAATTTCTGTAACAAAAATATAGTTTTATATTATAAATAAATTCTGTATTAAATTGCATTGACTAGTAGGTCCATATAGAATATTATTAATGTGCCAGTTATTTTGTGGGGTTGGTTCTGCTTGTGTATATTTGTATTATGGTAGGGCTCAGAGTTGTAGCTCAGAACTGGGATTCCACTGAGCAAAGTTATCTAGCAATAAGCAAAAAGAGCTGTTCTGGATGGATACACCTTGTTAGCTGAAACAGTGCATGGCACATTATATGCTGCCTAAAAACATATATTCATGTCATCTAGCTTTACTGTAAGTCACTAAATGAGGCCAGAACATGTTAAAGTCTGTGAACACAGAGTCACAATTCAATGTGATCAAGTAAAAATGAATTAGTAAATTTGTCTTCTTCATGGGAGCTGCTGTAACTAGACTGTGTGCAGTCATGTGCCTGTGCCTTAGTGTATGTTGTCTACATTTTCCTTTGACTGTGTTATTTAACACTCTTTAACAGTATATGTATAAATCCAAATCAATTCAAGACGAATGCATCCCATTATGCCTGAAAAGGTGAAGCAAGGCCAATATAAATGCATAGTATGCTATAAATTATGCTTTCTCAGTAACTTGCCAATATCTGGATTTGGCTGCTGTATTTGTGGTATGTTTGTAAGCCCGTACTCTAACTTAGAGGAGCTGATACTTAAAAGCAAAACATCATTATAATTCAAAACAAAACGTAAAAATGTAAAAACCTCTAGCAGTCAATACACAATGGGTCCAATATATGGAGCCACATGGGTCTTATGAGGAAGGAAAAAAGGTGAGATTCAATGAACTTGGCCAATAAAGAAACAATGTGGCATTCTGTATCACATTGCACGCAAAAACAAATCACAAAACTTCAAATAACTTTAAAATACGTGCAATGTTTTATTGTGGAAAAGACAAAACCTATTTGGATGTTTCAGGAACTTTGGTCTTTTCTTCAGTAAAAAGTTCTTGGTCTTGCCATGAAGAAAACTTGGAACTCTATTAGTCTCTAGGTAATGTAAGAAATCTGGTACAGAATGTTTCGGAATGCCAGAGTGCTTCTATTTTAGTATTTAATGCAAAGACATCGTCCTAACTGGAAAAGACCTTTTATTTCCTAAGGAATGTGTCAGATGATCTGGGAAGTTGTGGATGTGTTTGTAATCACTTGAGTTTATAAGTGGAACAATTCTGCTAACCAAACTGGATAAAGGGGAGGCAAAAGAGACCTTCTTGATCCTTCATAGCTATTTCCACCAGGAAAAGAGAGTGAAAAAACAACTTCCTCATCCTCCCACCCCTGAAAAAAAGCTGCAAATAAAGAAGAGAGAAGGATTAAAAGCATCTGAAAAAGTTATAAGTACTGATGCTGAAAGCTTTTAAATGCCTAGGTCTAGAAATGTGTGACCAGACAGGGGAGTGACCACTGAATTCTAGGGTACCCTCACAAGTCATAGCCCTGCTCCTCATCTCACACTAAGGCTCAGAGCTTTTCCTTAGCATTTCCTTTCTGATTTCTCCTTCCAAAAGTCCCACCTCTCAGGACGGCCTTTCGGTTTGAGAACTCAAAGTAACAACAGAAAAGCCTTGTCCTGTGTCCTGACACCTGTTCATTTCCTTCACCCTGAGATGCTTTTAAAAAATTGTTCCTCAGCTTTATTTCCCTTTCCAAGGCTCTCCCACAGTAGAACCTCTTTCACGGGAGCAAAAGGGAGGTAGATGTAAAACTATCCAAGAAAACTGGCGGCTCAGCCCCATCTGTCATCAACTGGTCTTTGCAACCTCAACATCAACTGCAACCTCAACATCAGCTGAAAGGAATAAACCTCTCGTCCATCAGGAGGACATAGTTTCTAAAGGCAGAGTCTGTCATTATAGCTTCTACCTTCCTGCTCAGCTAGGAAGTATAAGAAAGAGTGCTGCCAGGTCAGTGCTCAGAGCAGAGGGCCTGTTCCTTCTCCTTTGGGGATTCTTCTCTCTCTCCTAGGTGAATCTGAAAGTTGCGGTGAAAATACTGTGGCACAGGACTGTCTACTCCCATTTTGCTCTAAAATCAAGCAAACTAGCAAGTAGGAGCAGCTTGTGTACAGTGGTGATGGTGGGAAAACTTTTGCTCTGTGTCTTATTAGTCTATTTATTTGTTTATTGGAATGAACTCTTCACCTAGCCCACTCCTGGGGTGAAAGAGAAGTAATGTCTTGCACTGGTTCAGATTTGGGACAGCTATTCACTATTTTCCTTTTGATATTTCTGGATGTTTTTGATTGGGTTTTCAGAAGCACACAAATGCTATGAGCACTATGAAAATGGATCTTGTTGTGCCCAGAATATTAACAAATATGAACCCCCCAACTTTTTACACAAAGTGTGTTTCTTCACAAAAAATAAATAAATTAAAAAAATGTTTCAGATGAAAGTGGGATACCTCAGGCCATCTAGGAATTGCAGTTTATTACTTCTCTTTCTTATTCTTCTCTCTGCAGGAATCCTTGGACTTCTTCTACTGTGGACCTCAGGGTGAGTAAGCGCAGTTTTGTTAAACCAGTCCTTTCTCATACAGCGCCTTACAAATGAAGACCAAAGGTTCCTCTTGATCTGCGACAAGGATGAGCACCTAAAGAAAGAATTCTAGATGCAGCTCCATGTAACTACTGTGGCTAGTTCTGGGAAGCAAAATATCATTGGCGCTGTGTTTTTAATTCTTCAATGAATAATTATGCTGTAAAAAGAAATATAATTGAAATTTTTAAATCCAAATCCAGCTTTCAAGTAAAAGGGCTTTAGGACAGAAAAATATTCTGTCCTATAGATATTCTATCTATTTTTGAGTAAACTTGTGATTGTAAACCATAGTTCCACAATGATTAACACAGTATGTGCCCACCACTGGAATACCATTTGCACATTTGATTTAGATAATTTTTCTTTCAAATTAGGCCATGATACAAATGCTCTGTTTTATGGCAGCCGTATACTGATAAACATTTGAAAATCCAGACCTTGCTTTTAATACTTCTAAGATTAGAAATCTAAGAAAGGTGCACACAAGATTAAAGCACAATGAAATACTTATTTTTACTTTTCAGATTGTAAAAAGTAATTGTAAAATGGCATTTCATAAGAAAAGGGATATCATTAATCACTTTGGCATTATATAGACACAATTTCCAACACAACTCTGGAAATAAAGAGCAATTACTCTAAACATAGAGGGAGAAGGAGAACTGTAAGGGTAAAGCTGCCGTTCAGACACTGGGTTTGGTTCAGAGTTCTCCCAGGAGCTTCCAGTCGGTCTGGAAACAAATCAGTGAAAATCAGAAGAGACCTACCTATCCAAGAGAGTTATATGATGCCTATGCAAGGTAGTTACAGTTATAGCCATGTAATTATCATTGTGAGTACCACATAAGGAGTACAACTATGTGTATGGATATCCTTGTTCTGGAAGAAAGGTCTCTGACCAAGGAGCACTAGTGGTATCACTATGCTGTTATAGTTCTGCTGGAAAAATTCCCTTCATAAACAAGTTCTTCCTCTTCCATCTCTTCTGCAAAATAAGGATAATTTTTTCAAGCTGTTAATTTTAACTAGTTGGCAGAATGCATCCACTTCCATTCAAGATCTCAGGAAAGAAACCTAAGTTGTACCATCGCCTGTTCTTTGAATGTGAGGTACAGTGTCATGTTAAGAACCACAGGTTATATCCCCACAGGCCCCACAACCTTATTTAGGGCAAGTGCATTGTAAATATGGGAGCTAACCAAGCTTTGTAGTATAGCCATTCACATTTGAGTCATTTTTAAGAAAGCAGCAGTACCAGGAGCATATCCTGCAGAGAAAATGGTGGTTGGTGAGCAACCTAAGCATTTCTTTCCAACAGAGAATGCTAGAAAGCAACAGGGTGAGCGACCTGATTGGAGCAGCTAGTCCCTAGGGTTGCTTAGGCCTCCAGCCACTGTCTCCCAGCTGCTAGCTGGCCTCCAGCCTCCGACTCCCTGTTCCCTAGCTCCCTGTCCCCACAAAACACAACGGAAAGTGTATACACTGCCATCCAGTTAACTTCTCTTTGTGGAGAAAATGGGACAGCAAGAGGCAGGCCCTGACAGAGAAGGAGGCAGCAAACAAAAAAAAATGTGTGATTTCTGTCTGGAGCAAGACAGTCTGTTCTGTGCCAAAATTCTGAGTTTTATGGCATCAGAGAAAACAACAGATTTCATGGCAGCAAAATGAGAAAGCTCGTATTGCTGAGATGCAGTGGGTATACATGACTGCAGACTTGAGCAGACACCACTCCTGTTGCGTTTTCAAGCTTTTCTTCAGTCAAGAAGGGTAGCCATGCACTTTTTTAAGGAATGAAAGAGGAAACTCAAGAGCACATCTTTGTGACAAGGAGTCATTTGCATGTCACATCCCCAGGACCTCAGAACACACAGGGCCTTGCTTGTGTGTCTTAAAATACATCTGTAAGGTGGCTCTGATGTAATATACACCCTATAAAATCTAGCTGGATCTTCCAGAAGGTCTGCTGGAGGAGTCTCTATAATGCTGCAGGAATTGCTGACACCTTCCTAAGTGCCACAAACATCCCTCCACAAAGTGTCCCTCAGCTTTGTGGTCATCTAAAAGACGGGATTCTTTTCTGAAATTATGACATCTCAATCCCTTCTGTGTTGTTCTACAATAATGTCATTAAAAAGGACAACACTAGATAGAAATAAAAATGCATCGTAACATAGAGAAAACAGTTCTTAGTGGCTGCTTTCAACTTGATTTGTAATTTTCTCCCAGGGGCTGGCTCCATCCTGAGAACACTCCTCTGCCGCTATAGCTGAGGTGGTTCCCCTGCTGAAGCCTAATTTGAGGTGTGTTCTGAAATTGTATAACAAAAAGATGCATTACTGCAGGCAAAAGCCCAGTGAACAAACAAGTAATGGCAGAGAATTTTAACTGCATTAACAGTAAGAGTTATTAGCAGAATTCAGCAACTATTAAACTGTTCAAGCTGTTACTCTATGTGCTGACCTGAATACATTTCTTTCTAAGCAATTAAAATTCTACTGTGGAAGTGCTGGCTTTCAAGTTCTCCACTTTACCATAATTTTTATTTGACTTGCTGTGTATGTAATTTACAAATGAAATGAGAAATGAAGTCTTTATACAGCATCCTTTGTAAGCCCATTCAAAATACATACTATTTAGCATTTGTGTTGAGCATTTTCAGCTGATGAATATCATCAGGCCCACAGCCGAATGAATTTTGCAAAGTTATTGTAATTGTTTGGATTCATAACATACGGTTAGACTATTATGCTGTTTCTTTTTATTTGTTTCCCACTCACATTAATATTTTGATTTGCAGCAATATTGGCAGAAGTAAAAAATCTCAGAAATTCCCATAGGAATGGGTGTGTCTAAGAAGATCTGTAGCAGGCACATTTCCATGGCCATGGTGAAATCTGTTTGAATTCTCTGCCACTGCATAGGAATGTTTTAGACATCTGATCTAGGACTGGTATTTTTGCCATATGACTTAAGTAGTGTTTCTAATTTTCATAGTATTTGGTATTTTTTCTCAATTACTAAACTCTGAAGACATGTTACAGCAGCATCACAGCTTCAGAGTGGTTAATTCCCAGTCCTGGTGTTCCTAGTGTATCAAAAAATGTGCCCCTGAAGGTACAAAAGTCCAAAGGCCAGCTAAAAACTCCCAGCATATTTATTTTAAAATCACAGCTTAGGCTGACCTCCCAATTTTTACTTGACCTATGAATATTTGACTGCTTGAGGTTGGCAATATGGCCTAAGCTACTAGTTTCTCACCACAGGGATTGAAGAGAGGGTAGCTGGAGGCACAAACTAAGCTAGCAGTAGTTTGGAAACAAACCATGATTTAAGCTACAGTTGCATAAAGTGTTTTGCAGATAGCAGTTGGCGAGCTCTGGGAAGCATTTCTTCCTCCCTGATGAGGAATGTCTCCTGGGGTTTCCTGGGAGCAATGTGACTCTGGGAGCCCCTCAAGATTAGGATGGAGGGTAGGGGACAGTAGCACTTACTACTTCTTGTCCTACGTGATTTGAACTTAGTCACTGCTCCTTAGTGGAGCAGTTCTTGGTTCTGCATGCTAATAATAGCAGCAACAACAGCAATTACTCCCTCAGCAATTACTGGAGAATGAAAAACATTTCTGTCTTTGGGTCAGGGATCATTTTGTCATTTCTAAATATATTCATATTTATATTATTATTTTGATTAATGAATGGAGAATGGTGGTAGATGTGCCAACCATAGCAATTTATAACATCATTAATCCTTTGTAAAGCAATGGTAATTTTGCATTCAAAATAGTTTATTGTGTCAATATGTCATGTTATATTTTTCTCACTGTTGTGTTCAGCCTCCTTTCCTTTTATCTCTCAGTG
This sequence comes from Rhea pennata, assembly GCF_028389875.1. Taxonomy (NCBI): domain Eukaryota; kingdom Metazoa; phylum Chordata; class Aves; order Rheiformes; family Rheidae; genus Rhea; species Rhea pennata. The sequence goes on along the minus strand of NC_084666.1, from coordinate 14,119,774 downwards.
TCTATTGGACCTGTGGATTGCCCCAAGTAAAGCTCTGATCTTACAAACGTGTGCAGACTCTTTTTTTCCTATCACAAGCCATCCTCTCCCATGCAGCAAGACTAGTACCGTAGTCAAGAACCTGCATAAATTTTTACATAAGTATTTGTTGATTAATATCATTTTTGATACTAATCAGTATCAAAGTTGCCTTGAGAAAGGACCATGTCTTACTATGTGTTTACAAGGTGACCAGTGCAATTGGATCTGGTTTCTGATTCTGTGTACTAATTACATATGTGCAAGGTTGAATTAATAATAGTAAACTAATGGTAAAATATTTACCCATCAACTTAGTAGACAGGTATTTTGGAGTACAACTTCTTATTAATTTTAAGATAGGTCTTAGATTAGCCTGATGTTTGCATGAACAGTATTAAGCATCAGCACATATCAAATAAATAGGTAGATAAATTGGCCATTAAAGTTAGAGGTCTAGATACTAGACTTCAGATAGGTCTGATTCACTGTGATTAAGCAATTACAGAAGGAAATGTGTCCAGAATAGCTGCTCTGGAGAAGTTATGTTGAATATTTACTAAAAATCATCATATTTGGAAGTTTTAAAGAAATTGCTCAGTGTTATTGGATTTAAATACATGTTTATAGGAAGGAATGAGTTTCCATTGTACTCATTTCATGCTTATGATTAAATTTTAATTTAAAAGACTGTTAGTGCCAAGACTTCTGGAAAAGCTGGTGTTTGCGAAAATGTTTAGAAATTTGACTGGGAAATGATCCTTTTCATTTCAAAATTAGTGAGCTTAGTAAAACTTGATTTTATCTATCTGAGTCTGCGAAACAACAAATATTTTATTTTTTTTTTTACTTATGCTAATGCTACTTTACACACTGAGAGTATGGAGATCTGCTGTGTGTGTTACACTTATGTTAATGTCCCTTTGCCAGAATATTAGTGAGAGGTCTTTGCATGAGTGAGACTCAAAGGCCACGAGATCAGTTTCCATGATTCACTGTAACCCTCTCCAAAGTACTGCAGTCACCACATCTTCATCTTGCCATCTGACGGAGCTGAAAATGGCCTCTGATGTTAAAAGAGAGGAAATACTGTGCTGATATTGCATTTTGTGTAGTCTGGATTATTCTGCCTTCTGTTTCAGCTTTTTAAGGCCAACAGTATGTTTGGAGTGTATATTTCTATCATTTGATTTTCTTTCCTACAGCTTCTTAACATTGGAAAACACAAACCTGCACCAGAAAAAAATGTGTCTTTCCCTCTTCCATCATCTCAGGTGAAGACAATGTGTTAAAAGCCAGGAGCCTCCCCTCAAGTCTAGCATGAGCTGTGAGTAAGGCAGCTTATGCTGAATATCATTTTTTCTTTTACGATTGAGTTCAAGTTTGATTATTCCTGCATCTCTTCTTCTAGCTTCAAACTAGAGTGTTCTGGTTTTCATCAGTTTCCCTTCCATAGTAGATGTACCAGATTTTCTTTGCCACTTTTTTTTTCTAACATTCACCATTTCCGCTCTTGATCACTTATCTTTGATATACTCTCCGTGAGCTCCAGCTCGTGTGCTCCTTACCTTTCTTTACTCTTTCCATTGAAGCTGGTGATACCCACAGGGGAAGACCATTACTGGCTTGAAGTCTGAGAAAGACATATATTTGCTTGTCTTATTTAGGCTAGCTAACAGGGGAAATTAAATTATCAGTGTTCTCTGATGTCTTACCTTCTTCATAGCTCCGAGGAAAAAAAGATGCTCTTTCTGCTACTTGAAGTACCTAAAATAAATCAGATATCTTGAAAGAGAAACTATCTCTGTACATATGTTTCCCCCTCTTTTAAGTGCGTATCGTGTAAACTGTAGCTTTGCTTTGGCATAGGTAGGTTGGCAGAACAATGCAAAGCTCTGCCAACAGAAGTTTTCTGTCAGTTCACTTACAGCACATCTCCAAGATATAAAAAATAAACTGGCAAAAACCCTTTTCTGCATAGGAGCTTCTGTATTTCAACCTGGGAAATCTGCATGCTTGTCCCACGTGCTATGGGCACCTTGGCTATGCTGTCCTATGGGGAACTGTTGCACATCTGCAGCACAGCCGATCTCATGCACAGTGGCCATTCATCCAAATATTAGGCAACTTCATTAAAGCTACTGCTTTGACTGGGCTCATTAATGTCCAGAAGTTGTGGGAACATGGTCAAATTATTAAATCCAGACAAAAATCCTCTTTTTAAATCCAGGCAAAAATTCCATGAATATCAGGGGGACATGCCAGGATGGCTGCCCTGTTTCTTTGCACACTAGAGTTTTTGTAGATAGAGCAAAGGAGCTAAAGTTAACACAACTAATCCGTATTGGGAATTGATAGAACCAACGCAAACAAAAATTTGGTGTATAGATCTAGCTTGAGTTCTGTAATCAATTAGCAATCAACCAACCAAATGTGGAAGTACCTATGAATATATTTATACTTGCTAAGAATCATTTTCTTTCAGTGTTACTGTCCTGTGGAGTGGGATTTGGAGGCAGAGAAACAAGAACGATGCGTTTCCCTCGTGTTTATTTTGGATGAGTGTGACTCAGAGAGCAAGCACAGGTGATGCACCTACTGTCTATTCAGTCAGCTGTGAAAATAACTATTACTATTTGCTGGAGTTGTAGCAGTGCTTGGCCCTCCTCGTTGTGGATTTGCATTCCACTGTTCTGGCTGCTGCACAGATACTAAACGCAGAGATGTTCCTGGCCTGAGGAGCTTCTGCTGCAACTAATAGCATAGAGATGTGTGTTACCTCTCTCATCGTTTAAAAGCAATTCCGCTCTTCACCAGCTCCTGACATGTTTGCTGGGGCCCCCATGGAGCTTCATATGCTAGATTTTTGGAAAATGCTCTAAGCACGCAGAGTGGCTAAATCAATGGCTTTCTTTGCAGCCAGCCAGTCTCGGCTGCAAAAAGCCTTTTGAAAGCGTTCACCCCGCTGCAGACCGAGCGCTGCACGCAGATACAGGCACCTAATTCCTCTTCACTGGGAGCTGTGGGCGTGAGCAGCACTTCATGGCACTTCCTGAAGAATTTCAAAGGAGAATATAACAAACAGTCCAAGTATTCATACCGAGAGCTTTGTTTCCAGTTTCACTGCAATAACAATTAGCAGCCAGTTGGCATTTGGCCACTGAAAATTATATAGCCAACTGGCAAAAAGTATCATTTTATTCCTGGCTTTATACTTGCAAGCTGGGTGGCATAGGAGTATTTTGTGAGTGTATATAACACTAACCTCTGTAGACTAATGCACTGTCTAAGTAGTCAAAAGTCCTTTCTTCACACAGCCAAAGGCTAATTGCCAACCAGTTTCACTGACCTTCATCATCACTGATCTTTGTTAAGCAGTGACATTTGCCAGCATTTAAGCTTTGTCTTCCTTTTTTGCCTGTTTCTGTCATGTTCACTTTCTCTCTTTTAACATTTTTGTTCCATTTAGAAGCACAAAACTCTCCCTGGTTTGAGGAGAAGATTGCAGACAGTTACCAACCTCCAGAGCCGTGGCACAGTTTGACTGCTAAGCAGGATTCCCTCTTGGCGTTTGGTGGGATGCTCCAGAAGACATGCCCATAACTCACCAGACCTCACAGCACCTCTGCACTGCCTGCCCAGAGATGAGAACTGACCTAGGCAGGATGCTCCCCCCGACAGGATCACCACGTCCCCAGAGCAGATACTCAACAAGCAGCAACCTTCTTTTGCAGTTGTACCTGTTTGCTCACTTTTCTCCACGCCCTAAGGCTAAATTGCCCTGCTAGCCAGCTGTCAGCTTTCAAACCATCATTCTCAGTTCCTGCAAGAAAGCTGAAAACATATAACAAGCAAATGGCACTGTACAACATTATAATTGCAAATATTTCGGCTTTGTTTTCATCTCAAGGAAAAGAGGTTTGGAGTGAAAGGAGAACAGAGGCTTGCCAGTGCATGAAGTTTTATGGGCTTATGTCCCAAAATTATACGATCTAAGTCAATCAGTTAGGAGCTACGTCAACACTTTGAATGTAACTTAAAAACAAAAGAATTCCCAACTAGAAAATAATAGATTTCTTTAGTAAATAACTAATACTAGAACATATAATGTTAAAATTGCTATAATTAACATCCCTGTAAAATGAAAAAGTGATTAAAATGGTATGATTTGTATACCTTAGTAGAAATGTGTTCATTTATACATTAGTCTAAAACTATAGTTAAAGGTAAAGGATAATTAGATGGTTTGTTAAGTCAAACACTTGAAAGTGGAGAAAGTCAGGTTGCCCATGACCTCATAAACTATTTTTTAACTTTTTCTATTCACTTAATTATAAAGATAATAGTCAGAATGACTTCTAAGGATCCCTGAGATAGACTGAATTATCAGCTCCCCTGCTTTTGGCATAATCTTGTTCTTTTTTCCTTTAAATTTTCCCCTCTCATGTATTCAAGCACCATGTGAGAATTTCAGTTGTCCTTTTTCTCCTTCTACTGACTACAGGTAAAATTTTGAGAGCTGGAAAACAAAAGGAAAAACTTTAAAATATCCTAACTCATTATTTCAGAAAGTACAAGATAATATTTTAAATTACAAGATTATATTTTTGAGATACAATTTGTGCTATTTTGTAATTTTGAGATGAGTGCCTTAAGCACTAGGAATGTTAAGTACTAGATCCTGTGGGCACTATGCAGACACCATAATAAAAGGGCTGATTTTTCATACTGATTTTTCAGTGTGGCAGGAATCTCTAACTTCTACTAACTTACTAAGCTTATAAATGAAGTCTGAGGTAATGTATTCATTTCAAAGGAATACAGGCTTTTGATGTAGCAAGACACATTAAGACTGTATTAATACTTAGACTCTTACATCAAGATAGCTAATTGGAGAGCAGCAAACCTTGTAAAAAAACACCTAGTACTTGCAGTGAAGGCACATACAGTAAGGTCACGATAGGAACTCAGATCCCCTGTGGCACTAGACAAGGCTGCCTGCAATCAGTTCAGGCTAAAAGATCTGTACTTCTCTCACCAGCCCATGAGATGAAGCTTTACAAACTGCCAAGTCAAATCTTTCCAAACAAGCAACAAGTTAAGTTCAGAGGAACAGAAATGATCTTTATTTTAAACACTTGATAGCTCCAATAACCTCCAAATAACTTAGCTTGCATTCTGGGATCACTTTTCTGCAAGGGGGTGAAGTTGCAAACAGTATAAATTAAAAGTGGTAAAAATATTTATTGGCAAGCAAAATTTTTAGGAGCACAATTTTATATGTCTCTGTTTGCATAGCTTCAGCATAAATGGGGTAATATTAATACCACAAGAAGGTCTGTTTGCATGCTGCTCCAAGAATTTTCTTGCAAAGGAAAAGCCTTGCCTTAGCCATTATTCTTTATGACCACAAATCCTAGTTACCTTAAAAAATTAAAGTCTCTTTTTATGTTTATATGGGTCTACTTCTGTGGTCATGGAAGGAAGAGATAATTACTCAGAACATCTGACAAAGCTGTTTATTATGATAAGCACTTCGCTATTTTTTTTTGCTTATAAAGAATGTCCTATCTGAGCTTGCTACACTATGGAGGAACATTTTTCCAGTTTTCCACTGACAGAATTAGTTTCTTCAGCCATCACTGTGGCTTAACAGAAAGCGCAGCATTCACTCTGCCTCATGGTTGCAGTTGGGCAGTTGCCACCTCTTACCGAATCTAACATCTTGGCTTCTGAAGCTAAGGCAGTTTCCAATTCCATCTCTTACAGAGACCTAAGTTCAAAATAATATGAAAGCAAGACAAGGTCATCTGCAAAATCTTAAGTGAGAGGTCTTCTTTCTACTCAGAACCAGTATACAAAAAAGCATAACAAAGGAGAGCTACTGGCTCAGGAAATACATTTCTTTCCCTTTGCTTCACCATCTGTTTGAAAGTTGATAGGATGGAAGAAGATAATGTTGTGCTTCTTCCTAATAAGCGTGTTATTAGAGCTTCCCGTGACTGTACCCAGCTTCACCACCCAGGGCTCTGTGCTTACATGCAAAATAAAAGAGGTTTGATATTGCAGGGTGCTGAGCCTGCACTTCTCTCACTGATGTACATAAGCAAAATCATTGTAGAGCTAAGAATTGCACACAGGCCTGTTCCACTGACTGCTCTCAATTATTCTCCTTGTTCATTTCACTAATACCCAAAAAATAAGTCTTTCTTCAGCATACAGAACTGTGCAAGCTGAAAATAAGACTGCCAAGTTAGAGAAAGGACTGGAGAGAAAGATGTTAGCACAAATTTAAGAAAAAAGTTTGGAATAGACATAAGAAGGAGAAGAGAGACAGGAAAACTGAGGACAGGAAGAAAAAAAATGCTGTGAATGTAGAAAGGAAGAACAGAGATTTACACACCCCAGGAAAATCTGAAGTGAAGAGGATACAATATCAGTGCAAACCTTTGTCTGAGACATATCACCTGAGAAACTCTCTAGAGGAAATAAATGTCTTTGAGGCCAACCCTGCTTCATGTTCATACAGTTTTTACAATGGGGTTATACAGCTTCAGCTGTATATTAGTATTTAGTATTAGTATTGCCCTTGTGCAGGCAGAAACCAAGAAGGAAAACAGGAGAAACTAGGAACATATTGTCGGCTGTGCAGTCAGGAGATCCCAGCTAGGCCTAAATCTATTGCTCCTTCTCAATGTCTGATGGTGAGACAGGGAAGAAAAGAAAATGGCTTCAACACTTCAGAGTCTCTGTGTTTATCAGATAAGACTAAGGATAGGAAATTTAGTTAAAGAACCAAAAAAATTTAGCAGACTGGAAGCTTATCAGCTATGCCGCTGATTGGAGGAAACAGGATTTAAAAATGGTTGAGGACCTTGGGAGTAATTCAGATTGTGATGAAAGGCTGGTGCTTTGCATGTGTCCTCCTTCGCTGCATCAAGGACAAGAAAAGGGATGTTCAATCGCTCAAAGTACAAGGGCAACATTTGCTCACCCTCTGGCTGATGGAAAAAGGACATTGACTTCAGTCTCCCTCGTGCAGATGTCTGAGAAGTTGGGTGGCAGGAAACTGCAGACTCTGAATTACAGTATAAAGAAAAGGCTTAAGCTTAAGGACCTCCACTGATGAAAACAGAGCTCAGATATTTTAGTTCTAAAATGGCACCGTGTGCCTGTTTCTTTATTATAATGTCTGTGTAATTCACCTCAGTTTTAAGGGGGATAGTTATGAGATTGCATAGGAAAGGCTGGCATAGGCAAGATCATTGTTTTGACCAGAGAAGTTAGCCTGACCTACCCCAATAAATCTTAGTGTTTTTTGTCAGTCAGAAAAAGAGGTATACCTATGATATATGTAATTTAGTCTTGTCTTGATATGATCTGCATGGATTTTTCTTACCATTTAGGAAGAAAAAGTAATCATGCTTTGCTTGGTCAAGATAAATCAATGGCCTTGAAATTTGGAAACAATATATATTCGACCACACAAACTAATAAGGCACCAGTGTTTTAGCAGACATTATAAAACATAAAATTAGATGGAAAATTGCCTTAAGCCCCTGTAAATTAAAATTGCTCTTTTTATAGAAAAAATGAGCCTTATATAGCAACAAACAATTTTGTGATCTTCACTTAACTAGCCAATTTCATATGGCAAACAGTATTTATTCATCCTGCTCCAGTGACCTAACCAGCAAATTTACAATGTGATGCCTTGCATATTTTCACAGTATTGTAAAAAAATGAGGTTCTGTAGATTTATTTGATCCCTGTTGAAAAATTATTTTTTTACCTCCTCCTAACCAGTGTAAACTGGAAATTGTTCTTAATGTAATTCTCTTGCTTACCGTCCACTCATTGATTAGGAAACTAATTAGAGCCAGTTTGCTCTAATTTGAAAAAGTGAAAGTAACATATGTTGACAGTTAATTTGGATTTTTTTTTTGTTAACAAGCATACAAGTTTTTATAATGAAATTGTATTTGATATTGATATAGAAAAACATGGACTAATAAATTGCAACAGGCTGGGAAAATGCAGTACGTTAATCACTCTGGGAATAATAACATAGATCATTTAGTACTCTAGTTTTTCTGTTGATGATTTTGCATTTTAGCTATTTTTATACGGTATTACAGTGACTTGATTTGGAACTTCTCAAACACACGTCAATACAAGTTTTTAGCATTTTGTGAGTTTGCACAGGCCCAGTGCAATTTCTGAGACCAAGTTACAAGAAAAATATATTGTATCTAGGCTCCATTTCAAAAACTTCTGTTGTCTTGGCTTTTTAAAAATGTCAATATTTATAAAAGGGTGCCAGCTGACAGCCTGCAAGACTCCTGGTAAATGTTTCATCTAAAGGGGACCCAAATCGTTTGCAGTTTTTGCTCTGACCTACTTCATCGCTGGAGCAGGTCACCGTCAGATAGATACAGAGGCAACACAAGCATCCCCGCCTGAACAGCTGTCATCTGGAGACTAGCTTTTGCCTGGCTGTGTGCAAGTTTAATGGTAGAAGCGGAACCCTGATACTTGCAGTCTTCAGTCCGGCGTGCTCAGGTGGCCATAGCAGCATTATCTTAACCAAGCTAGAAATCACGAGCCCCTCCAGGCATCTCAAGTAGGTAATTTGGGTTGTGCACTCATTGTGAAGCCCCATGCTGATGCCCATACCACTATGTCTTTAACTACTTTTGTTGCCCAGTTTTGCTAGACAGAAGTTACTCTAGGCATGTCTTGAACGCATGCCCTCGTCTGCTGCTCAGACGTACCCATGGAGTGAAGGCTGCTTTTTCTCCATGTTTACACAGTCTGAGGGGTGCTGCTAAAATGACTGATGAGAGATGAGGACACATTTGCTTACCAGCCTTAGCACTGACAGTCGCTTTATTTCCTGCAGGCCAGCTAAAAGCCATCAAACAGCACCATCTTTCAGTCACCCAACTAGACTGAAATTACTGAGCCTCAAACACTACAGCCCTTTGGCTGTTTCATCAGCCAGACATCTTCTTTAATATAATTACTTTTAAGACTCCTCTGCTCTACAAACATATAAACACTGCTTAAAAATGATATCTTCAGCCAGACAGAAAACATAAATCAATATAGTATAGAAAGAAACATACAGTTTTTCAAATTACCTTTTAGGACAAATTCTGTGTTCCTCATACATTCATTTTGAAGAACTATATTATAATGCCAAATGATATAGCTGGAAAAAGCAGACAAACTCTTGAGTGCAACAGCTTCTCACTTGGTCTAATAATAGGTATTTCATTTGCAAAGCACTTGTGTTGCTTGTATCTTCAGACCACCATAGGTATTCCACTATACCGACCTTTGGCATGATTTATTTTGAAGAAAGAAGCATGCAAATACAAAAATCTCTAAAGTCAAAGCTCAGTTTGGAAAATACAAATTAAATTGTCTTTTCCTCTCAGAAGATAGTATTTTCAGTGCACAATCAATTCAAGTTATTTACCTAGAAGTTAGTGCTCCGGTAGCCCTGTGTGAGGTGGGAGATGCAGATGCAGATACGGAGCTGAAGCATCATCCTATGTTACTAGTCATCATCCTGTTACTATACATTGCTCTGTGCTCTTTTGCATGTTGGACCAGGACATTTGGAGCTAGGTCTTACGCTTTGCAGTGCTCAGATGGGGTCCTTTCAGCCCTATCCATGAGATTTGTGTGCGGCACAGGCTGTTGAGGGCAATCTGGCCAATCCCTTAAAAATAGGTAACTCCATCTCACAGTATGATAAAAAACCAGAGGTGTGCCCAGCAGACAAACTAGGCACAGGCTGGCACCTGAGGTAGTCTGCTGTTGCTCTGGGCTGCTGAAAGCCTGGGATGCTGCTGCTGTCAAAGCATGTCTATGAGGAGGCAGTGGTGTGGGGTGTCAGCCTGCCTGCTCTTCTGCTGCTCAGGATAACCCTTAGCCGCCCTTCTGTGTGCCACTTGGATGCTGAATAATGCCAGTGCCTTACCAAGGTAAGTTATAAAATCATGCTGTGGTTTAAATTTCCAGCTTACAGAAAATGCTCCTTCAACAACAAACTTTGCAGGGTGATGTGTCATTAGAAAGGTGTCCTTGATGTTGATACAGGTTAGGTGAGGTAGCTACAAAAAGGCACCAAGCATCTGCAGAGAGCAATTCATGAAGACCCCTGAGGACACCTGGCAGGAAATACCATATTTACATACATACATATAAATGCTTATATATTTAGATACACATTTTTTTTCACTTTCACTGACATTTTAAAAATTTCAGAACTTTAACAAAAAAATTATCATTCCTTTTAAAAGAAAAGTCTTAGTCAAACAAATAATATTGGCTAAAGAGGCAAACATGGGGTTTTATCGAAAGCTACTTTCTGACTAGCTAATCTCTAAATCCAGACTGAAAATTTCATCAGAAAAGTTTTTTTTTTTTTTTTTTTTTTCTTAAACTTTAATGCTTACAAGCAACCACTAGAGGTCAGCTGTGTTTTTAATTTAACAGAATTGCTACATTCCATTTAATTTTTTCCTATTTTTTAATTTCAATTTCTTTTGATAAAACCTAAGAAAGAAATAAAATAATTACTGAGGATATTTTTTTAAAAAAAGCCAAAAGCCTGTCATATATTGGAAATGATAGGAAGCAAAAGTCTGATATACTCGAAGTACATCAGCAGAGAGAGCTTTCAACTTAGTATTTGAAAATCTTCATGGCTTTATGGAAAATAGACATAACTAGGTGATAAGCTTGCAGAAATTAGTATAAATCTGTTAATTTCAAATAAATGACACTATTCAAACTATAATATGCAGTACTAGTTTACTCTTTGTCAAGGATCTAGGGCTCTGTTTTGACAGCAAATCAAATCTCTGAATCTCTGACTACTTTTCAAATTTCAAATCATTACATTCTAACTTTAATTTTGTTTTATTTTATATTTGATGTTTTAAATGGCCTGGGCATACTTGAGTTTTTTAGGGGCTTTCAGTTCAAGAGTTGTACTCTGTTCTCCATTTCAAGGTCCAAGTAGTTTCCTAACTGTTCCACATAAACCCATATAGTTTCCCCCCAAAAGTCTCCCGTGCAGTCAAAGAGGCTTGTGATTCCTCTCTTCCTAGATGGGGAAATTAGGCCAGTATTGGAATGATTTCTAGATGGTCTTCTCCATCACCTATTTCTGCAGATTTATTCTTTTAGCTGACCACTCCAGAATCAAGTTTGAGTGTGTGTATGGCAGAGGAGCAAGTCAGGAGTTTCTAGTTTCTGGCAGTCTCTCCAGAGGCTGGAAACACTGTGCTCAGGCCGCACTCTACCATTGAAATTTGGATTTTTACATCACTGCAGTATCAGAATTACTGCACGCTGCCTCATGTAACACTGCTGCAACTGGGAGTTTGGGCCAGACACTGTGGTATGGGTTTAATACAATGTACTTTCAGGCTGAATCATTTAGTGCTCGGCACAGTGCAGCAATGACTCAGTGTGGATTTAATGCCAGCCCACACTGGAAAGGCACGCGAGCAGATACCGAGTCATTTGTATCGCACGCTGCTGTGAAACATCTTGCAGAAAAAGCTCACATGAATTACTGTACTTAATATGGTTTATGTCATTTATTTATTGCTCAGATGCATTACTCTGAATCTGCTCCTGGCAGTTTTCCCAGTTAGCTGGAACAGCAGTTATTAGGGTACTGAAAAACACATGCTCTCCCGCATATGCCAGCCAGTGAACTACCTGTGATGGCTCCCTCAGCTTTCCACGCTGCATGATGGATACTGATCCATTTTTTGATGTGCCCACCTAATCTAATGACTCAGAAGAACAAATGTTGAGCAGGATAAACATCCGTAACAGTTTATAAATGGGGAAATGGCACTGTAGGATCTTCCCATTCTGATCAATGGAAGTTGTAGTGTTAAGAAGAAGGTTTTTGTCCTCTTGGTTCGCACTACTGAGTATTTGACTGATGCGTATGTCATAAACTATCTGCTCTGCTATTATGCCGGTAGTGTTTGTAACTTTGCTTCAACCTTTCTCTAATATTTTATGACAATTTCTACTTTCAGTTCCTGTACTTTGCCTGGGTCAGTCTGGGTGGAAACAGGAGGACAAGTCCCATGCATTTATGCAGATTTGGCTCTGAGCACAGACAAAGCAAGCTTGTGTGGCCTTCAAAGGAGAGTCCATCCAGACAAAGCTTTCCTTAGCTGGAAAGGCAGAGGTCCACCATGCTGGCAGTGCGCAGTCACAGGACCTGCTGGCCAAAGAGCTGTGAGGGAGCTCCCCAGGAGAAGCAGGGGGCAGAGCATGAGAGCCCCTCACCTGGGATGCTGGAACAAAGCAAGATGCTACCTACCTGTGGCCAGTGAAACAGGACTCGGTACATATTCTTTTTTAGGTGAAGTGACTCAAATAACCCACTTGAGCCATACTTCCTTATTCCTTATCCTAACAGGACCTATTTTAAAAAGCCTCAAATGCTGACTCAGTGATAGGGAAAATGGAAACAGTAGTAAAACAGTAATGGAATGATCCCGCTCATGAAAAGAAATGCTCAACTGTATGAGCAATCCTGCATCAGTATTTTGAGCAAAGCCTTAAATTTAAGAAGTGCAATTAACAGCACAGTTGTTTTTATGTCTCAAGACCATGAAGGCAGAACAAAAATTAAAAGGCCTGGGAAAGAGTAGGAAAGAAAAGTTATCATTCAAGTCACTTCCTTCTGTGTTCTCTTGTGTACAATGCCAAATCCAAACAGAAAACAAGACTAGGTCCAAGATCCTCAGATCCTTTTATGATAGTGTTTTAGTGACACAAAAGCCTATCTGCCACTACTCTGGTTCAGGAAAGTATGAGATATACTTCCACATCCTGAATCTCTCTTTGGGGGTGACTTGTGTTTGAGTCCGGTTAGATTTTGAAGAGCACAATACTGGGGTTGACTGGGCCTTGGGTAACCAGTGCCTTAATTAAGAGATCTTGGCATAACCATGCAAAAACCACTGCAGTGAGTACTGAAAAGGTAAAAGTTGGAGGAAGAAGAAATATCTAGCTGACCTAAAATGATAAATTCGGTAGGATCTACAGCATAATCCATGGTAATAATTACTTTTCTATCAGCCCCCATCTGACCTTTTCTGCTACATTTTCATATGCTGTATGAAGCTGAGTTTTCCTATGCCAGAGCTACTTTCCTCTCTGCTCTGACCTGTTTTTTTTTCTTTTCCATTGGACATGGCTGTGATGGGTGTGGGTGTGTGATGGGTCAAGGGTGTGTTGATTTACTTGTCTCCAGAGCAACAGCTATGGCACTCTTTATGAAAACAGATGTTCATTTTAGACCTGAAATGTCTTTCTTCTGCTCAATTATGTCCCATCACAGAGCCAGTATTACAAGTACCTAGTCTTCAGATGTACATTTTCAGCAAATTGATAAAAACACTACCTGTCCAAAGTCTCTTCCCTTCCGAGTGTTGAAGCAATGCAAAGAAAAGCAGCCTGTTTGATTTTCCAGCGAATCTACCAAGAGTAGCTTGGATTTCTCTCAGTTTGCAGCTCTCCTGTTCTTTCTTCATTCATTAGTATTTACTTTTTTAAAAAATGTTGAACAGATAGTGATAGGAGCAGTACAAATATCTGGCCCAGACAGAGTGAACTGAGTTTTGTGGAAATGTTTGGAGAAATTCCAAATATTAAGAGAGCAACAATTAATGAAGCAGCATTTTCACTTGCTAGAAGCACTAGGCAGTACAAATTCAGTTGTTTCATAAAACTGTTTCTAAGCAAAAACGATATCCTCGTAATCTACACTCAGAGTGAAAGACGACTTTATACCAAAAAGTGTCTTGTGTAATATTTTTAACCCCCAAGAAAAAAACAGAAGTCTGCATTAAACCATGTTCTAGGATATTGTCTCCCTGATGATTAGTGATTGGTACAGTAATACAGATCAAGAGTCTGAACTCAGATTTGAGAAATGATAGTGATCCAATTTTCTGATAGATAAGAACTTCTTTCAGTTTAAGATGTCCTCATTTTTTAAATCCTGACTACCAGCTCAATTCAATTAACATGTCTGGTACTTTTTAGAAATATGTTTTTGGGTTGAGTTGTCCACAGGAAGCTTTGTTATTCTTTTTGATGGAATAAAGATGAGATCCTCAAATTACGTGACTTCTTTTTTATGTGACATTTCTTTCCTACTCTCTCTTTCTCTCTGGGCAGATTAGTGAATTTGGCTGTTTAGACACTGTTCCTACTCAGAAATGTCAGGTCATCGAGGCAAGACCTGAACTCTGTCTTCTGACAGAGGTAACCCATGGCGGCTACCATTTAAGAGGAGACCACTGCTTCTTCAAAGAGCAATACTCGAAGGAAAAGAGGTCTGTAACTACCTTCTCCCACATAACCTTAACCACCCTTCATAACGAGCTTCATTTTTCTCTGCAAACGAGCCTCTCATTTCCTCTTCCCTAATCATATGGTGCAAGACTCATACATTGGTCTAAAGGAAAATACTTATTTCATATACAGCAAAATGTACAGCATACCAAGTACACTCTTTAAAATAGGCTCATGTTACTAAATATGTTTCTTTTACTTATGCTGGCTGTTTTAGCAGCATTACTATTTACAGGGTCACAGACCATGTTGCCACGAGCAGAGATCTTTAGTATACAAAACCAGTTGCATTTGGGATGATATTTTGTAACCCTTCATTCCCACTGCCAAATATTTGTGATTTTACCACTAGATAGCAGTATGTAGCAATGAATGTTATTTCCAAAGATAGCTTGAAATAGCTCTGTAACTAAATGCATAACATTCACCCAAACTCGTGGAGCACACTGGGAGGAAACTGCAGAAGGAGAAAGGAGAGAAAACACTTCCTAATTTTTTTAAATCTCAGCTGCTCTTTTCCTGTCACATTCTGCTTCATAAATGTTCAATTGTCTGCATCTACTAAGGAACCAAGTACTCTTAAAATCAAACCATGAGATATAAGGGAAAAAAGGAGTCCTTTGTTCCCTGTTATGGGAGTGCACAGAGAGGTGTAGAAAGGCTTTCCAAAATGCTTCTGTGCTCACTCGAAAGATACAGAAGAATTAATGCTAAATATCATTTACGGCTTGCTGCTGTTTGTCTGAAGGGAAAGTGAGGATGCTGGAAGAGCGAGGAGGCTGCAGAGGCTCCCATAGTTGTCCTGGCCGTGTAAGCTCAGAGGACCTCTGCGCACCCTGGTTTGGGCTGAAACAACTGCAGGAAGGAAGGTTTGTCTTTGCAAGAGCCAGGACTCAGGGATTTTTCTTTCTGGACATACCGAATTTCATGATACCAGTCTTGGGTGGCATCCCTTCGGTGGTGTCGGACCTCTGCCTTTGGTCTTTAACTTACCCTGTTCAGTGCCTTGCTCCTATCTGACCACTTGTGCCATCTGCCCTGTCCTTTTGCCAGTATGAAGTAGTCAATACAATTTTTGGAGCAGCAGAGCTCCAAGGGGATGCTCTGCACTTGGTACTGCTCAGATGGTTTCCCTTGAGGAATGTCAGCCTTGTGTGAGTCCATCGCATGCCTCCTCCACTCCTTTCTGATTAAGAGGAAAACCAGGCTGATTCTTCCAAGGCACTTGAGCCACATACAGGTACGTTGGATTTTCCTGTTCCTTACAAGTCAGCCCCGTTGCTATTGCCTTACTGCGTCATTCTCTTACCTCTTGTGTATCTTTGCTTCTCTGTTTTCTTTATGGTAATCCAGTAAAACTTCATTCCTATAGGAAATGATGCAGGGTGGTTTTTTTTTTTTTTTTTTTTTTTTTTTTTTAAGAAATGGTGATTTGCATTAGATGCACATCTATCTTAATTTACAGGTGATTAATTAGTCTCGCCTTGGCTGGAGACTAGATTAGATTGATTGGTGGAATTTATTTATATAGTGAGTGTTGAGCAGGGATTAGAGTTCAAAGCTAAGACAGTCCAGCAAGAGCTGCCAGACAGGGTAATGAGTTGTAAATAGTCAGAATTGGTGAGTTGAAAAGCAGCCTTATACTGTAAGAGAAGAGGGGGAAGTGACGTGGTGTCTATAGGCTGAAAATTGATTATATGTCTCTCTTTACAGAAGAAAATAATCTTCTGTGCTTATAGTGAATAAAGTTACTTGTTTATGCTGACAGGAAAAAAGGAAGAACTGTGTATGTGCCATGTCTTTAAGTGTTCCTCTTGTTGGGGTTAACCAAATACAAAATACCCGGCATTTTGTCACTTTATGTCAACTTAAAAAAATAATGTTGTTAAAGGGGAAAGGCTGTGTTCTTTCCTAAATGTTCTTCTTTCTTCAGAAATTTTATGTTTCTACAGAGCCCCCGACCCTTATGTCATGGGTGAAGAGAGGTGTTGACACTAGGAAGAAGCAAAAAAACCCTTAAGAATTGGGAAGAGTGTTAACTCTACAAAGAGTGCTACTTTGGAGGTATTGTAGTACTTTGCAATGATTATACTCAGATTTCCTAGCGGAGGCTTTTTTACCTATCTGGGAATACTGCTTACGCTGTTCCCATGTCCTTCCAGACACACCGGTGACTGCAAGGTGTTGCCTTTCCTCTTCCTCTCCTGCTGGCAGCCCTGCAAGCAGCAGGGCTGAGTGTGACACAGCTCTTGTCTTACAGTTCCACATCTTCTGCTTGTCTGTCAGTGTTTCTGGAGATATTATCACTGTAAAATGCCAGAGTGAATAACCCCACTCGTTTACAGTGTGCACATGAGTGCACTGGTGGTACTTTTTCCTTCTCCACAATGAGGTCGTTATGTCCATCATACCGAGACCTTATGGCTTATATGTGTTACTCCATTCTTTCTAATAACATTTGAAATTATGACTGTGTGAAACGTATCCTTCCTTTATCTCTTGTGACCCAAGTGAAAAAGATGCACTTTTTTTAAACGCGTGTGAATGGCACTATAGAATCCTTTTTTGGGGGGGTGGGGCAGTGGGAGAGTTTTTCCATCTTGCCCATCTAGGTTACGTTGTTAATTGCTCTAAGTATATACACACTTGGCAGTAAATCTAATATTCTTCTTGATGGGGATTTTTGCAGTCTTTTTGAAGGAGGGGACCCTTGGGCTGCTCTAAACTGGACTTAGAACCACATCATACCTTGTGTTCAGTACTTCTGCAGGAATATGTCGAAGTAGTTGCTATATGCTGTCTTAAAAGATAACACCCACCACCCTGACCCAGGCATGATTTTGATAACTCATCATGAAAAGACTTCCTTCCTGTTGTTTGCAGGAAGAGGAAGAGGAGGATGCTTCCTGAATGGCACAGCAAGGGTGAAGGGAGTAACGAGAGGACTCCAGGTACCAGTAGATGGTGCACAAGATGGGTCAGCATCCATCCTCCTTGTCTGAGAGCCAGGGAAATGTGCACAGTGAAAGGCTTCTTCTATACAGCTCTGTGCACCAGCGCTTAACAGGGAGGCGAAAGGTCTGAGCTGTGGTACCCTGCCTTAGTCCAGTCTGGGTCATTAGCACCTGAGGTTCAGGTGTGCCAAAGACCTGAAGCTTTCCAGCAGTGACCCCCAAGAAGCACTGCTCATCAATGCACCACATGTCCCCAGAGTCCCAAACTCAGCAGATGACCTTGTCCTGGGCAGAGTAAGGGGAAGGTGACAGAGGTAGGTGCCTCATTCTGTTTAAAGGAGAAAGGTGGCAGAAGTAAGAGAGAGAGGAAGCAGGTTCCCATAGACAAGCCAGGCTTGCTCCTCTTGTGCCATGGGTAGGATCTCCTGCAGTGGGAAGTCCTGATTAACCCTACTTTTCTTGCATATATCTGAGCTTACTCTGATCCAGGGAGGCCAGGACGGTTAGTAGTTCTCCGAGATGTCATCCAGGTTGTCTGTGAACTCAAACAGACATCTTGATACTGTTTATTCTTTGCTAAAAGAATAAAAAAAAGAAACAAAACTTCAACATTTTTACTGGGTTTTAAAACCTAGGACCTTATGCCCATGTCTGTATTGCTTATGTTTTGGTCTTTACATGAGATGATATATTACTGTGCTTTTAGCCTGGTTGTAGACATTTGATCTATTTCTATCTGTCCAAGGATGAGGGTAGGGTCATCTTCTAATATTTAAAAAGTTGGAGGTAGGGGAAAAATAAAGAGGAGCACTCAAAATTACTGCAGTCCCCTCAAATCTCTGCCCCTTTAACATCATGGTCTTCTGCGGCCTTGCGGGAGCTGCTGTCTAGAACATGAAAAGGGTAACGGCTGATGACAGGCAAAGCAGGCATCAGGTGGGTTGATACTATGACACTGGTATATTTTAACAAAATAGTGAATTTAATTACTAAGCAGGTAGGAAACTTGGATCATTATGGAAAAGGATTTTGTCCTCAAAGGGAAGGCGGTCAAGTACAATTGCCTTTCTGTTTTCTAACAGAAGTACAACTTGTAGAATACAAGTACATTTCTCCGGTGGGATCAGTTCGAATCAAATTGGTTGCGAACTGTCTTGTTCTGTCAGTTTGTCTCTGTAAAAAGGAGAGCAATTTAAAACCTGGCAGAGAGGCTTTGGGAAGAAATATTACCCACAGGTAGGTATTTCTCAGAGGTAGATTGCCTGCTTACACTAAGGAGAGAGGATACTTCTAGCTGCAGGCTGCGCTAACTGCACCGACGCAGCTACTTTGAAAATTAGTGATAAAGTGAGAAGTGCAGGCATAGAGACTTACCCAGTCACTACCTCTGGTCACCCTCCTGCCTCAGGAAGGGGTCAACAATGAACCATCTGCTTACCTTAACATGGCCAAATTTTTTGTACGGGGAAATTGCTGTCTTATTTCCCTTTATCTATCTTCATGAGATACCTTTTAGCATTGTATAGTTTATTCCTCTCAGCTACTGGCAATCTGAGATAAATCCAAAACACTGTTCCAAAGGTCCTTTAATATCAAAGTTATAAAATATTCTTTCTTTTGGAGAAAGTAGGACAACTTTGTGAATTCAGGTTGCCTCTTCTCAGGAGCATCCATCTTCTCAGATTGCAACTGCCAAGATGCATCAAGGAAGCAGAATTTCCTTAATAACTGAAGCAAAACTGTTCCGCTGCTTTATGAAGAACACTCAGTACTCTCATCTCTGCGATGGGGCACTCTGGTGAGAAGGAAATGTAAAGTTAGACTCATCTGTAAACTCCTGTGCTTGAAAACAGCAACAAAATCTTGCAGTTTTGAATTCAAGTTGTCTTCCAGCTTTCTCTCTCCTTCTCATTCCAGAACGAGCCCTGTGAATAACAAGGTGTTATTCACACGGTGTGGTGCTGCTCTGAGAGGATAACTGAACCACTGGGTATCGATGGTCCTTGCTATCTTATGGGATGGGGCTGGATCATCTAGTCACCAACCAGAGCTCTGGGGTACAGGCAGACTAGTACAGTCCATCGGTGTGGCTGACAGGTGGGAAGCACTTTCTGCTGCAATAGCTTAACAGACACAGACTTCGCTTCTCTTATCGCTGTTTAGGCAGGTAGAATAGTCAAACCGCATTCTGACTATTTGGGGAGGTTTACAGAAGGAAAAGCCTCCATAGTCAGATATTTATTCTACAGGCAAAGGGATGGTCCCTAGCTGCCTTCCTGAGTCCTGATTGCTTGGTACATAAGATAAGGGCTGACTTTACATAGCCTAACATGGGAGTAGTTTGTATTATCAAATGAAATGACATTAACATCAAAGAAAATGAGGGCTGGCAGGTACCGACTCTAAAGCAACAAGAGCCACTTTATATTTAAGTATCTGATACTGCTACACTGACATTCAACAGGCATTTAAGTGTCAATAGGAACAGCTTCAGAGTGTTTGAGCATAAATTGATTGCTTCTGGGTCTCAAATTTCTGAAGGTCCTTCTATTTACAATACTGTAGATGCCAATGCCTCTCTGATGCTCAAGGTATGAATTATTGCCAAACACAAGAGGCTGGGTCGCATGGACTAAGAGTCAACTCCAGTATTTCAAATCTTTTTGTTGAGGCTAGGGTTGCTAATAAGCAGTAGTTATAACAGTATTTTTATTCTTTAAGAATTGGATGTCAGTGTTTAATTTGGGCCTCAAGTATTTATCTGTTTTTTAATGTAATATCATAAGATATCCTCAAGCAAATTTGCAGATTTCTTTCGATGAGTTGAATTCTACTTTTCATCAGTGACATTCTGGATATAGTAAACATGGCAGCAAAGCCAATATATTGGCTGGAATATTATTTTAAGTAGTTCTGTGGGATTTTTCCTCTTGCTTGGTTTGATGAATGAAGCTATTGAGGAGAAAGGAAGTGAAAATCTTTAGTACACAAAATAGCAATTTGTTTGCCTGTTTACTAGGTTTCAGCTTGAATATTAATGTAAGTTCATCACAGTTCAGCTGATATGGAAGGGAGGAAAATCTTGGGGACAGGAACGATCATGGACTCCATTTTTTTAGTTAGGTTTTATGCAGATGCAATGCTGTCTACATTTCGGGCTTACTTTCAGGGACTGTGTAGTTCTCAAAGCATCTAAATTCATGCATTACCTAATCTAGATACTAGTCTGGTTGCTTTAGCCACTTTCTGGAGAACGTGTTTCATGAAGAAAATGATCCACATTCCACCTAGCAATCTGCTATGATCTAGCTTAGGAAGAGGTACCTCCGAACTCTGACAGATTGTACTTGCTTGACACATTTTGCAGCAAACTGTCACTAGATTAAAAACATGTCATTGAAGGTGGGACCAGGCCCAAGAATTCCTCCTAAACAAGCACTTTCTCTGTAGCTCAGATACTAGCAGTGTTGAGGAGGGAGGCAGTGCCTTGGCTACTCGGATTACAGAGATTGTTTTCCAGCCTATGAGCATATTTTGAAGTAGAACTGAGATCCCAGATGCCTATTGGGAAGGATGTATCAGAACTACAGTCATGATACAGAATTCAGTTTGTTTGTTTCTCAGAGGCTTCTTTCCTCTTATCATCAAACACTTTTAAGTTCTGTAGTCTGGGCTCTAGCAAAAGCTTCTGAAAAGCTGAAATGTGGACTGGCAGTTGTTTGCACCAGCAGGAATATCCCTTTTAGATGATGCTTTTTTTTCTGTCGAGGAATGAGGGAAGCCAGTGATCAGTTATTTATTCCTCTGGCTAATGGAGTTGTAGTGTAACCCATATAGAGTCAGTCCTCAGATCTTGTTTTATCCAGGGTTCCTGTAGCCCTCAGAGGGGTTGGAGCAGGATGGATACATGAAGATGGCTTGCTTGCTGGACTGCCTTGCTGAGCAGGTGTAGCTCAGGTAGATAGAGCCGGTACATATGTGATGGGAATACTCGAAGAGCACACGACATGCTGTGCTGAGGGATTATGCTGAGGGTATGCCTCCACCAGCTTTGGCAAACAGTGTGACACTTTACTGCCTGAGCGGTTGCGCATTTGTCCTGACACACATGAGTCATGTAACCCTGTTTGCTCAACTCCACGACTTCTGATTTATCCTACCTCTCACCGAGGGTAATTGATACCTGCAATGTGCAGCTGCACAGCTCTGGGGTCTGGGCAGCAGGTTTGGGACAGAGTTAAGGATGTGATTCCCCAGCAGCTGGTGCCAATCTCAGCTGTAGCTACTCTGCTGACCAGGTGTGTGTTTTTGCCTCCTGCCCTGACCTGAGCATGTGGGCAGCTGTGGGGTGAAGTAGTGGAGGGCACTGAGCTGTTTAAAATGAACAACCTTTTGCAAACAGCTTGTCCCTCTCTTTTGTCTGAAATACCCTGAGAAGACAGCACTTCCTGGTGTTTCTGCTGCAGGGTGTCTTCACCTGCTCTGTGGAGGATGGAGAGGCTGTGCATCCTTGTGTGCCTGTTACTGAAGCACTGAACCTTGTGGTGAGGACAGTGAGGACAAGGTCTGTAGGGTGGATGTACAAGTGAGCCATATGACTTGTCTGAGAGCCTGCTTTCAGTGGACATGCTTAACTTACTGTGTGAGTCTCTGAAGTGTGTGACGGAGAGGGTGGGAATGGCTTGGGGAGCTGATGTGTTGGCTGCAAGCCGGGAGGAGAACCCCTGAATGAATAATATATGTTTATGTTATGACTTCAGCTTCTTGTTAAACCCTGACAAGATGGTTGTATGTTCCTGTCCATAAGCAACAAAATCCACTGCATGTGGGAATATTTGTCTGTGAAATGGGGAGGATTTACAATTTTGTGGTGCCCAGCTCCTAAAATGAGGGGAAACATTGGAGCTCAAATATTAAATCTTGGCTGTGGCAGCATTGCACCATAATGCTGCTGCTATTGAACCACAAGTGAAATAATGAGATCTACTTGGTATGAACAAGTAAACAGCCAGTAGTCATATTCATCTCACACACACTTCCATTTTAATTGCCCAGCATCTGTGCGATTGCTTTGTTCCCCAGAGCCTGACAAGGAGTAAAATCAGTTCACACTGTAAAATGTAGCATGGCATTATGTCCGGAGTTAACACGATATTCCTGCTTTAGATCTCTGGGTAACTTGCCTTCCTGGAGTGGGGTGGGTGTATTCCATAAATGCTTCTGGAAAGTTTTGCTTAGCTGAAAATCTGTGGACCAGACTCAGTCGGTATTTCCTCTGTGTGAATCAACAGCAGATTGCCCCAGATCTGTACTGATTTTGGGAAGCACTCTTTGCTACACTTTACAAAACGAGGCAGTACAGACTTGAAGTAATGCCTCCCACACCCCACCCAGCAATGCTCATTCTTGAATTGCTTATCCGATGGAACAGATATCTGAACTTTGCAAAACTGAAGACCCAGCTGACCTGCTGCTTATATGAGCATCAAAGATAAGCGCTGCCAACAGGTAAGAGATTTCCATCTGAAATGATGCATCCATTATTGCTGATAGCATTTAGTCTCTGTCACCCAAAAAAGGAGGAATGAAGAAATGTTTAGTTACTAAAACTTTAACAAGCAGGTCTAGTAAGAAAATAGCAAGATTCCAGAATCACAGCATGAGTATCTCTATTGCAAGCTCTAATTTACTTGCTGGTGAAACACTCAATGAAGATCTTGAAATGAGGGAAGGAGGTAGAAGAAAGCAAAATAACTCCTTTACTTGTGTCTATCTGCCTATGTTGCAACCAGATGCAATGAGACATGGAGTTTGAAGGGAAATAAAGGGAGACAGTTTTATTTTAAATTAAGAATATTAAGTTTTCAATTGTCTGTGCTAAAAGATAATGTGAGGGAGCAGAAGGAAGTGACCTTTTTTATTTCACTGAGTCCTAAAGCTCGTGCTATCATTCAATAAAACAGGAAATAGTTTCCTTTCTTTCACTTTTTTTTTTTTTTTTTTTTTTTTTTTTTTTTTTTTTTTGGTGTGTGTGAAGACACTGCCCTCTGGATGTGTTTGAAATGGAGCAGCTGTGGGATTTTCCTTAATGATACAGATCTGCATAGCACTGATTTTCCTTGAATTCTTTTTCAAAAAAAGATTCTTAAATCCTTCAGATTTCAAAGGATTTTCTTAATTGATTTAAAAATTAAGCTTTAAAGATCTTTTTTTAATAGATGGAGGCAAGAAGAACAGGAAGAACACTGAACTCAACATCTTAAAAAATCAATGGCATAAGATGTGTTAATCAAAAGGAATAAACAAACAACTTAATGAGAATGAAATAGAACTTGCTTTTATTTAGATTTTGAAAAAAATCTTTAAATTTGATAATGCAGAAAAGACTTGATTTTTTTTTTTTGCAAGAGTGGTGGGATTAAAACTAAAACAGACTGGTTTATAAATATAACCGAAACACCCTATTTCAGGTCTGATAGTATTCATCACTTGCTTCCACATTTTTTGCTGGGCCTGAATCCCTTTTAAAAAAATGCAAGTTGAACCTGGTGATAACAGGAGGATATAAATCTATTCTAATTAGAAATAGAATCATAGTCCCTTAAAGCAAGACAATAAACTATTCTCTTTCACTGAGAATAAGCTGACCAGACTTCTGGATGACAAATCTAGGGTATTGTGGAGCAGGTGCTATGATCTCTTATCAAAGACTGGAGGAAATATGTTACAGCGATAAGAAGAAAAGGTTTATTATGGCTTTACATATAAGTAAACATTAATATCTGAACAGGGAATGGCTGTACGGTAAATAATTACGTGTTTCTCAGGTGCTAAGATCTAAGAGGAATACTAAGTACCTTCAGTTTTCTGAACAATGTTAGAAACATAGTTCATTTAGAGATTTACAGAAGTTAATATACTTGATAAATATGCCATATAAAAATCTCCATGAAAGCCACCCATGGTGCTAGGGAATTTGACATTAGTAGGAGTGTTTTGATAACTTCTCAAGTTAGAATCTCTCTGGTATTAAAAATGTATTAGCCAAGAGGGGATGTGGCTATTGCCAAGTGTGAGCGTGCCTAGACCTGATTAATAAACACTACTTCTATATGAATTATCCTTCTTGTAATTTGAAGTGTGCATGTCTGCATAGTGAGGATGTTTCTTTGGGGAATACTCCTTTCACAAATGTGTGTGTGTGTGTGTGGGGGGGGGAAACAAGAAAAAGTTGTCAGTTCATACACTGAAAAAGGTGTATGTGTGTGGGAAAAATGTTTAACATCCTTTCTGCTTGCTTACTGCTCTCTTTCCCAGTGTTGCTGCAATAATACAAAGCAATCGCCTGGGTCTACTTTCCTCCTACTTCCCACCTCCAACTCTGCCTGGTTTGTATTGCACATGTAGTTGTTCCCTCATCTCATGAACTGTCTTCAGCAGCTGATGGAAGTGGGAGTTTAACTGTATTGGGGTCATCGGTGCATTTGGCCTGGATCCAGCAAGCATTTATGCGAGTGCTGAAGTAAAGCTGATGGGAACTTCCACTGAAATCAATTGCATGAATGTGCTTAAAGTCAATTGCATGCATAAATGCTCTTTCTCGCAACTGATGCCTGCTGATAAATGAATGTAGGCCCAGCCTTGCCATCATTAATCTCGTTACTGTGTGATACCAGCATGTGGAAGTTCTCCTTTTATAAGTCTTGGTGAATAGGCTAACTTCTCTGTAGGGGACAGCTCTTAAACATGACTGCCCCATTAGCAGGCTATAGGAGTCTCATGGCGTTGGCGTGAAAAGTGGAAGCACAGGGTCAGTGCGGGAGAACTGATGGCAGCTGGGGGGCTGTGGTGGGCTCTTCCCACTTTATCAAAGGGAAATGAAAAAATAAGACCTAGAAAAGGAAGAGCCGGAGCTTGAAATAAAGAAACTATAGGAAAAAGAAGTCTAGGTTTGGATCAGGAAAGGAAAGATGGAATAGTGAGAGGAAGGAAGAAGAGCTGAAGAAAGTAGAAATGAAGAGGAGGGAAGGGCCAGTGATATGGGCAGGACAGCCTGGTAAGAGAGAATAGGACAGGAATGAGATTCAATGTACTGTTGACAAGGAAATGTGTAAAAAATGTGTAGGAAATTTGAGGAGGCTTTCAGTTTGATACTGCCTGAGGTGTGCTTGATATAGGAGACAACAGAGCTTTGATTTAAGGTTGGTTTTGTCTTGTTTTGTTTTTTGTTTGGTTTGTTTTTTTAAACAGTGGGTGATGTAACAACAGAGAATAAAAACAAAAACCTGATCAGCATGAAAACATGGAAACCGATTGAATGAGTTTGAAAGATGAAAGAATGAAGAAAGTTTAAATAATGTATAGCTGATGTGCCCATCAGCAACAGGACTGCAGTTGCTTTGTACTAGACACAGTACAAATAGATGGTCAGAGAGACTGCTTACCCTGCAGAGCAGATGGAGACAGAAACTGAGTGGAATAGAAAAGCAAAATAACTTACTTCAGGCCATACAACAGCTGGGTGACTGCTGATTATCCTGGAATCCTTATTAACGTGCATGTCCCAGCTATCTGTAGGGGCAGTACAGGATTTTGGTCCTTTCTATTAACAGCATTTTTTGTTGTTGGCAGAAAAGGGATAGTTAGAAAAGGGATAGAATGTGAGGGGAACAGATGGAGACTTTTCTTTTCTCCTGTTTGTTCTGAACTAGTAAAAATTTGTAGATGAATCAAAAATAAGCTCCAAGGAAGCCTAGAAGGGAAACTGTGCTTGAGTAATGTTTTCTGTGTGATTTCTATTTTCTGTTTTGAGATTTCATTTATAAAACATGAGGGAAAAAAGATGTATTATGAGGGCTTGGAACTATAGTCATCACATTGCTAATGATTAAAGAACAGATTTTTGCAACTTTTACTGTGAAATATTTGCCTACAGATTTTTGTCTACATCCATGCCAGGTGCTTGAGATAAGGTCTGAAACTTCAGGTTTCATTTTCTTGTGACCTCTTGGTGCTCTGAGAACCCAGTGCTGTTGGGTTCTTAACAGCAATAGGAAGTAGAGCTGGTCTGTTGCGTGTGTGTGGAAGGAGGCCAGTACAGAAAGGGAGCTGGGGACTTCTAGGGGGAAGAGGGAGGAGTGACAGCTGCTAGGCAGGAGGACTGCACAGACACGCTTGCCTAGTCCAGGTAGGAGTGCATCATCAAAAGCTATTCAAGATCAGGCTGTTGTTCACAAGAAGGTATTCCACAGATCCTGCTAACATCTGTCAAGTCACAGTCAGGTCAAGGAAGAGGATGATTGTGGTCCTGTAGACTGAAAATCAAGTTCAGTGTGGGTGCTTCTCAAACCAAGTGAAAGAGCATAGCAGATCTGCTTCCACCAGCACCTAGGTTTCTGTGCTTAAGCCTGGCTAGTTGGACAGGCAGTTGTCAGAACTGGTTTTCTTCTCTCCTTAAATTTATTTTTAGAAGAACCTCCTTCTCTCCCTCCCTCCCCCACCTCATTCCTTCAAGTTTTATCTCTACCTTCTGCTGCTTAGTACAAATGTGCTGCTTATATAACCTGTCCAGCTGTTGATACTCTGAGTTAGCCATAAATTAGTTACATTTTCATTTTTGTCAGATCAATGATGGGCCTACAAGTCCTGAAAAATATCTTCCAACTTGCTAAAGCAATTGTTCCACAAACCAAGATATTCAGCAAGTGAAATTTATAATGAAATATATGATTGCATGAATTCAGAAGACAGGACCATTTCAAGACAGTTGCTTGGGAAAAAGCTTTAAGTAATAGAACTACAGTCATTCAATAGCCGTCTTCTTTCCTAGAAGAGGATTCCCTATCTTGCCACTGGTGTGCTGCCTCCAAAGTAGTATTAAACTCTTCTCTTTGTAAAATCCTTATCACAAGCTAAAACCAATTAATGAAGAGTAATACTTTGAGAGGACTGCTGTTCTGTGGTGCACAGGAATCTGTGAAAACTATCCTCACTTCAGTTGTTGAGACTTAGATTTTCCAAAGTCTATCTTTAATAATTAGATTTGAAGGAACTTCAAGTTACTCAGTTTTATGTACCTCAGTTTGCTGAGGTACAGAAGAGGCTTCCCCCCGCGCCCCCTCCCCCCCCCCCCCCAAAAAAAGGTTTTTCATTGCTTCCATCTAATTTTTGTTATTGCCAGACTTATCCAGAACATGACCTGGTCTTAAACTGGAGATCTGAACATTGACCAAACTCAAAGGAAATAGTCACACTCCAGACAAGGTGGGTATGCCCACGAAGTGGGAGCTCTGAGAACAAGGAAAGCAAAGGGAAGATCGGGTGGCCTCCTAGCTGGGACTTCACATGAGTGGGCCTGGGCAAGGATAAGTCCTCGTCTTCTATGATGCTGAATAAAGCATCTTTGTATGTTTCCATTTTATTCTAGTGGATAGCAACATTATTCATGCTTCCTGACAGTTTCTATTATACAGATACAACATTTTCCTATTCTTGTGCCCAATTTCCTGAAGGTATTTGAATGTTTGTCCTCTGGAGATTTTGGTGATTAGGCAGGTTGGATAACTTTACTGTTGGGAATAATCTCTTGAATTCAAAATAAGTAATCAAACAACATTGTTCATGACTGCAAGATATGGTCCAGTTGGGTGATTCTTCAGTGTATTGCTAGTACTCAGAAAGGTTAATTTACGAATAGCTCCCTGAAAGATTTCAGTTAGTATTTGTGCACTTGGAGAGATGAGATTTTGATTTCCCTTGATATACAGAGATTGATATACTTAGGAGAGTTTACACAAGTTTACTATGGTAATTTTCATACTAGAACACCAAGAACCATTCATTTTAATAAGGATGTTAAATAAAATAGGCACATTTTGCTTGGCTACATTGCCTGGGAACACATTTCTCTACAAAATGGCTCTCAATGTTAGAAGATCCAGCTCTGCGTTTAAGTTCTGTGGAGTGTGTTTAAAACCATTCCCACTCAGCACACATTTAAATACAGATTTAATGAAATGCCTGTCTGATTTTTTGAACTGAGCCCACAGTCATGAAACAAGGCAGTAACAGGTGACAGCAATCTGTTTGGTGGGGCAACAAGCCCTCGTATTCTCTATGGGGCTGTAAAACCTACCCATTAACAAACTGTTCCTGTTATCAAGGGAACAACATACGATGTGGGTTTTAGGAGCATCAGAAGGCTTTCCACATCTCTTCACATCATTCCACTCTGTCAAGAGGAGGCAATGGTTTTACTTTTGATAGCTCAAATCTCTTCTTTGCAGAAACTCAATTAGTATTTTAATTAAAACAAAAGGAGACAAAAGGAAATAGCATGTCTTCCCTAGAGGAATATTCCTAACACAGAGTGTGTGGCCACAGAACAGAATGGAAAAGAAGTGATCAAGCAACAGCAAGGCAGGAAATCCTGGAAAGACTGCCAGGCACGGCCTGTTCCATGCTGTCAAAATTTAGCATGAGCAAGAGTTACTCAGCTTTGTGACCTTGCACAATACTTGGGTTTTTTGTTTGTTTGTCCTTTCTCAGGGCAGAGACTTCCCCCAAATAAAAGTATTATTCCATTTTCCACCCTCCTAATTCCCCCCCACCCCCCTTTTATGAAAGACACAACTGTTTCTGCTGCTGGAAGCTGGACTTAACAGAAAACAATTTACAAGTGTAAAATTAGGTAAGAGCTCTTGTAAATGGAAAATCCCAGCAGAGTAGTTTAGAAAGATCATCCCCCACTTACAGCTGAAACTGTTCTTCCAGTCAAGCCTATACTTAATCGAGTTAGAAGAAACTGATAGTCTGAGGAAAAAGTTACCAGAGAGAGAAAGAGTAAAACCTACACTGAGTCTGTTATTTAAACTAGCTTGTTAGAGAGACCTTTCCCTGCTGAGAACAAAATACATCCATGGGGTTTGCAGGCACATGCTCCTACTGAGCAACACCAGGGTATAGACTAATAGAGCTCTACCAAAGATGTTTAAAAGATCTATTTGCAGAATCAGACTCACTGATGTTGAAAGAAACCTATGGAGACCATCAAGTCCACCCTTTCTGCTCAAAGAAGGGTCATCTAGAGCAGGTTTCCCAGGACAATGACAAGTCAGATTTTGAATACCTCCAAAGATGGACAATTCACAATCTCCCTGGGCAACCTCTTTCAGTGTTCAATCACCTTCACAGAAAAGAAAGATTTTTTTCTTATGTTGAAACAAAATTTCTTGTATTTCATTAA
Source organism: Rhea pennata (assembly GCF_028389875.1). Classification (NCBI taxonomy): domain Eukaryota; kingdom Metazoa; phylum Chordata; class Aves; order Rheiformes; family Rheidae; genus Rhea; species Rhea pennata. Next base: position 14,090,146 of record NC_084666.1, on the reverse strand, counting down.
TTTGTTCTTGTATTTCAGTTTGCCCCCATTGCCTCTTGTCCTGTCACTGAGCACCACTGTTTCTGTCTTCTTTACACCTTCCCTTCAGTTATTATATGTACTGGTGAGGCCTTGAGTTTTCTCTTCTCCAGGCCAAACAGTCACAGCTCTCTCAAAGACCTGTCCTCATAGCCCTTTGGTGAACTCACTTGGGCACTCACTATGCCCATGTGTTTGTACAGGGGAGTCCAGCACTAAGCACAGTTGTCCAGGTATGTCTCGCCAGTGCTGACAAGAAGAGAAGGATCACCCCTTGATCTGCTAGCAGGACTTCATGTAGCCCAGGATACTGCTGACCTTCTTTGCCACAGGGACACATTGGTGGCTCATGTGACAGTGTCAAAAACTTACTAAAATCAAGGTGAACAACATCCACTGCTTTTCAAGGACAGGTGAAGAGTGAGTCAAAGAAGGCACCAGGTAACCTGACCTTCTCAGTATGCTTTGCCACCAGGACCACTGCCCCGTTCAGCAGCGGGCCCACATTGTGCTGTGGACTCCTAATCTTGCTTTTGTTGCTGATGTACCTGTAGAAGCCTTTCTTGTTGCCCTTCACATTCTTCACCAGTTTCAACCCCAATTGGTTTGGCTTTCCTAACCGCTCCCTGTATGCTCTATGTCTCTATATTTCTCCTAGTTTACCTGCTTCCATCTCTTGTGTGTTTTCTTTTTATGTTTGACTTTAGTCAGGAGCTCATTGTTCACCCATTCAGTCTTTCCACTGTTCTTATTTGACTTGTTTCATGGGTAAAGACATCCTCTTGGAAAGCCTGGAGCATACAGGATGTAATTTTGGAGGGAATAGATTTACTATTTGCAGCTTTCATAATATAATGGGATGTATATAAATTACACTTTTGGGGACTGATTTATTGGAATCAGCTGAAAGGATAAATGAACACAGGTTTTATGTGGTACATTCTTTTCTGTGCTTTGGGGATGATTTAATCTCTTAGAGTTCATGTGTCTTCCTGCACAGATAAATTAAAGCTGGCAATAAACTTTTTCGTGTTCCAGACTTATAGAGAGAAGATGGATCCTCTTGCCTTCCTGTATTACAACAATCTTCCAATTTATCCATTATCCAAAACTATCTTCAGCATCAAGTCATCAAAATGTTCCTGGTTATTGTTAATAACAAACCCCAAGTCAGCTGTAGAGAGGTAGATTTCAAAATCAATGAAGTTAAGTGAGAAGAAGAAAACAATCCACGCAGCAGCTTTCTAAATTGCAATCTGATGTGGTTACTAGAAATTGTAAATTTGTAGACAGCTGAAAAGCAGAAATGGTGAAATGACAAAAGCTTCATTGCAAAGCCTGCTGGAACCAACCAGTACAGAATTATTTAAGAGGGAATCTATGTTTAAAAAAAAAAAGAAGGAAGGTGGAAGTTATAATTGCTGATTTGACTTTGTTTTTTCTCTTCATAAATGCGTTGTTTTAGTTTCTTCAGTACTTGACTAGCTTCAAAAGGTGATAGTTTGGTTTCTGGTGGAACTTTTTGTTCACCTCAGTGACTCAGAAGCTGAGACACAGTGCTTGTTTTCTGAATAGAAGCAGAAAACATGGATTACTTAGATCTTAACAAATCTTAACAAGTAGCAGTACCTGTTTTTGTATGTGATCCACACAGACTTCTTGTGTTACTTCATTCTCAACATGATGCCAATTCATGTGAGTGTGTGTGTGATGGGGAAGATGCTTGTGGCTAGTACGCATGCATCTCCTCCTGGGAGCTCCTTTTGAGTGCAGAACCCTGCTAAGTGATGTGGTCCCAGCTGCAACGGTGTTCTGTGGCCTTTCAGCTACTTCGATACAGGGGAGCAGTGGATCCACAAGCCAGGTATGTGGGATCACTAGAGTCAGGGAACTGGCAAGGTACAGCACAGCTGTGCTCCTGAAAGGCAGCATGCCCAAGATAGGGTGGAACTTATACCTGATCACTGCCTGTGAATAAGGGCCTTCACAGTTTTGGCCCAAATGAATGCCATGGATGGCTTAAACTTCTGCATTCTGACAGAGTGGAGAGAAGGATGAAATTGAACCTCTGCTTCTGGCAAATGCAGAGATTGTTTCCTTCTTGATCTCCACATCAACAAGTGAAGAAAGTTGGAAGAGCAATGGTATGCCATCCTTAGCTACCAGCCTGAAATCCCATAGGAACCATAACATGCACTTCACAAAGAGACATACTAATGACAATCAAGCTGTTATAATTTGCTGTTCAAAGCTTTGGGATTTTAAGCTAAATTGCTTCCTCTCACAACCTACAAAGACTTGGTTTGCTCTGAAATTTTAGGAGTTCCCTTGGGAATATGGCCCAAACCTACACAGCGCTGCTTTCGATATCAACATGCAGTGCTTGGTTTCTTCAGTTAATTGTCCTTGCTAATGTCAGATATATCTTACAACAGAAGGCAGCAGAAATGAAGCACCAGGAATGCTTAATGAGACTAAGCAATATAAAAAACATGGCATAAACCTGATGCACAGTGTATGTCTAGGTATTGAACCTGGACTTAGGCTTTGGCTAATCTTTCAGTATAGCCTACACATAGATAGTTCAGCAGTTTTTCAGCTTCTTTTCCTTTCATGTGATACTTTCCTAAGGATCCTCCAGTGAATGCATCCTAATTCTGCATCAGTTCTGCAGAATGCAATGTTCTGCACCATGGCAATAGTGACATTAACTGAGCTGCATATTTGTGTAAGAACTTGCTGTTCTTGACTATTCTACAGAATCACATGGAATATCAGGTTGCCATCAAGCTTATACCCATTTACTGGTATCAGTCTCTTGAAATGATCTGTTCCCTGTGCTCTTGATGGCATATTCTGACATAGAAGGAATCCCACTTCAATACTACAAATAATACTTGCTGAAAATGTCTTTCCCTTCTCCTCATTTTTGAATTTTAAACCTGATTCCTCCTGAATTTCACCAGTTTCCAAGTTTCATTTGATTGCCAAGATATGTAGGACTGTATCATACAACTGAGCATGATGCTAGACTGTAGATGTGCAGAATATAAGAAGGCAGTTTCTACAGTCTCGGTGGTCCTGGTTGCAGTACAGGGTTTTGAAGACAATAATAACAAATTGCTGTTTTTTCTCAGACCCAAGATAAATAGTCTGTTAAAATGTTCTGGAGGACTTCAACTTCCCTTAGGAACCCAGGACTGTTCTGAAGCTACTGTTCGCTGCTGAATTTTGTCCATTCAAAAAAGCAATATACACAGTATTATTGACTGCGACTATCAGGTCCTCTTCTGCTTTTCAAAATCATGTGTCATGTATGAGCCACTGGGACACGTGTTACAGAGAACAGACCACACACTTTTCTTGTCTTGACAAGAGCTTTAGCAGGGAGAAAATACTTCTTCAAACCAGTTCTGGTACATAAAATAAGAATCCATTTTAAATTTGGACCACAAATCTAGCTTTGGTCTAAAGCTTGCCAGGCACAAAGAGATAGTAATCCATTTGATTGCTATGTAAAATGTGGGTTGTTAGTAAATCCAAGGGCCACTCCTACACTACAGGAAGCCAAAGGCACTGCTCACGGCACTGGATGGAGATTCAAAAGGCCTATGCTCTATTTTTGACTCTATCAGTTGGCCATCTGATTCAGGCAAGCTGTTTATGCCACAGTGTTCATACACAGATACTTAAAACTGCATTTAAATAACTAAATAAGCAGTGTGATTTAGACACATCAAAACCTAAATTTAATAATCTCGTTCTGAACTGTCAGAGGTATTATGAGATATAATTAATGTACATAAAGCACTTCATGATCTTTTCTTTACCTGCCTATTTCTTTATCTAATTTTTATGCCAGACTGATGAAAGATGCTAAGTTGAAAGTAATTATTGTATGAAGAGATGACTGAGAAAGCCTAATAGCATAATTACCCTTATCAATAGATTTTCTTGAGTGCAACTTTTTGTTGTCCTCTTTTGAAGACAGTGATGATTAGAAATGATTCTATTTGCATAATTTCTCTCTGAATAAGAATCTTTTGCAAGGACATAAGTGATAAAATTCCATTATAGAAAACTGGAAGGAAAGTCTGATGCATTTTCAGTTGATTGAAGAAGCATTTTTGCAGATACAGAACCATTTTTCTTTAACTTGACAAAGGCACAGAACTCCTTAGCTTGGCTCTTCCCTCTTCCCATCCTCATTCTCTTCCGTCTGTTCAGGCAAAGAAAAAAATGGGATAAGGAGTTTCAATGTTCTGGGCAGGCACTTGAGTTTACAGTTATAATTAATCAGGATGATTAGGTAACTATACTCTGTAAATTTTTTTGACTTTTCCAGTAAAATAACTGTTGCCTCTATAAAATAAAATGCAAAATTCTGTGACCAGTTACTCAGTAGGTGATGAGGCTAAGGGCTATACGAATTAATTATACTCAATGTATGCTGCATGGAGTCACCTTTGGGATCAACTAATAACTTTTGCTTCTTGTGTTGGGTTTATCTTAGGCTACTGGATAAGCCCATTTGTTCTCATAAATTCTGAGTACTGAGCTAGGGGAGAGGAAGAGAGGGGAGATGCGGTTTTGACATCCAACCTGCTCTTTGTGGCCATGATAGGAGTCAGCCCCTCCTGCAGACTGTCATGCTAGGTGATTTTTCTTTTTCTCCTGTACCACTTCATGACCAATTTTTGCCTTTGAGGTAGAGGATTTCAGGAGTGGCATGTATTCCCAGCCTGTGAGTAATTTGGACATAGACTCTCTCTTTAGGGCTTGAAAAAGGCCAGGCCTGACACTCCTTGGACATCTATAACATTACAAATTCAGATAATTAATAAAAATGACACAATAGGCTTTCAAGGTAATGATAGTGCTGGGTGAGGAAAGGTGCTAGGTAAATGCAACTGTCTGCTATTCCTCATGGAAGTGGCTGTGTTTCCAGCCTAGCTCTTAACTGCACTAGTCACCCATGGGTCAAGTCCAGGCTGTACAACCAAGTGCTGTAAACACTGAACTAAAGACAATCACAAGAACCTTTAGGCTAGAACAGGCTTCATCGGGCTTCTCATCTAGCAGTTAAAAAAAAAAAATCAGCCTTGTCACATAACCCATAAAAAATGAGGTTTGCTGTTATTAAAATTTTAGTGCAGGAAACTGAGGCAAGCACAATGTTTTACAGTGATCATAAACCAAATAGAGCTGCCAATGTGGGCATAAAATGCAAATGTACCTTATTCTGAATGAGACAAGTACTAGGTACATTTCTCACGGGAAAGCTGTACAAAACTGGGCAGGTTTGGGATCTGGGCCCTGGACTACTTTAGGATTTTTGTTTTAATTCAATAACTAATACAAAATCAACAACTATTTTTATATATGATATAAACAACTGAACTGCTGTGCTCCAAAATCAGTATCTCACTATCTGCTCAAATGGGATTGGGAACATTCTGGGTATTGAAACATGCTTAGTTATACTGGGTAATTGTTAGAATAGTTCTCTGCATAATTTTGGCCTGGGGCAGATAATGTTCTTCTGAAAATGCTGGCTGTGGCCTGGGAGTTAGCATGGATGGGAGACCATTGCCAAAGGGACAATTTAGCTACAATCACCCCATTTAGGAAGGTAAGTGTCTAGTAGTAAGGATGTGAACTGCTTCGAGTCAGATAGCGTCAGAGAAACAGCCCAAGGCACAAGGATACGCACAAGGCACAAAGATGTGGTGGTATTAAAATACCGTCATGTTCTCAGCTGCACCCTGGTTCAACAGGACTCTACAGCCTGGGAGCTGAGACAGTATCCTGGAAAGGGAGAGGTATGGGTTTGCATAAGAGAGACATGGAGCTACTGGAGAGAGTCCAGTGTAGGGCCACGAAGATGATCAGAGAGCTGGAGCACCTGCCCTGTGAGGAACGGCTGCGAGAGCTGGGCCTGTTCAGCCTGGGGAAGAGGAGACTGAGGGCGGATCTCATCAATGTGTACAAGTACCTGAAGGGAGGGTGTCAAGGGGACGGGGACAAACTCTTTTCAGTTGTCCCTTGTGACAGGACAAGAGGCAATGGGCAGAAATTGAAGCACAGGAAGTTCTGCCTGAACGTGAGGGGGAATTTCTTCCCTGTGAGAGTGACGGAGCAGTGGACCAGGTTGCCCAGAGAGGTTGCGGAGTCTCCTTCTCTGGAGATATTCAAGGCCCACCTGGATGCAACCCTGTCTACCATGCTCTAGGTGACCCTGCTGAGCGGGGAGGTTGGACTAGATGATCTCCAGAGGTCCCTTCCAACCTTATGATTCTACGATCTTTTTGCAGGTCTGGGTCTGTGGATTTAAAAATCATCGTTCCTCTTTGCATGCTCCATTCAAAAACCGAAATTCAGTTTGTATCTATCTGTACAGCAGCTAGAACAGCCTTTGCATTTCATTGTCTGTTCTTGCCTTTTTTTTTTCTTCTCCAAATGTTTCCTTCATTATAGAGTGTTGAGGACAAATTGGAATTTGGAAAAATTGAATTTGTAATCTTCTATTGTTAGAAGAGTACTGCTAGAGATTTTTACACTACTTGGCACTGATAAAACCTCAGCTGGATGTCTGTTTAATTTTGAGCATTACTCTCCAAAAAAGATGGGGACTCTTCTGGATAGAGCCAGAAGAAAGGTAACAAGAAAAGTCATGTTTTCTAGACAATTGATCAATGAAGAGAGATTGAAATGACTGAATTTGTAGCGTATGGAGAGAGAACAACAAGCCTTCAAATGTACTAACATCTGCTGCAAAAACAAAGAAAATAATCCAAGCCTGGGCTAAATATGGCAAGCGGCAATGGGCTTAAAAAGTGCAAACTGAACACCAGGTAAAATACCAGGGCAAGTGAGGCACTGGAAGGCATTGTCTGGAATTCCTGTGGACTTTCTAACACCAACGTTTTCTTAAAAACTTCCAGATAAACTGCTGTCTGGAATGACCTGGGCTATCTAGGCTTGCTTTGGGCCTGGGGGATGCATTGGCTTCTTTCCTGTTGGGTGATTTTGACTTTTTTTCTTCTTTTTCTTCTGTAAGGTTTGAATAATAATGAAGTAAAGCCAGTATATTTTTATCCATCACAAAACATCTTCGGAAGAGTTTTCGTTTTTTTTTTTTTTCCTATCTGGCTATAAAATCCTCTTATCTGTCTGAGCACATTCTCTTTAGAGACCTGCAAATATGTAACAAGATTTCAGAGTATGTATATATGTACTTATTTATCTTCAAAAGATTATTATTTTAGTTGGTTTTGTCTTCATTGCTAATGTCATGTACCTGAGGATATGCTTTGACTATGCTGAGAAGATGCAGACTAAAAACCTTTTGATAATGAGATCATGTTCAATTCTGGACGTTGTCTTTGAATTTTGGCTTAGAGAGCCACAGACCGTTTTCTCTTCTCTTCTCTTCTCTTCTCTTCTCTTCTCTTCTCTTCTCTTCTCTTCTCTTCTCTTCTCTTCTCTTCTCTTCTCTTCTCTTCTCTTCTCTTCTCTTCTCTTCTCTTCTCTTCTCTTCTCTTCTCTTCTCTTCTCTTCTCTTCTCTTGCAGACCAACAGTGAAATGCTGGGTAGTACAGGGTTCCTGTATGTTCTAAGTCTAAAGGGAAAGGGTGAATCCCAGAAGCTGTACAAAAAAATTTGGTGGAGTTTTTTCATTGCTGTTTTCACTTGTAATGTGATACATTCAAAAATTTGTAAAAGGTTTTCATGTGGAAAAAATAACTGGTAATGGATAAATGTTTGTGAGGTAACATTGTCTACAGCACTTCTGCACTGCAGCAAGTGTTTTGGAAATATTTTTAGGATTTGATTAACTCAGTGTGCAGATGCCACGTGTGCAGGGAAAGGTGAAATGAACAAATGGACATTCTGATTTCCGGTGTTTGGACAATTTAACAAGGTGCTCAAAACTGTAGAATATATAGGTCAGATTCTTCCTTAGTGATATTTTACTCTATTTTCTTTTCTTTTTATTGGAATTGTATAATGGTACATTTGATCTGGATCCTATTAATTAGTAGCAAGTCTCCACATTATCCTTGGATCATCAGTGGAGCACTCTTACCCTGAATGACCTAATCTGATCTGAGGCTGTTGTCTTTCCCGACCTGAGGCAGAGACTGGGGAGTAGGAGTTTAGTAGCCTCAGCCCTAGGCTGTTTCCTCTGAAAGCCAATGTATGAGGGGTTAAGCCATCAGCTACTACTTCAGGAAAGACCATATGGCTGAGATTGGAACAAAAGAGATAGAAATGGAACTGATACTAGTAAAATTTATGGTATAACATTTTTGCAAAATTGGAAATTTACATCTTTGAATAATTTTACAGACTTTGTCTCCAAAACCTACAGTTTTGACAACCTTAGAATTCAATATGATAACAGGAGGGAGATAAATTAGACAGTCCCTTTAATTAAAACAAATATTCTTCTGCTCCTCAGGGAGAAAAGCTGCAGGAATTTTGGAGGGAATTTTGGAATGCTGGAGATGCAAGCATTCCCAAAGGTGGAGCAGAAAACACTCCCAGTTCTCCTAGGTAAACATCAATAAGACTTGCAGGGACTGATTTCATATACCCAGGGCTCTCCCAGGACTGCTGTTCAGTGAGGTTTCTTGGTGAGAAGTTTGCAAAGAAAATCTACTCGGCCGCAGACTACTCTTTCCAGCAAACCGTCTTAGCGTAACTAGCAAGACAACAGAAAAGATGCTTTGTTATTCTACAGATCTTCTATAGTGATCATACAAGCTGAATGCAATTTCTTAATGATACGCTTTGGGAGGTGTTCTGCACTAACTAGGCATAGTGCCAGGTGACAAATTATGACAAATGTATCTTCCTTAATCCCTTCTCAATGCCCGTGCCTGCCCAGGGCCCTAAGAAACATTAGTTGTTATATTGCAGGAGTAGAAAACTCAATTACATGGATGATTTTACCACTTCTTTCACATGGTGCAAAGGTCCTAGTATAATGGTAAAATAAAAGTGCATAAACTTGCTGGCTTGACGAAGGTGAGAATCAGATGATTTATTGCCAAATTACAAGTGAACTAGCTCTGTTTATCAATGTTTTGTCCCCTGGACAGTGCCACCCTGGAAAAATATGCTGCTCATGAAAAGGTTTCATCTAATTCTAAATATCATTAAGATAGTCTGAGTGGCAGAAGGTTACTATGAACTGAAAGAGCATAGTTTTGCTTTCAGCACACTTTCCATTAAAAATGACATTTGAGATATGAAAAAAGTCACAGCACAAACCATAGAGAATATACTTGTAAAAGCACTCAAATGATCAGGCAGATCTGATCCTCAGAATAAAATATACGGCATGTGCAGATGGAGGATAGGCTTTTAAAGCACATTCAAGTATGTATAGTCCCCAAAGCATCTAGTTGCTTTTCTCTATTTTAACGTTCTAACATCTATTCTCTCTTTTAACAATACTGGAGAACTGAACTGAGTTGTTCATAAATAACTGGGGTAAGATTGTGTCACAGGCAGAGTGTGTCCTTGTCAGTCACGAAAAATACAAAAGCTAAAGTTACTAACTAAAGAAATGCAATAAAAATAATGATTTCTGTTCTGTTTCCAGTTCTGAAGACTTCTTGCAAGATATTTTGTCCTAGAAAAGAAGAAGAAATTAGGTTACATTTTCCTCACAGAAGTAATCAGCTTAAAGCAGGAGAAAGTATATTTGGAAGGTGATTGAAAGAATGAGAATATTATAGGAGAAATCTGAAGATACGATCATGAGTTCCATCCAAATGGAGTAAGGAGGGCTTATTTACCTCAGACAAACAAAACGAGCAGGACTTCTGAGAAAGTTCATGAGAAAATCCTCACCAAATCCTCCATTTTGGAAAGTGTGTGTCCATGCTGAAAGGAAAGAAGTGTGGACAGAAGCACCATAGTTGCTTGCTCACAGTTTAACCAAGGTCCAGTTCTGAGAACAGAGTTGTGTGTGCTTCTGTGGGGCAAGGAAATATGCCTGGCGCTGCAGCGTGCTTGCCAAGGTACAACACTGGCTTTACAATAGGCCTGTGTTCAGACTTTCTGACAGCTGGAGGTGGAAAAAATCGACCAAAGATTAATAACTTTTGCTGCCTGTTGCCAGCTACCAGGCACACGTAGCACCTGGTCACTGCAGTAGCTCTGCACGCTCCATGGCCTGCATAGCGCTTTCTTTCACAGTATGTCCATGGTGCTCTCGGTATGAAGGTATGAAAAGCATGGGTTGTGATGTGGTTTTGATACTCGTGTGGAAGTGCATGGTTCTTGGTATTTTCCCAGCTCTACTTGCTTCCCCAGGCAGTATTTGAGTCATTGGACAAATGGAGAACCTCATTAGAGAGAGGATGGATTTTGAATGCAGAGTTTGACAGCAACTGATTCAACTCCATTTGGATTTTTCCTTGAACTAAGGAGCTACTAGTGCTTACGCACTCAATGTGAGGTCACAGCCAGCATGCTAATAGATGTCCTTATTCCAGGATTTGCTTGCTGCTGTACGTGTTCGGCTTGGATAGGTGCAGATGATGCAGAAAATTGGTGTTGGTATCTCTAGAGTGTGTGCAGAATTTTGTACAAATGTTGCTGGCTTGGAGAAGAGAATCCAAAAAGCAAACCAAGCAGTGATTCTTCTAACAGGAGAACTATTTCAGCTGTTGAGCCTTTTCATTTCAGCTTAGTGCTAGATCAGATAATGTATTACTACAGACAAGTCTCTACCTGATGCCAGCAGATGTCTGTACATGTGTATGGGAACCTTTGAGATGTTTATGGACAGAGTGGCTCATCAAGAGGATAGGTAGGGCTAACAAATAAAGGATTTCATCTCCAGGAGAGAAGTACAAAGTCTGACAGATATTTTCCTTGAATCTCTGCTTAGAATTAACATGAATAGGAAAGGAAGCCAATGTGCTTGCATTGTTTGTTCTGCATCTGTCCTGGGTTCAGTATTTTCCTCTCTTTATTCTGTGGCTCTACAGGTTACTCAGATTATTTATGTGATTCTATGGGAAGCTCAAATTTCAGAGGCATGAAGATTTCTGAAATGTCTTCCAGATAAATCTCTTGTTCGGAGAGCTTGCGACCATTTTGTTCTATATCACAGAATCGCAGAACAACTAAGGTTGGAAGGGACCTCTGGAGATCATCTAGTCAAACCCCCCAGCTCTCGCAGTCTTTCCTCATCAGAGAGATGCTCCAGCCCTCTGATCATCCTCGTAGCCCTCCGCTGGACTCTCTCCAGTAGCTCCATGTCTCTCTTGGACTGGGGAGCCCAGAACTGGACACAGTACTGAAGATGAGGCCTCACCGGGGCTGAGTAGAGGGGCAGGATCACCTCCCTCGACCTGCTGGCAACACTCTGCCTAATGCACCCCAGGAGACCATTGGCCTTCTTGGCCATGAGGGCACATTCCTGGCTCATGGTTAACTTGTTGTCCACCAGCACTCCCAGGTCCTTCTCTGTAGAGCTGCTTTCCAGCAAGTCAACACCCAACCTGTACTGGTGCATGGGGTTATTTTTCTCTAGGTGAATGACCCTGTCCTTGCCCTTGTTGAACTTCATGAGGTTCCTCCCCACCGATCTCTCCAGCCAGTCCATGTCTCTTTGAATGGCAGCACAGCCTTCTGATGTTTCAGCCACTCCTTTCAGTCTGGTATCATCAGCAAACTTGCTGAGGAGACACTCTGTCCCTTCCTGCAGGTCATTGATGAATAAGTTCTTACCAGTACTGACCCCTGTGGGACACTGCTAGCTACAGGCCTCCAACTGGACTCCACGCCACTGATGACAACCCTCTGACCTCTGCCTTTCAGCCAGTTCTCAATCCCTCTCACTGTCCACTTAGCTAACCCACACTTCCTGAGCTTGCCTATGAGCACATTATAGGAGACGCTGTCAAAAACATTGCTGAAGTCAAGGTAGACAACATCTACTGCTCTGCCTTTGTCTACCCAGCTAGTCTTTCCATCACTGAAGGCTATCAGATTGGTTAAGCAGGATTTCCCTTTGGTGAATCTATGATGACTACTCCTGACCACTTTTTTCTTTCCTTTTTTTTTCCCCTCCACATGCTTGGAGATGACATCCAGGATGAGCTGTTCCATCACTTTTTCAGGGATGAAGGTGAGGCTGACTGGCCTGTAGTTTCCTGGGTCCTCCTTCTTGCTCTTTTTTAAAGACTGGAGTGACACTGGCTTTCTTCCTGTCCTCAGGCACCTCTCCAGTTCTCCATGGCCTTTAAAGATGATGGAGAGTGACCTAGCAATAATATCCACCAGCTTCCTCAGCACTCGTGGGTGCATCCCACCAGGGCCCATGGATCTGTGGGTGTCAGGTTTGCCTAAATGAGCTCTAACCTGATGCTCCTTGAGCAAGGGAAAGTCTTCCTTTCTCCAGACACTCTCTCTTGTCTCCAGGCTCTGGGATTCCTGAGGGCTGGCCTTAGCAGTAAAGACTGAAGCAAAGAAGGCATTCAGTAACTCTGCCTTCTCGGTATGCTTTGTCACCAGGACACCCACCCGTCATCAGTGGGCCCACATTTTCCCTATCTTCCTTTTTCTACTGATGTATTTGAAGAATCAGTTGTTGATCTTCAAACAGTGTCTCATCATCACAGAAACCAAAACCCTGTTGCCAACACCAGTGGCACAGCCAGTTGTTAACCTGGAAAATCCATTTGCTCTCCCCTCACCTCACTGTGAGGATTGAGATTAAAATCACCTGGGCTCCCTGACTCCTTGACCACCATCCTCCGAGCTCTGAAATCCTGTTGGATGGTGCCCAATTGCCCATGGTATCATTAGCGCCCACATGGAAGAGCCGCAGAGGGTAATGGTCCGACGTATGGGCAAGCCTTGGCAGTCTTTCCATAATGTCTCGTATTTGAGCCCCAGCAGGCAACATGCCTCTCTAGAAAAGAGGTCAGGCTGGCAAACAGGTGCCTCTCTCCCCTACAGCAGACAGTCACCCAAAGCCATTGCTCGCTGCTTCTTTCAGGCACTCCTGGCAAAGCACAGGGTCTGTTGTCCCAGCTGCTTCCCTTGTACGTGTGTGTATGTATGTATATACATACACACACTCTCTCATACACACTATATATCTATATATATGCTATGTATGTGTGTATATAAATATATATACACAATATATGTATAGTATGCTTCCTGCTCATGAATAAATAGAGGGTAAATAAGCTAAATATGCTTTTTAAGGGAAGGAATAGCTGTACCTCAGCGTGTTCTTTTATTGGAGCCCTAGAACACATTCTGCTTTCTGCAGGTGTTCCTTGTTTCTGTTCGGGTCTTTTCTAATTTGTATCATAGTCTCATACCTTTTCTCTGAAAATATCAAATCATCTACAGTAAGTTCTGAGCATCCCTGGGAAGTATATTCTTACTGGTAATATCTCTTTTGAAAATAAGTAAATTAAGACACAAGGAAGTTGCACTGAGTAATGTATAGAAACAGTAGGTTTCTTCCCTCCCTCACTAGCTATTAAAGAAATGGACATAGATCACCTTCCAATACAAGTATAGATCTTCATGTATAGACATCTCTGTGCATAACAGCAATCAGAAAAATATCCATGTGGATCTACACCTACTGATAAGATTTGGCACTAGGCTGAGTAGTTCAAACAATTAATGTCAGAATTCTGATGAAATAGGAGAACTATAACAAAAATAGAATTATAGTTTCTACAGAATAAGATAATTTCTAAATCAGCAAAAAACTCCTCTTTTTTCTCCACCCATAGGTCTATTTTTTTCTTTAATTGTTATGATTCCTCTATTTCCATAAAAGTTGGCAATCTTTTCAGTTTATATCTTCAAACTTTCTTTGGAATGATAAAGGATAGAAATGTTCTTTTCTGAAATAAGTTGTGATTCTCACATAATCCCATGATTCCAGGAGATGGAGTTTTCATAAAAAGTAGAGGGACTACTGACCAAGTCACCAAAGTTGGCAGTGTTGCAGGTGAATGACCAGCAAATGCTCTAAGGGAGCTTGAGAAACCTTCACTGCATGAAAGAAGGGACTCTCTGGGCTAGTAGCTGCTAATTCCAAGAATATGGGGAAGATCCTTTCTATTCTTGGCACCAAAGAACTGCTGGTTACAGAGGTCTCATGTCCTGCAGATGCTGAAGTGGCACAGAGGTATTATCTGGAAACTACTAATCTCAGTAGCTCAGTATATGAGCTGAGTCCTGGAGACATTTGTTCGAGTATTGAACAGATTTTTTGAATAACTGCCTCACAACTTACGTTTTTCACAACAGAGAAACACTATTTTAAAAAGAAATCCAGTAAATTCATCAAATAAGTTTGTATTAAGGAAAAATTCACCTGGTAGAAATGTAAGCACTGCCAAGTCGTACAGACACAGTAAAGATTGCATTGCTATGGAAACAAAGCTAAAGATGGCTTATGCTGTGAAAAACAATTTATAAGTGACTGTGAAAAGCAAGTTTATAAGGATGACACCTTTTGAGTTGATCTTGATAGACATGATGTAACACAAATGTCTTGGGTTAGAAAGCTGTTTTTATTTAGTTTTCCACCAAGAAAGGCAACTTTCACCTCTACTCTTACAAGTCTGACATAAAAACTATCAGTGTACATGCAGGTAGACAGACATGTGCCAGTATAGACTAAAACTTCTCCTATCAAAAACTATAGCAAAAACAAGCATGGTCTCTTCATGTCCATCTAGTGAAAGAGGAACCGCTAAGTCAGGATAGAATATTGATCATAATATATTTTCCTTTATATGAGTCAAGTTATTCATTAAAGGGTAAAAAAATCTAGTATCTAGTGTTTAAACAAAACATACTTTATAAATTTGACTAAGCTGAAACATCATACCTAGCCAAATGAAAAAATGCTCTCTAACCATAGTTTCACTAGCAGCTCTGTAGGTATGTAAGGCATGCAGTTCATTTCCTGCCAAGACTGAGAAAAATGGGTAGGTCTGAGATAATATTGCTAGTGTGCCTGAAAAAGATCTTAGCTGTCAATGTTGTAGCCGACTGCATATATACGTTTTGGCTTTTGGTCTTCTTTAAAATTTCCCAGGTAGAACTTTCGCTCTGACTCCATTTTAACTCTGAATGATGGAGGGTGCAGCGGGATACAGAACAGGATTTTCCAGAGCATCACAGTCATCAGTAAGGAACACGAGGTCCTGGAGGAATAAGAGAGAGAACAACTGTTATAAAGAGTAAGGCACAAAATAGTGAAATGTTCAGATGCTCAGGCCCTGATCTAATCTTATTGAAGTCAGGGGACAAGGTAGAGATGGAGGCGGTGAAAAGCAGAGGCTGCGTCACTGTTATTGTATCTGGACCTACCCTTCTGCAGTAGGAGATCATAATGGTGTACAGGCTCCGGGCTTTTTCCTTTAGAGCACTCACTTGAAGCACTCTCTCACATCTGGGGTATGCCACAAAGTCACGGAGTTTTGCCAACACACAGTAATTCTGAAAAAAACAAGCAAAAGAGATATTTGTAACTCTGCAGAAATACAGATTTGTGTTCATTGTCCGCCATTTAAAAATTCGTATTTTCTTTGTTGGAACCTTGAACTCCTACTTCTATGCATGTCTAATCTATGTAAACCTTTAGTTAGGAAAATTAATAATCTGTATTTCAAAACAAAAGTATCTGCTCAAAATAAGTGCTTGGAAAAGTGTGTTTTGGTCAGCCAGTTTCTTTCCCTAAAGCACGTGCTTTAGGAGGGACTCATGCTTTAGGAGACATCAATGCCAACGCAATCATACCTGCTTCTGAAGCTGGTGGAGTTACCTACAGTACAGATGTACTGTATCCACTTTAAGAGGGCTCCTCACTTAGCTGCTGAAAAGAATTATCAGAGACTCACAGACATCATTCTGGTGTTCCCATACAATAGGCAATACTGGGAGCATGAGGGATAATTTTTCTCTGAGTAATTCTCCTTCACACTTTGTGTTATCAAAGCAAAGCATAGACAGCATTAACTTCGTAACTTCCCTGTAAGGCAGCTAAATAAATATTCCAGCTCTTGTTTTAAAGCAAAGCACTGGAACTGCATTGCTTAATCTTAGTTAAAACTGAGGCTCTGGTAATTCTGGAATTAGAATCCACTGGCTCTTGGCTTGCAAAACTTCACAGTGTAATTACCTTCTGTAAAATGTGTTAGACATTTCTTGGTTTGTCTGATATTTTTTACTTGTTATTTGCTCAGCAAGGCACTGGGAACATAGGCAAAGTGTGTCACCTATCCCAGGACACAACACCATGATATAAACTACTTGTGCAGGAGACTATCTGTCTTTGCTGAGAGATGACTACTGCTGCCTTTTCTCAGAATTATACTTCTATATCCTCCAAAATACTTTTTCTTTCTGGATTCAGCAAGCGGGTGTTTAAAAGGGGAAAACTAGCAAAATATTCCAGCACTCCCACTTATTAAAACTGTAGTGCTGGTAGTCACACGTGCTATAAAACAAAGTAAAGTGAGGTTGATCCTAAGCATTTTTCTTTTAAACTATTACTCTAGGCATTGTTGCACATTTAACTTCTGAAAAGGTGCTACCACAATAAATTAATAATATGCAAATGGTAATCATTTCAGATTTTCTTCATTTTTGAATCTGTAAACAAGTATAATCTCTGAAGCTTCACATGGATTTTAGTAAGATCCAAAATGATATTTCTTTTTGTTTTTTTCCCCCACATCTCTGGTTAATTAAGCTCTGAAAAGTTAACTTCAAACTACTCTTCTGGGGTACAGCCTAAGCAGTTATTCTCTCTTCTCATTAGTTGATTTTACTGAACAGCAGTACGAAAGAAAAGTGAAAACTTACGTGTATGTCCAAATACAGCCTGGGGAGGGTCTCCACACATGGGTCCTGCAGGAAAGAAGAACGACCACTGCAATTTTGTTTTCAGACAAATTTCTGCCAAAAACTAGCAACCCAAAGTTTCTTTGCAGGAAAAGCTTTTAGATAGACTCACCACAGGTTTGGAGAGCTGTAAATCCCTAAAAGACTCCGTAATTTCTTTGCTCAGAGAGAGCACCCTCGAGTAGCAGGTCGGAGGAGCTGAGCTGACAAACAGGACAGCAGCCAGCAAAGCAATCAGCCTCAGCAGCATCTTCATCATGGGGAGTTTGTCAGAAGAAGGAGAAAGGGAGGGAAAAAATCACTGTCAGTGGTTGTGCAGCTACTGGTGAGCTTCAATAGTTAAGTTTGACAAGTCAGCCCCCAATTAAATAGTCTCCTGCATCAATGGAAAAAAAAAAATGCCTGGGAGTGGTCCAAGCAGCAGCTTGCTGCCGTTTTAAATTTCCTGCCAACCTACGAGCCTGAACTCCTAGCACTTTCCTGCCCTGGAGCAGGGAAAGAAGGGAGTGAGGATAACAAAACAAACACTACGTTACTCCAGAGAGAAAGCAACCTAGTGAGCATCTAAAGGAATACAAATATGTGTAATAAACAGCACAGAGTTATCAAGGGTCATAGGCCCTGACCCTGCAAGTACTTTGGCACATACCTCTTGGGATCATAATATACAGCCCTGGGACTACACAAGCTGCATAAAGAGAAGTATCGTCACAGGGCTGGTATCTGATTTTGATAGTATCGGTTAGATTGCTTATCAGACCGTTCAGCAGGCCTGAAGGGTTGCTGCTATAAAGGAAACTTCCCAAATTCAGTATCTTCTTCTCTTTTCAGTCTATTACAATGCTCAGTGTTTCTTAATCAAAATAATAGCGCTTGTTGCAGCTGCTTGAAGAGACTATATATTTATATATTCATGGTCTCAAACAGATTAATACACCTCTGTAAGGCTGTCGTAAACCTATAAATACCATTTTGCTTTCCAAGTTGAATTTATGAAGCTCTGTTTTTTCAGCAGAGTCCAAAGTGAGCTAACACATCCAGATGCTGGATGCAGGTATAAAGGCTGAATGTATGTTGGTTTTAGATGTTACTTGTCCAGTAAAATGGAAGTGCCCTTGAAAGAAGAACTGGCTATATGTTAAAAACAAAGAACCCCTCACTGCTCACCCCCGCCCCAAAACCTTTCATGTTCAGATTCTAGCTAGGCATTAACCCAGGCAGTGAACTGCCTGATGGAGGACAGCACAGTCCCTTGGGGTTGAAGCAGAGGGGGTAGGTTCGCCTGAATATGAAAGGAGAAGAAAAGACTGAACATGTGTACAAGGAAGGGCTTCCCACCAGCCATTTTTTTCAGAGAAAATCAGAGTTCTGAAAATCGGTTTTGTGGGAAAGGAGGAGTCTGCCTGCTGTAGAGGGGTCTGCTTTAAATCCCCCCAAATACCTGGAGAAGATAGGGAAAGAGAACTGCATGCTATTTTCCTGTGACATTTCTTGGCTTTATGAAGAATGATATGTTTAGAAAAATCATGTGCTCCTGAATGACAAATAAGAATGTGAGGAAAGAAATATGTAAACTGTTGGGAGTCTTAGCAGTGGGGGTTTTAGGGCTGGCTTTGGCAAGTGGGCTGACAGGTCTTATTTTCAGCAAAGGGGCTTGTTTAGGCAAGTAAATGCAGATCTCAGAGAAAAAGAGGGAACCTTCTCCCATAGAAAACAAGAAGTTCCAAAGCAGGTGGATCTATAATGTGAAATCGAAACACAGGTACCTAATGCACCTCCAAGGAAAGGCTGCTGCTTTGTGTAAGACTTGCCAGCAGAGAAATAAACTCTTATCATTGTCTCATTAGTGTAAACAGGAGTTTAAGGTAGCAGTAAAATATTATCTTTCTATCACATTCTCATTTGGTAAGAGGTTAAAATGTAGCTGCTCTACCAGAAAAACAGTCTTCTGAACACCATAAATGCTCTTTCAGTAAATAAAGTCTGCAGTCCAACTGCTACTAAAGATGTCTTCGAAATTAAGCTTTTCCTTCTTTTTTTTTCAGGTGTGAGGAATACTCTCTTTCCTCACATTTTACCTATATTAGCCCTACAGTGACAATTCCATTTCAAACTACGGCAAAATCCCATGGCTCATGTTCTAAAAGATAGTTAAACGTCAATATGCCTGTTACGAGCATGGCCCTATGGCTGTCCCTTCTCTTCCAAGAGTGAAAGACAGCAAAAGTAACTCTCAAAGTCCTATATTTTGACCAGGTTCAGGCAACCGAAAGATATTTAACAATCCCAGTCTGCAGGATGGGAGAGGGGCAAGACTGTGGTTTCTTGGCCTGAGGCAGCGCCCTCTGCCCAAAGTGCCTTATCCAGTGCTCGTGCCTGGGGTAAGCCTGGCAGTCTCAACCCCTTATCTCCAAGGATACACTTGGGGAAAGAAGTGCCCAACTCCTGTGTAACAGTGAGGATTTGGACTTTTTGTCCAAAAGCAGAGAGAGCTGGGATTAATTTCTTTCTCAGTTTCTGAAGAGGAAGACTCTCATTTCCTGCATCCCTGTTGAATGTCATTAAACTGAAACTTGTGCGTTGTCTTCTTTGCTCTGCTGTCCCTTGTGACTCTTGTCCCAGAACTCCAGGGCTGGATGGCCAAATTCTGCAAAAGCAGTAAAAGGAAGTAGGCAGCAAAAGTCTGTTCCTGCTTTTTTACTCAGGCCCAGGCTCACAGGCTGCATGCCCAGAGCTACATCTTTCCTGAGCACTGAGGTTTGCTCAGACCCATGCACTCAAAGCGATGTTTGGCCACCGGCAGTCAGAGATGTGACGCGTGCTCTGAGGTATCTTCTGTAGAACAGGGAAACGTAATAAACTGCTGAGCTACCAAGACACTTCTTACATGTGGCCCAGAGAGCAAAGGAAAGGCTGGATCTAGGCCTTGCTGAAACAATTAACCAAAATCAAAGAAGGACTGTCTGCTCTGTGACAAGGCAAGACTGCTGGAATAATTTGCTCCAAAGTTTTTGCTCATCTGGAGCACTCCTGCCATGTGGTTTCCCTTTGATTCCATAAAAACTTACTGAAGGAAAGACACCTATGATGGTCATGATTGCATGGAAACCTTGACTGTACTCTTCAGTTCACTGAGCACCTGATGGCACCAAGGGCTCAGATGCCACATGCTATCTCTATTTTACATCAACTCTTAAGGCTGATTTGTCACCACAGCCTCTTAGTGCTACTTACAGTGTATATATTTACTCTTTTTCATAAGGAATATTCCATACCAAAAGTAAACACACAGGCTGAGACTAGATGCCACTCATGACATGACTGTGTATATGTACCTTCGTTTTGTTTTTGAGCTATGTTGTCCTTTTGCTTCTATTTTCCTGAAAACTCAAACAATAATATTTTTCTAAAAGTCAAAGGACTCGTTATGTAGGCAGAAATTCCTCCCATGTTTGAACAGTCTACCAGTGCCTCAACCAACATTTGAGAAAAGCCTTTTCAAGTTGCTGCCTTCCCAATCCTAAAATCCACTTGCCTAACAAAAATGTTTATTTTAAAATAGTTGGAGGCTGCCATGAGGCACTTCATGAAACGAGCTTCTGATTATTTTGAAAAATAGGAAAAGAAAAAGAAAAGTAAAACAGCACTTTACAGAGAAAGTCTTGTGTACTTAGGAAGTGGTTCAAATCCCTATGACTCAGTTTGCTGTTGTGGCAAAGGTGCCACTTTTTGCTTTACAGCTGAGCTAAACTGCCTCACAAGCTTCAGTCTCAGTGCAGAGCTATTCGGAGGCTTCTGGAAAACCCTAAAATTTTGATGAAGTCCTCGACTATACTGGTATGTTTGCACTATTTTTTCCTCACAGCTGCCAGTGCACTATTATAATTGCACTTTGGTGAGTCTTTATGTAGACAGCAGCACTGAACTGGCACGTAGGGTTGTGCAGTATCTCACGCTTGAGGGTGCTGGGCACAGCACGGCCGGTGGCATGGGTATCGGAGGAAAGGAGCATGCCCCAGCACAGCATGCCCTCACTTGAGGTGGGGGTTTCCAGCTCATCTCTTTTGCAGTTTCCAGCTCACCATACATCTCCAGTTGATGTACGGGAGAGCTGTGCATCTTGGTCGAGCTGTGTAGACTGGACAAGGCAGGAAGATAGGACCTCGGGGCTGTTGCAATGCCTCCGGGCTGCTGTTGCAATGCTCTTTGGGATTATTAAGCAATAGTTTTCCTCTCCTCTGCTTACTCAGGGACACAGCTCTCTTTTTCCTACACTGATGTTGTTATTTCCAGTATTTTTAAAAATTTACATATATATTGAGAAAACAGATGTTACTGCTCAAAAGCCTATTTTCAGATAAAACAGTTATAGAAGCAGTTATATCATCGGGGTCGGAAAAAGAGACTAGATGTTCTGCAGCCCGCAGGCCTTGCCAGCATGAACCTGATGCTTTTACCTGCAGGTAAGCATATGGAAATGGGGTGTCCTGTGGACAGGTCAGTGGTGACTGCACTAGTCATGGGTAGGGGAACAGGAATAATTTCCTTGTGCTGCCGCAGAACAGTGACCAAATCACGTACACTGACATCATCTGTAGAAGTCTCCCCACGCTGTCTGCTAAGCCTGCTATCCCAATAAGCTGGGGACTGGGGCAGCAAGATGATGCTGTGCTCTGGGGCGCTGAGCTGCGAGTGGCGTTGGTGCCCGAGACAGCTCAGAGATGTTCATGCGAACTGCTGTCGCTGTGGTGCAGACAAAACCCTGGCATTGCCGAGCCTCCGCTCCCCATCTGTATTCTGGGGATAACGGCACTTCCCACGGATGCTGCGGGAACATAGCTGCTAATGACAGAGAAACAGCAGATTACGCTCGGTTTCAGCCCCATCAGCGATGCTCTTTTCAGGGACTGCGAGGCTTATTGATTTGAGTAATGCAGGATTTAGAGTCTTAAGCCTTGCTGAGAAAAAGGCAGTTTTACCTCGGAGTAGCTAACCAGCCGTCACTGGTACCAGCGGTGCCTTCCGCGAGCTCCCTGGCCGGGGTCGAGCGTGGGCAGAGCTGCAGCACCTCGTCTTCTCGCGGCAGCACAGGAGCGCCCTGTCCGCACCACGCCTGGCTTTGGAGCCCGCTCACGTGCGGGAGTTACCTCAAGGTAAAAACAGACCTTACCAGCGCTGAAAATAGGGCCTCAGCAACACGATTTGGGGGAGGGAGCCTTTTTTTAGATTTAGATCAGCTTTCAGCAATAAAAAGCCATGGGGAAATAGGTTGAGCTGTTCGTGCTTTCCCTGCTGCCCCATTTGCCTCCCCTCTCTCTCTCTCTCTCTGCATCCACATGCAAATGTGGAAGATGATAGCTCCAGGTCTTATCACTGCTGGTCAGCTTCCATCCCCCCAATTACATTCATGATGAAAAATGATGTCAGCCAGTGAGGAATATATCATAAGCAACACAAATAAATGTATTCATCTACTAAATTTATCCCTGATGTAAGCCCATGGGGGAATTCAAGGGGTGAATCGATGCAAAGTCTGCACTACTCGTTCTCAGATGTTGTCCCTCCAAGGAGCTCTTGTCTATGCTGTGCTTAATCCGTAAGCAAATGAGGGACTTCCTTTGCTAGGACTGGTATTCTTGCACCTTTCAGAAGCATTACGTCACTAAAAGAAAATAAATGGATAAGACTGAAAGTGCAGCTGTATATAGTGACCTGGTCCAAGCTAAACAGGAATCTAAAGAGACTTCTCTGCTGAACTACAGCATGCACAGGAGATTTCTCACTACATGCTTAGCATGCTAGCAGGTTCAGTTTTCTATTTATTCTTGCCGAGAAACCCACAAACATCAAAGCTTATGTTGCTGTGTGTATTTCTAGATATAAACAACAGTTCTTCCAGCAGGCTAAAACAACCACAAGGCAAAATAAATTCTCATCTCAACTGGCTGAGAAGGTAAAGTACAGGTCCATATAATACATCATGTCCCTGTAGTTCTGCTTTCCTTTCTATGGACTGCTTTTCATGTTTTATGTTTACACATAATGGATGAAATCCTGCCATCACTGAAATCAATGTCACAAGTCACAGAGTCCTGCAGATCCACGTTCTCGCTTTAAATCTAAACTTGTATTCAGTTCATCAGCCTCAGTATTGTGGAAGCAGTGAAGTCAAACCAATAGTAAATCAGACACATTATTTCCTGCTTCTCATGGAGAGCTTTACTTTTGGGAGTCCTGACTGTTGGAGACACAAAACAGGTTCAAAGGCATCTTTGCCACTCCCCTAAAACTAAATGATGTGACAAGTATCTTGTACAGGTATGAATACTCTTCCATGGCACAAAAATGTATAAAATAAGGTGGGGATAGCTTACTTACAGCTTGGTAAAATCCAGAAGTCATGAAAATAAAGGGAGTTTCATTCTCTTTAAGAAAATTAATAAATTTATCAACTATTTTATTTTTATTCTATAAGCTTGCCTTGAAATAGTACTAGGCAAAGTAAGTATCTGAGCATGTCAAAACTGATCTCAACGCCTATGCTGAATTGAAATTCAGTTTTCAATTAAAGCTGAATTTCACTTTTCATTTCAGCTCTTCTACTTCATGTCATGTTGATAACAAGGAAAAGAATCTCTTCTGCTTCAGAACCACATGTAATGAATTCCCAGGTGACTAGATGTCCCTGTAAGCATGTTTTAATTTGTTTTTGTCTAATCCAGGAGACTAAGAAAAGAATTAGCTGAAGACTCATGCATATTTTATGAACGATATCTGCAGACATGCCTGAAATATGATAGTTCCCTTTGGAAATATGACCATAGGTTAGCACAGTGTGTCCTCTACATGAGAACGTTGTATTGCTGTATCAGTAGAGCCAGAGGCAGTATTACCCCAAGTCTGGACACACAGGTTAGGTGTGCACCACACAGGTAGTCTTGAGAACATCTGTAAGTGCAAGGTGCCCATCCGTCCTCCTCTGCTGGACCAGCTGCTTCACAGATGGTTTCTCAGCGAGCATCCGGCAGTGCATTAACTGGGGGCACTGCAGTGGGGGGGTTCATGGTCACACTCAGATAAAAGGCAAGTCAGATGTGAGGTTGGTTTTGAGGGACTTTCTCAGCAACAGTATGTCTGTATATTCTCGTTGTTTGCATCAATGGAAATATCTGGACTGACTAATTGCCCTAGCTGCAGTGTTATGCTTTTCATATGAATGCAGAATAAACCAAGGTCTTTAATGTTTAAACTTTTAATTCTGGACCATAAAGCTTTTGATGGAAGACTAATCAAACAAACATCTATTTCCTCCCTTTCTGCTTGGTTGCAGTTTTTTCTTTTTGTTTTCCTTTTTTATTTGTTTGATGTTTTAGAAGGGTTGTAGCCAGAAGACCAAGAACTTGGCTTGATTTAAAATGTAAATGCAATTCTATCAATCTTCTCCTCCACTAATAGGCTGCCTGGGCATTTTAAGGGCATATAGTGAAAAGGAAACTGTGACTGCTAAAGAAAAGCCAGCCCCCTGCTGTTCCTGTTCATATTTATTTCACAATCAGCCCATTGAAATGGTGTGATTCACACTCTGATGCTGTCGTCTAGCTGGCAAAGTCACTGGTGAATTTAAAGAAGTTTCCCAAGCTGAAAACCAGGCAAACTATGTTTGGGGCAAAAAGTAATCTTATATCAGCAATGAGAAATAGTGAGTCACTGCAGTGATCTCTCTTGCTGAGAGTTGAGGCTACCCTTGCAGATAAGAAGTTCTTTTGAAATAAGAAGCTATCTTCAAAAAACTGTAAAAAATACGTTGCTTTTGAAATGTAAAATGTCCTTCTGATATACATATACATAAAGTATACAAGAGTAAAGTCATGCTTAATTTTGTAGAGGCAATGAAAATGTCCTTTGTGAAAACACCATTCCTCAAGAGAAATACCCAAGAAAGAGTAAAAGCATGTGTCCATGCATAAGAGGGAAAGAGGCTGCCTAATTCTCTTGAGTGAATACAAAAGAAAAATCCTAGCTGTTTACCTTAAATTATCCAGAGTTAATACATTCATTGTCTACCTTATACTCAAGCAGCTTGTGTGAAATAACGATTTCTTGTTAATACAAAGGCACACATGGCCAAAACATAATCTTTACTATATTAATCATCATCTGTCTTTGTGACGAGTATTATCATATACCATATCATCGACATAACCTAAAAACAAGAATTCAAAAGCAAGTATCTACACAGAATAGCAGAATATCCTAGAGAAATAAATAAAATTCAGTAAAGGCTGGATTAACAGTAATAATTAGAAATGCAATGGTGTTATGTGATAAGCTATTAATTTTAAGATAGAATTTCTCCCATAATAATTCTTCCAGCTAATTATTTGGCAGGGATAGAAGATGCAAAAAATCCTCAGTTAATTACAGCATATTTACTTATTAATCATAGGATGAATAGTCTGAAATCGCCATGATAAAGGTAGTCTTTCAGAAGAGTTGTATCCAGTCGGGACAAGATAATATTGACACCATTGTAAAAGCAGAGCTAAGAGCTCATCTGGAATATTGTATACCCTTTTGATCACCCATGCTCATGGAGGGTGAACTCAAACAGCGCAGGGTGCAGAAGGAGACCATGCTGTGAATGGAAGAGATGGTACAACCTGGGCATTTTCCCCTTCTACCTCCCTTTCCTCGATGTCCCAGCACTTCTCCAGCTGCTGGTTCCTAGCCTGCTGTCATCATGGAGCCGGCTGTGGGTGCCACAGCTCAGAGCAGTCCTGCATGTTATAGCCACCCCGCGCACAGCCCATTCCCAGTCAGCAGCTCCATTCAAAGGTGCCACCAGCATGTTCTGTGGTAGAGGACAGTGATCCCGCAGGCAGGCTCTCTGTGCGTGCACGTCCCAGCTGCTCAGGAAACATGAAATCTTCACGTGCTGGGACCGCAGAGTCCAGACAAGCTAGAGGCTCTGCAGTTTGGGTCGAGTACCAGACCAGTACCCAGAGCCACCACTTTGGCTGATACAAGAGACTGAAATGGACCTCCAGAGGAATTACAGTCAGAAGGCAGCTTTCAAGATGGGAGCTCACAAGTGTCTGAAATAGAATCCAAAGACCTCTATGAGTCCAGGCTGGTGAAAGATGTGGTAACACTGTGACCAGAGAATAACTGTTGCCCGAGGAGACCAAGTCTGAATACAACATTAAAACTATTGTGTTAATGGTGCTACTTGATGCTCTCAAAAAGGCTGGGTTTGCTCTCTGTGAAAAGCACACGTACAAGCAGTGCAGCAGCTGCCACCCTCAGAACATCAACCCATTTTATTCACTAACTGTGCACTAACAAAGAGGTTGGCATCAACTTTGTTCATGTCAAAAAGACGCAGTTTCAATTCTTCCTAGTGCATAATTTACGTGTGCTTCTGTAAGAAAGCCATCGGCGGAGCTCGGGACGATAGTATTGTCTGCACCACTGCCGCTGCGACACCAAAGAGAAACGGAGCGAACAGAGTCAAAGAAGCTGCACATCATTCAGCAAAGTATCAAAGTGATCAAAGCAAACGCTTTGATTCTGCCTAACACACACTATTGAAAGACGGGTTACATTTCCAAACGCCATGTGTCAGTTCTTGATTCCAATAAATTGGCTCTGTAGAAATTTAGCTTTATATTGTGGTAGGCGTAGGGACTGAAAAAAATAAATCTTTTCAAGATGTATTTGCCTAAACCATGCTATAAAGTGTTGAACTTGCTAGGAAAAAGCTAAATGTATTTGTTACTCTCTGAGAATGCTGCATCTTACTAGAGAGAGACCTAGTTTCTGGGCTTGTAAGCCCTGTAGAGTAATCCACATTTTTTGAGTGTGAGGAGAAACTCTGAGCTGATCCTTTTGTTCATTTGTATTTAATACACCTCTTTGTTAACAAAGGCAAGCCTCAGGAGAAAAAGTATGTTTTGACTTACATAGTTTGTGGACCGTGTTTAAAGCACTGTTTGGAAAAAGTGCTAGGTCATAGTCCTTTCACAGCTATAAAATATTGACTGATATTATTTTCATGTAGTTATTGTCTTTCTCCAAAGAGATAGGCAAAGATTTGAGGTTCCTGATTTAAATGGATTATTGTGAAATACTGTTTTTTGGCGTTATAATTTGACCATTAATGATGTCAAGCATGAAGCTTTTCTTATACCCTGGCAGGATGTACTCCATTTCTGTCTGTATAAAATCTTATTTTCTCTCTATGTTGCAGCAACTGTAAAGCCACAAGCTTCCCCCAGGGAGGTATTTTGTTTAGCTGTGTGGACACATTCCTTCAGGAAGCATTGAGGCCAAATCTCTCTCTCTCTCTCTCTCACACACACACACACACACACACACTCATTCACTTACTCACTCACAAACTATATTAGCAGAATTCAAGACTTGACCAGTATTGGGCCTGGGGTCTGAATTTCAGTATATATTAAATTGTATTTTTCACTTTTTTCTTTATTTTTACTCTCTGAGTCAGCGGAGCAGTATAGGCACTTTCCAAACATACAGCACTGCCCAAGGGCAGTCCTATATCCTCTGACCATGTTAGAGTTAAAAAAAGAACCATATCCACCACACTGCCTAAGCTGTGCTATCACCATGCTTATCTGCCACGTTTTTGTTTTGCTTCTGTATGAGATAGAGATGGCCAGAGGCATTTTTTTTATTATGAGGCAAAATGAAAAAATGCAAAATATTTTCTGCAATGTGCACAATCAGCATGTGACTCCGGATGAAAAGTGGTACAAGATGGGAATGAAAGACAAAATAGATATATGCTTATTGTTTTATACGTTCTTTTCCTTTAGTCTCTGAAAGCAGATACAGCATTTTCTCTAAGAGAAAAGTCAAGCTCTATTTTGTTCCAAGATAGAATCAGATTTTGACACCCTCCCTGGTAGTGAGTATCAGGAGTAGGATGACTGCTGCAGTATAATGATTAACACCACCAGAGTTTGACCCTGACTGATGTATTGAGCTCTGCCTAGAGGTGGATGAAGAGTGAGTTGAGGGCTTACAGGCAAGGATTAAAGAGCAGGCTAACACGGGTGATGCTGTTGTGGGTGTTTACTACCGATCAGGAAGAGGAAGTCAATGACTCCTTCTACAGTCTGCTGGAAGTAGCCTTGCAATCACAGGCCCTGGTTCTCATGGGGGACTTCAACCACCCTGACATCTGCTGGAAGGACTACACAGCTAGGCACAAACAGTCCAGGAGCCTCCTGCAGTGCATTGAAAACTTCATGACACAGGTGGTGGAGGAGCCAACGAGGAAGGGTGTTCTACTGGATCTTGTCCTAGCCAACAAAGAAGGACTGGTTAGAGATGTGAAGGTTGGGGGCAGTCTTGGCTGCAGTGACCATGAGATGGTGGAGTTCAAGATTCTGCATAGAGGAAGCAGGGAAATAAATAGAATTGCAACCCTGGACTTCAGGAGAGCAAACTTTGGCCCCTTCAGGGACATACTTGGGGGAATTCCATGGGTTAGGGCCCTAGAAGGAAGGGTGGGAACTCCAAGAGAGCTGGTTAATCATCAACCATCATTTCCTTCAACCTCAAGAGCAATGCATCCCTATAAGTAAGAAGTCCAGCAAAGGGGCAAGACCCATTTGGAACTAAATCTGGCAAGAGATATCAAGCACAACTAGAAGGGCTTCTTCAAATACATTGGTAGAAAAAGGAAGATAGGGAAAATTTGGGCCCACTGCTGACTGTGGTGGGTGTCCTGGTGACAAAGCATACCGAGAAGGCATGAGAGAGCATGTCCTGAGAAAGCATACCGAGTTACTGAATGCCTTCTTTGCTTCAGTCTTTACTGCTAAGGCCAGCCCTCAGGAATCCCAGAGCCTGGAGACAAGAGAGAGTGTCTGGAGAAAGGAAGACTTTCCCTTGCTCGAGGAGCATCAGGTTAGAGCTCATTTAGGCAAACCTGACACCCACAGATCCATGGGCCACAAGTGCTGAGGAAGCTGGTGGATATTATTGCTAGGTCACTCTCCATCATCTTTAAAGGCCATGGAGAACTGGAGAGGTGCCTGAGGACAGGAAGAAAGCCAGTGTCACTCCAGTCTTTAAAAAAGAGCAAGAAGGAGGACCCAGCAAACTACAGGCCAGTCAGCCTCACCTTCATCCCTGAAAAAGTGATGGAACAGCTCATCCTGGATGTCATCTCCAAGCATGTGGAGGGAAAAAAAAAAAGGAAAGAAAAAAGTGGTCAGGAGTAGTCATCATAGATTCACCAAAGGGAAATCCTGCTTAACCAATCTGATAGCCTTCAGTGATGGAAAGACTAGCTGGGTAGACAAAGGCAGAGCAGTGGATGTTGTCTACCTTGACTTCAGCAATGTTTTTGACAGCGTCTCCTATAATGTGCTCATAGGCAAGCTCAGGAAGTGTGGGTTAGACAAGTGGACAGTGAGAGGGATTGAGAACTGGCTGAAAGGCAGAGCTCAGAGGGTTGTGATCAGCGGCACAGAGTGCAGTTGGAGGCCTGTAGCTAGCACTGTCCTCCAGGGGGTTTGGACTAGATGGTCTCCAGAGGTCCCTTCCAACCTCAACCTTTCTGTGATTCTGTGTGACTCTTGCTTACAACAGCTTCTAATAGGCCAGAGCTGCTGTTAAATTGAATTGAGTTCTAGTACTTTGGTTTTTGATTTTGTTTATTTAACATTTATCTATTTGTTTATCTTTATTTATTTAACTTTTATATATCTTTTTAATATTTTTATTTATTTACCTCCTTAACTGTATTTATTTTGTTGGCTTCTACCACAGGAAGGAAAGACAACAAGGAACCATGAGCTGGCCATGGAAGGCTTGTATGAGCGAATGTGAAGCCAAATCCTGTCAGATGTTTCCGCAGCTGAACGCAGCAATGGACTACGCACTTCTGCTGCCCAGGCAAAGGCCCACACTATATGTTTTTTTTTTAACTCATTGTGCATATTCTCCCTCTGGCTGAAGAACTCTGCCTCCAAACACATTTTAAGTAAATAACTCCATGTGACTTTGGTTAAACTAATGGGCATGGAAAAAAAAGAGGGGAGGACAATGCCAGCTCTTTCTGGGCATACTGCTAAACATTAGAGTAGCAGAGGGAATGACTATAGTCCCATACCTGGCTTGTAGGCCTCCTTGGGGTGTCTGAATATCTTCTGGTAAAAATGAGCAAAACGTTTCTTTTCCTGATCTGCCTTGCCCAGCAAAGTGCACAGTGACAAAGAGGCAGAGACGTGCCAATACTTGATACTGCAGAGCTACAAAAAAATGGCTGTGCTCAGAGATAAACACTTCACAAGACCTGTAGTGGATTTTTGTAGTCTATTTTGCTCAAGAGCACTACTGAGCGGGGACTAAGATTTCTTAAATGTCTGCAGCAGTGTTGAACATAACCATAGTATCTTAACAAATGATACTCGGAACTGGAAAGCAGATGCTTAAAATCTAGGGAAAGACGACTGTAAGTGAGGGTGAGTTATTTTCCCCTCCGATTGCTCTTCTGCTTAAGGTGGCATTAAACTGTAGGCATAATACTATTACATTCTTGGAAGAAACACAAGCTGATTTGGGATTAAAATGAATGCTGAGAAATTTTTCATGTAGAACTGGTGCATGAGTTGCTTGAATTTCCATTGCAATATGTGGACAAGTTTTCAGCTGTGCAAGAGATCAACATCTGATGCTGGCCTTTTTTTAAAAAAAGAGAGAACACTGCTTAGAAGGAGAAGGTGTTCTTTGGAGGCAAACTAAGGCTCCAGCAAAACACTTAAGCACATGTGAACTGGAGCATACCACTGAATTTGGTAAAAGCGCTCTTCCCTTTGAAACTGTACATGCACATGTGCCTACAACATAAATGATGGGTAACAACTGCCAGAAAAAGTTGTGGACAGATACTTGTGTCCATCTGCCTAGTCAAGTGAGCTATGTTTTTATTGACTGTATGTTACAGCTTTTAATGCATAATTCACAACCATCTTTAATAGTCCATGTGGTCATTGGTCCTCCTGATGTATAGATGACTTAGGGAACGTAAAGATTTTTGGCTCTTTTGTATTTATACATGCTTCATTCTTTTAATTTCTTTCATCTTTTGGCTCACAGCCTCCAACATGGGAACATAGTCCACTGACAGTGTAATAGAAGGGGTTTGAAGCACAGAATAAGAATAGGTGTGATTATCTATGATGCTGTTGAGAGCTGGAGACTAATTTCCAGACGACAGATGTTGTTATTATCATTGTTATATGGTTATAAGGGGCCAAAGTCATAGATCAAGACTCCCACTGAGCTAAGAGCTGTGTAAACTTGTGGTAAAAAGTTGGTCTCTGGGCCACAGAGCTTTGCTCAACTGACTGTTTTTTTTCTTCCAAGGCTGTTTCCTTACATCCATTAGTAACAATATATGTTCCTTGTCTGGTAATTGCATGCTTTGCCTAGTGTTTGTCTCATGAAATCTGAAAGTGAAAAATGCCTGTGTTAATGTGGTGGATTCCTTGCTGTTGCGTCCACCAGCACCAGTGAATCACTCCCACTTGAGACAATGAAGATTTAGGAAGCAGTCGAATTTCTCTCCTTTCCAAGACAGTATTGTTCCACACATCGTTTTGTTGAGTGGTCTATCATTTCCAGTGCTGATGATTCATGCAGGCAGAGAACATGCCTCTGAAAAAGGCCATATCCGATTTGCATGCTGTTGCTGACTGGGGTTTTTTTTTTTGTTGTTGTTGTTTTTGCATATCTGGGATGCTGAGGCTGGCCAGCATTTTCTCCAATAGTTCTCTATATATGCTAGAAACAAAATGCTGCTTATATGGTTTGTTTTATTTGGCAACATTTGGGGTGAATATCATATTCCCTGTGTTGGTCTTTCTGACCAGTTTCTCCTGTAGAAGTCTAAACCTGAAAGGGCAAATTCATCGTTGTTAGTTCCACTTTGGTACGTGGTCCAGAAGAGAGAGGGCTTTTGCAGAGCACAAATACAGAGCTCAGCTCTCCTGCTCATGTATTCAGCTTCAGAAGGCCTCAGCTCAGAGGCACATGGCTAAATCTCCAGTAGGTACTACACCGATATGACTAAAGCAAGCAAGAAGCACTGCCCAATGAAAAATGCATTGCCTGTTTGGCAAGACAGTAAATGATTGCACAAAACACAGGAAACAAACAAACAAACAAACACACATATTCAGATGTGTTTTAAGTCTGTACAAGTCCACTGTTGTAAGAATTATCTAGTTAGTAATGGAAGTGAACACACTACAGTTAACTAGGTTCAGGCAGCACATAAAAACAAAAACTAGAATCAAAATCTTATGGTTTGGTTGTTTTACCACCCTTTCTCTGATTTTTCTGAATCTGATCATCGCTCTTCTCTGTCTAATGTAGAATTTCAAAGGCAGTTTTTAAGTACCTTTAGTACTTGGGTTATGTCCAGTGCCTCAGTAGCTAGACACAGTAGACACAGTATCTTGGAGAACAGGCTGTTTAAGCTAGGATTGATATTTCTGGAGACTCAGTTTTCATTAGGCCAGTGCAGTAGGAGATGCATGCCCACTCCTCTGGGCATATTACCCTCCAAACAGCCCCTGCACTCCCTGTCTTAGGAAACCAGATGCCTTCAGGTCTATTAGTTTCCAGAGATCAACTCATATTACCAGGCTTTTTAATTAAAAAAGAAAAAAAAAAAAAAAAAAAAAAAGAGAGAGAGAGATTTTGAATGCTTCGGTGAAAATATCAAGGGTTGATATTTTCTAGTGTAATTACTGCTGTGGTTGTTGCTAGTATTTATACAAAATACATATCTAAAGACCCCAGCGAGATAGAAGCTGTATATGTAGTTGGTGGTCGTAAGAGATCAGAAGCAATAGGAAAAGAAGATGAACAGAAAATGTGGTGTGGTCAGTCCCGTAGGACAGGGACTATTTTGCTGGCGCACAAATTATTGCCACGCACACAGGCCACAGTGAATCAGAGGGAACCAAGGAGATTTAGCCCCTATACTCTTGCCCATCCCACTACCCTGCTCTCAGGTGGAGGCTGAGATGGGAACTGCGGAAATTTTTTGCAAAATCCTGATTTGTGAGCAAACTCACAAACACTTTGCAAGCCTGCAATGATTTCTACTGACCTATGTGAGAAAAGGTCACTGCTGGGCACGTAACAGGAACAGTTTCTATAAACAACGTGCTTCGCCACTAACATAATTTTACGTCTACATTTTCACTTCTCTCTTTTTATCCGTCTCCCAGGGCTGTCGGTCGCTGTATTGAAGATTCCCGTAATTTCAGCAGTAAGCCACAGCAGGCTCCTCTCAATCAACAGCAGCAGCGTCACAGCAAGCAACAAAAGTAACAAATCTCCTTCCAAGTAAGCACACTCTGACTTCATTCAGGCACACAAATGTGCTCCAAATCCCATATCACGGTCTCCCAGCCCAGCAAGACAGAGGCTGCAAACTGAGTTGAAACAAAATAGATAAGCAACTGGAAACATTTTCTTCCAGCAGAAAAATAACCCAAATATTTGCACTTTGTCTACCTGCTGGAACCTTTATTCCTTTCCATGACCCTGCTGAGGCATTTCTCTTCTCTAGGTGGAGGGCCCAGGCTGGTTGGGTGCGAGGCAGGTTCTTCTGTTTACAGGCAATGGAAATACCTCGTGTTTCTCAGGAGAGATGATGAGACTGACTTTGGGGAACCTCAGTTCCTAATGAAACAGTTTGGAAAACCTGTGTTCAGTGCTCTTAACCAGATCCTACCTTCAGAGCAATGGAAGCAAAAACCATGCTTTCTTCAGCTGCCTTGTTTCTCTAATTTCCAGCTCGCCATTTGCCTAACTACTTTAGCCTCATCTTCTAGCTGAAGGCACAATGAGGCTTTCATTATAGCAAATACGCACATACTAGACAGATGAATGGAAGCCACAGGTGGTGGTCAGTACTGAATGCTGGCTTTTGTGAAGCACTGACACTGCTTAGATGCTGGGGATTTCTCCCAGCTTCTTATGGAGACAGACAGCACTGATATCAGAAGCACTGATCTGCTTGTCTAATCATAAATGCTTGTTGAAAAGTGGGGAAAAAAAACTATTTTTATACCCACCCAGAAGAGGATACTATTAGAAGTTACTGTCATTTTCAAGTTTCCAGCATGGCTTACAATTTCCTATGAATATCACCATTTTTACAAATGCTGTCTAATGCTGTATTAAAATACCATCATTAAAAGAAGATAAAAAAAATCATAATAGAATAAAACATTACATTGTGTCATCCAAATTCAGAAAATACTTTAGCATGTAGGACCGGACCCCTTTTCTCCTCTATTATCATTAATGGAAGAATACAGAAAGATAAAAAAGAAAGATAAAAAAGAGAAATCAAATTCATTTGATTCTTGTTGATACTGATTCTTTTTTCTTACCTGTCCTTACTTACTATCTCCTGAAGAATCAGAAGGATATAAGATACATAAAATCAGTATTTAATAAGTTTGTATTTGTTTAAAATTTTAAATTAATATTAAATGCATTTAAAATTTTCATTCTAAGACTTTTTAAATAAAAGCATAATTTAAATGATAATTTAAAATTTGACAGTAGTTTGCTTCTTGAACTAAAATATGCCATCACAGTTTTCTCACAGAAAAACAATGTCATAATAGCTGAATAAAGGAGACATGAGAGAATGATGAAGCATTTCTTCAGATAATAAGGACTTATGATGGCATCAGATCAATGGAGTATACAGGGCTGCAAATACTAGGAATCCTAGAAATCTGCAGATGTGAGGAGCATAACTGATTTTCCACTTCTGCACTGACTAGTACATGTAGAAAGAATTCCTTCTTTGTATTAACCAAGCATGATATTCCAAACTGTGTGTCCAATTGTACACTAATACGAAAAAAAAATGCTATTGTGAATACATATTATTCTGCACGTCTACTGTCAGGAGTCAGGCTCATTTCTCACAGCTGCCTGGTTGCTAAGGATAGCTGATGTATATGGATGTAGACTGCTCATTGCATGCATATATGCACTATATTGAGTGAGGATTTTAAAAGAATGCCTCTCCTGGTACTTCTACACATTTTTGTGTTTGAATCAGTTCTTGAATATAAATTCAGATAAGCCTGGAGTATAGTACAGAAACAAATGCTGAGGTGTCTGTATATACCAGAGATTTTTCGTAGCCTACTGGTACAAAAACGTTAGTTCCATAGTCAGCCTAATTTTATGCTGCTTCAGTTCCATGGTTCAATGGCAGAAGTTCCAGCTGGGGACAAAAAGCATTGAATAGGGGCTATAGCCTCATTTGAAGTCAGGGAGTAAGAAGTTAGTATGCATCCAAAAGGAGACATTTGCTGTATCTACATCAGCAAGTAGTGCAGTACTGTGGGAGCAGATCTGGAATGGGGAACATCTGATGCTGAGGATGTCGGTCCACACTACATATGTTTTGGGGGTTTCACACCAGACTAGTACTGATCTGACCCCATGGACTGACAGCCCAGTACCAGTTGTGGTGTGTTCTTGGGCTAATATCTTTATTCTTGAAGCATTTTATGAAAATTACCACAAAGTTTTTATTTTCTACCCTATAAGCTACTAGGATGATGGAGAAAACGATAAAATTATTCATTTTGAGAGCACTTACAAAAGTTTGGATTCTCATCCAAATTGCTCAGCAGACACTTGGCAACCTCCAGACTAGGTCTGTTGGTTCTGCAAATCTGAATGCAAATTTTGTGCCTTTTTCTGCAGACCTGAACACTTCATGAAAACCTCTGTCAAGCTTTGCTCTAACAGATTTTAGCAAACTGCTTGAATGCATATTCAGCAACTAAAGTTTTTCATTATTTTCAGAGTCTAATTAATTTGATAATTGTTTCTTCAGGTGCCACTCTTTTGAGCAATTTCTTTTTCATTCTGTCATTGCTCAGCTACCTATGTACAAAATCTCCAGGGTCCAGAAGCGAGTTCTTTGAACAAAGTTCAACTCATGTGGGTTTATTGTGTTACTCTCAGAAAATGATTTCACTTTTCTAGCCATGAGTTTATATTTTCTTATCTGTTAGATGAGAAAACACATCTTGAACTGTTTTAGTTTTTTATGTCTATGTAAAAATGGAAGGAGAATGTGTGGCTATACCCCTATGAGAAAAGAAACAAGGCTGTAAGTCACCCTGGCACTCCTACTTAGTGTTTTGCCTTAAT
This sequence comes from Rhea pennata, assembly GCF_028389875.1. NCBI lineage: Eukaryota > Metazoa > Chordata > Aves > Rheiformes > Rheidae > Rhea > Rhea pennata. Next base: position 14,053,963 of record NC_084666.1, on the reverse strand, counting down.
AGCCCAAGTGTAATAGCTCTAAAAGGCTGGCCTCTTAGCTATTCTACTAAGAAGAGCTCTTCATCACTTGAGCTGCTTTCTGAGTTCTTGAAAGACTCTCTGCAGGCTAGGAAGGACTGTGAAGTCTATTATTTTACATCAGTCAATATTACCGATAAGTTGTCAGTCACAGGAAGGAAGAAGACAAATACAATAGGCCAAGCTATTAACGAAGCTGCCTCCATGTTCTGGATGCAGCCATATTACCTGAAGAGGTGAAGAGAATCATTAAGCAGTAAAGCTTATTAAACAGCTAAGATTAAAAGGAACATAAGCCACATTAAGCCAGTACAGGCTATGAAAGAGAATGGCTGGGCTGTTTCACTGCTGCATAATGACTGCACATTAGACCAGCAAAGCATGCAGTGCAGACACCTCAGGAAAGTGCAAATCTAGTCTGACCTCCTTTGGAATATTTACTTTGGGGAGAGTCAAGGACTCTGACAGTTAGGCTGTGAAAAAAAGCAAAAAACAAAAAACCAAGGAGCTGCTCAGGAGATATTCTGGGACAATATATCCCTCACCTATTCTACCTAGGTTCTGTTCTTCTCCAGTACTGCTCACCTTTATTGCCCAGTGACAGCCACTGGAACAAGTTTCCCCTCTCTAAGTAAAGGGAAGCTAATTTAGGCCTTTTTATTTGCTCCTTCTTTGAGCTGCAGGAGCTCTGTTTGGCAAAAATTACTTGGTACATAAAAAAAACAGGTAGAAAGACAAAAAAGTGTGCAAAGGTTACAGATCATGAACAGGGGAAGAAGAACATGGGAACCCCTGGTGTTCCTGCCCAAGCTGAACATTGTTATGCTCAAGAGCATGATTTTGTAATAAGCTGGCCATAATGAAGTTGCACAGTCTCAGAAGCATTTTATTCCATAGGTGTTTTGATGCCCTCAGCTGATTCCTTTCTGATTTCCCAAGTATAGAACCAAAGGCTATGACCAGTACTCATACAGACAGCAAATATCTTGTCTGAACATCAATGTACCTGCATGAAGTGAAGACCAATCTCCTGCTGACTTTTTTTGCTAACAGTGCTAAAGCTTGACTTTGCTCCCAAAGCAGCAGTTTCACAACACAGATTACCACTGACCTTAGTAGAACGCAAGCAAGCAATCTTGCAGAGAGCTGAAACCAGGTTTCTCTCATCCCAGTTCAGTTGAGTTTTGTTTTATCATAAAGGTGGGCTTCAAAACTTCAGTTCTACCAAGGAAGGAACTCACAAAAAACTTTCACAAGTCTTCCATGCTATTTCTGTGCTGAGGGAAATACATAATGCATACTAGATTGAATTCCACAAAAGTAAGTAAAAACTACAAAGGAGCAAAATTCTTTCTATTTTAAGTGATTTCTGCTACCTACTGCAGTGAAAATTGCTTAGGGTTTTATAAATCTGTGATTTACTGTAACAGAGTCAAATGACAAGGTAAGTATAATGGAAGTGATCAGGCTGTAGCTGAAGTCAATTGCAAAAACATCATTCAGTAGTAATAAGTCTGCAGCAGATCCAAAAGTTCTGGCATTGTAACCATTCCTGACCTCTGATTCCACTAACTTCAGTTTCTTTTCACTCCTTGAATATGCACAGGAAGTCCTCTTTGTTTCTATAGACCGTCAAGTTTTCTGAGGGACTCCAGTGCTTTGAGGACTGTTTCTAGGGCTAGTGTTCTCCGGAGTGATGTGTGTTCAGGAAATATGCAATTTAGTCTGTTTTGATTACTTGTGTAATATCGTGGTATTTCACAGATAACTGACATAGAATAAAGAAGACTAGATCCTAACTAGAAGCTCAAGCCCAAGGTACTGCAGTTTGGACCCAGGTGTGTTCAATGTTCTGTGGCACCGACTGTCGTGTCTTTACAAGCTTAGGTTTCTGTGTAAGTAGATTGTTCTAGTTTATCTCTAATACACTAATTACACAGGCACGTTAAATATTCTTGCATTTATATGCAGCATGTTTTTAAAGATACTGTGTTCAAGGCTTCTGAGCTATTCTCAAAGTTAGCTTAGGAACTCTACTTTAGGAAACCCTGAGTTTGGTGTAGCAGGAGCATGGTGCAGCTGTGAGGAAACGATCAGGCTTGAGAGAGGAAAGAAGCTAAACCAGTGTTGTTTGTAAGCCACTTCCCTTGCTCACTAAGGACACAAAACAGCTGAAGTCCCTATATTCTTTGTAACTTGTAAATGCAATGCAAAGTGGGAACTGCCAGAGTTTTAACTCTGCTAGGGGTATTTTGCATTTGTTGCATTTAGGAGACTTTGATTGTTTTAGCCCTTTCTAGGATATGCTAGTATGAAATAGTAGAACTAAGTAAGATCGGCAAACACTGGTGTTTGCAGCAGAAGCTTAGTTGGATTCAGACTCTGCACTGTAGCGCTAGCCTAGCTGGAGTCAGTTTTCTTTTTCCTCTCCTGCAACAAGGCTGAGCAAACAGCAGGCCTCATTTGAGGTAAATGGCCGTAGCTGTGCTGAGTTCACGTTGATGTGACACAGTGAAGCAGCTGCCTGGCAGCCTTCTTATAAACATTACCGAATGGTGTAGGCCTCCCTGTAGAATGGAGGATGGGAGCAGGTGCTCTACCAGTCTAACCATGAGATCTGATCTAACCACTTGATTGTGAGTCCATCCCATGCCCCATTACCTTGTTTAATGGGAAGGCTCAGGTTCTGTAAGTCCTCACAAATGTTCATGCCTAGGTGATGCGTAGTGGGATTAGTGCAGAAACTCTGCAAAACTATATTTGTCTTTAAATTTGTACCTTGAGGATGAGAAAGAGGACTGCTGGGGAAGGGGAAGTTGTTGGGAGAGCGGTTTAGGAAACCAGACTAAACCACTCCTTTGCTGCAGGTCATAACTGTAGGAATGTTAAGGTAACCTTGATCTATGCTGAGATCAATTCCAGAACTTTGTCCATTCTGGGAGTATGCCAAAGGATGCCAGTTAGATTCACTGCTGCTCATGGTAAGCCTCAATAAAACTATAGCTCTTTAACACAGTCTTAGGAGAACTGAAATAGTTTTCTGTTAAATTCATCCAGGGAATGAAATGGGGCTCAGTTATTTTAAACAGGGTCTGACCTTTCTTGAGTACAGCAAGTACTTATGTTTGAAGAGCCACTAGAAAACTGTCACTGAATATTTCAGGGTTCTTTCCTCTTGCTTCTTTATTGAGTATTCCCAATGCATACATTCCCCCAAATAATACAAAAGGTCAGATAAGTTTTCTGGTTTCATATCTTCTGCCTCTTATCAACCCATAGTGACTGGAATGAGAGGAAGGCAATCGGATGTGGTTTTGAAAGTGCACATGCATAGATTTCTCACTGCCTCAGGTGACACACAGTAAATGGTCACAATATTTTTATTCCAACCCATGGCAAAGCAAAGTTGGCTTAAACCACAGAGCCAGTTATGTCTGAACTGAGAGCACAACAACCGCTCCTGAAAGTTTCTAAGTCCTTAAACAGGATGGACCTTCTCCTGAGAACAAATCTGACTATCATCAGTTAATGCTTTTTGGTGATTTGGAAAGTCAGTGAGATTGGTGCTCCTATCTCCCTGATACTCTGTATAAAATCTCACTACCTCTTGATGTACAGCTGTGCCTTCCCCTTGTCTCTGCAATGGCAGTAAGGCTGCAAAGTGGTAACCTTTCTTGGGAAAGAAGATGCAAGGAGATGTGCTACGTACAGGGAACTTATCAGTTTCCAAGGAGACTGTTTTTACCCCATCATCTTTCATTTTTAAACTGGACACAATCTTAGAGATACAACATACCTTTCTAATATCTTGATTCTTTACTTTAGGGTCATATTCCACATCAAAAACTTCAGTGTAAACAAGCTTCAATTTACAAATATTAGCATAACAACAGGGTATGCTTTTAAATCAAGAACTCTAAGGTCACCCTGTAAATGTCATCAGAAGCATATTAATACAAAAGCTGTCATCACAGAATTGCTAACTACTAGCTCTAAACTACTAAAATGCTCTAAGGGAAGTTTTATAGTGCAAAGGAATGTAATCAGGTTTGTTTGTTTGTTTATTGCAAACTCTGCAAGGAGTTATGAAAAATCACTATTAATCTAAGACATATAACATTGAAAATGTAAAATAATATCTTAAAATGATGTTCATGCTGATTGTAGCTTGTGATTCACAAGGAGAAAGCTTAGCTCTATCAGATTGTCCTTTTCCCTGTCAGAAGTGTTGATATTGAAAACGGAACATATTTTTAAAAGTAAAACAGTTTATCTCAAGCAAAACTGATTGATCATAAAGGAGAGTAGATGAGCATGAGAAAGTTGGATTTGGTTCTGATGTTGTAAGACTTACAAGTTGACTGCAATGGCTTAGAATTATCTGTTCCAGAAGAGTAAATACTGAAATGTCTTGAAAATGTTTAGGCTTCAGAGAGTTTTATTGATATGCATGATGTTATGATATAGGATTTCAGCCTTAGTTTCTGATTTACAAAAGCAACTGGAAAAACACATGAATAACTGTTCCTGGAGAACTGTTGCTAAAATTGAAGCCAATGCAGTGGTATTCTACTTGTTCTGGAGAACTTAAAGGAATGGAATTAAAAAAAAAAAAAAAAAGAAGAAGAAGAAAGACACTGATGTTATTCATCTATTCAGCACTTAGAATATGTTTGGTGTTGCAAAGGACAAAGTGGAGCCTAGGACCCTGTTAATAAGCATCTGTATTTTCAAGGACTGATATTACTCATATTGAAGGTGCTAGAAAATTGCCATCGATATCCTCAAGTCGATGCTGGGCCTGCAGCACACATCTAGTGTTGATGCCTTCTGTTTCAATGGATGCCATTGTGAGAACAGCATTTGATTTAGTAGCAGAAACGCTGGTGCTACCGGGAAGCTCACAACTTGGTGCAAGCAGATCTTTGTTCAGAGCAAAGGCACTGTGGCAATACAATGTATTCATTGCCTTCAGAATAGCAAAACTGAAAATTCTTTTCAAATGATCTTTTTTGGTGGTTTCATGTAGAAAATGACTGAAAGATAGCACCCATGCTAACCCAAGTTAGAGGAATGTAATGATATCAATTAATAAATCATGAATGAACAGCTCATCAATGTTATTAATATATGTTAATTTTTCACATCTTGCATTAATACAGCATACTGTTTGTCTTAACCTCCTAGCTATGTGGATGTTTAAATGTAAGTCAATAGTTTCCACAGACAAAGGACAAGTGGACTGAAAAGCTGCCATAATCCAAGCAGGAATCAAAAAGTCACATAAGTCTAGCAGGACTAATTAATGAATAGAGACATATGCTCTGTAAATTGTTAGAACTGTTTTGATTCATGGTGGGCCTTGTCATATGAAAACATGAAGGGCATCTCAGAAGAGTCATTAGATTCTCAATGTAAATGGGAGACATTAGATGTTTCTAAAAAAAAAGTAATTATTGGAAATTGTTTTGAATAATTTTGATTTCAATTAGCATTTTCTGCATGCTAAGTATTCCCAAACTGTTCCTGCCCTTCTGATGTGTAGGGATGTATTGTGTGTAAAGTAGTCAGTCTGGAGAGCTGCTGGCATACTACCTTTTTTGCCAATTATTTAAGGCAGAGGGAAGGTAAATTTAAGGTACTTTCACATTAATTGAGCAAATTACATTAACATGATTTAAGCCCTTAGCCCAGGTGGAAGTTAACTCCTATCAATTGAAATATGTTAAACTGTAAGTGTGGTCCTACTCTGTTGCTAATGCAAAATGAAATGGTTAACTTAAAGCATCACATCTGCTGGTTAACATGAAAGATAATTGCTAGCTGAAAGGCACTGATTTCTTTATAAGCTATTGCTATCTTATAATTGAACAACATAACCTCAATAACATGTATTGTTTCAGTTTTTTTGACAAAATAACTTAAGCTTTCTGAATGGGTGAGAAAAAAAAATAATAACGAAGAACAATTGACACTTTTCTGGAATATATGTTAGATGAATAGTGTCAAGTTTTTGAAAACTTCCCTGTTTTGTCAACATTTTCTCATGTAAATAGTGGTAATCCAAAAAAATTAAGGAAGAGATATCAGATGGGGATACAGTTTCACCATGTCTGCTTATGGAAAGTTATCACTGTGTTTGGATTTATTGGCTGTCTGGGTTTTCAGGCACTGCAGGTTCTGAGCCCTTAGCCACTGCAAGCTCTTAGACATGCAGAGCAGGGTTTTACCCACTGTGTTCAATTCCAATCAACCTTTGTCTGAAAGGTTGTAGCCAAATTATATTGGGTTCACAGACAGGTGATACAAATAACTAAGGTAGTAAAAAAATCCTGAGGAGAGGCTGAAAATTCTCATACTTTATATAGGATTTATTTTAGAGCTTTTCCTAACCCACTATTCTTAAGGAAGGATGGTAGATGTTATGGGAGAGCATTAGAGCCTCTCTGCCTATAGATACGAAAACACATAGTGTTCCTAGTCCTTCCGCCTCTTGTAACAGAAGTTTCACTTATGATTTTTCCACTGTTTCATTTTCTTCCGCGGGTTTCTCCTACAGGAAATGTACAGACTTTCAGATACTATGGAAAGATGCATTTTCTTTGTACTCGTTTCCCCTCTGGTAGAAGCTTCACAAGTAAGCCTTCCACTGCTTACTGTTAATAACATTTAAGGTGAATATTCGCAAGGGGATGCTATTTCTGTGTATAAATGTCAATAATATTTCTAGAATGACCTCACTATATAGCAGGTGAGGCGTGTTGTACCTCAAGGCAATAAAGTCATTTCAGGATACTCGAGCTGAAGTGTGTGTGTGTGTGTATGTGTACATGTAATTGATTTACTACCTTTTTTCTGCACATCCAAAAGGATAAGCAGAAGGGGCCTCGGTCGCTGCTCTCGGCTGCCGGAAAGGGCCCGGGCGCGGGTCCAGCCGCGGGGGCGGCGGCTCCGGCCGGCAGGTGGCGCCGCGGGGCCGAGGCGGCGCCGCGCTGCGCTGCGCGGCGGGGCGCGGAGCGGAGCGGCGCGGCGGGGCGCGGCGGCCCCGCACCGCCCCTCCCTGCCCGGGCCGGCCGCGCTGCCGCCTCGCTGCCCTCGGCCGCGCCGCTCCGCGCCCCTCGGCGCGGGGCCCCGGAGGAGAGGAGCGGGGCGGGGGGGGAAGGGGGGATGCATTTTCCCTTTCTCTCTCCTTTTTTTTATTACCCCCCCCCCCGCCCCTTTCCTGTCAACTCAACCGAGTTCGGAAAACCAGCTCGGTCCCTCCCAGCTGCCGGAGAGAGGAACCCCCCAGGCAGGAGGCAAAAACACTCTAGACCCAGCGCAGCGCTTACGCCCCCTCCCCGCCCTCCTCGGGAGCCCTCGGCTCCCCCGCGGCGCAGGGCGGCCCGGGCGGCCGCCAACTTCTGCGGGCGGCGGGAGCAGCGTCGTCCGCGCCTCCCCGGGCCGCGCCGCGGGGGTGCCGGGGGAGCGGCCCCGGCCCCGGTCCTTGGCGCGGGGGGGTGCGGCAGCCCCGGGCCGGGGCGCGGCGCTGCCCGGCCGCCGGGTCTCGGAGGCGGCAAAGCGGCGGGAGGATCCGCGAGGATCCAGGTAGATCCAGCTTTTACCTCTCGCCACCAGCCACCATCAGCAGGACCTCCGCCCTCCGCCTCCCCCCTCCCCTCCGCCGTCCCTTCCCCCCGCTCCCCGCTGCCCCTCCGCCGTGCAAGATGGATCAAGTTAGTGAGCGGTAGCCGCGCTGCCCGCCGCGCATCGCCGCCGCTCTCGCAGGGCGGGCGGCGCGGCGCGGCGGCGGGCGCGGGCCGGGACCCCGCGGCGGCGGAGCTCCCCCGGCGGCGCCGGGCGGGCGATGCGGGCGGCCGGCCCCGCGGAGGCTGCGGCGGGGCATGCGGAGGAGGCTGCGGGCGGCCATGGGGGGCGGCCACTCCCAGCGGGCGCCCGTCTTCGACGAGAACGAGGACGGTGAGTGCGGAGCTGTCCGAGGTGCCGCCGCCGCGCCGGCGCCGCGCGCCCCTTCGCCGCCTCCGCGCGCCGGAGCGCAGCGCCGGAGCGCGGGCCGCGGCTGGGAGCGCTTCCTCCCGCCGACCCCCCTCGCGGGGAGACCTGGACGGAGCGCCCGCTGGCTTCCCGCTAGCCCCCCGGGGACGGAGCGGGAGCTCCCAGCTCTTGCCTGGGCGCGGGCGCCGGCGGCGGCGCGGGTGCCTGCCTGTGGCTCGGCTGGGCTGAGGTCTAGCGCGCTGTCGCTGGGGTTTTAAACACATGGCAGGTAACTTCGTGTGCGTCTCGGTGCATCGCTCTGGAAATGGATGCCCGCTCGCGTGCCGGCTGTGTTTCTAGCTGACTCTTTGCCCTAATGCCCGGTTTAAATGGTGATAGCTCCCTCCCTCTGCATACTTCCTTCACCATCTTCACCTTTCGAAAGTTTTTTTAGCTTGTTCTGCTGCGTAAAGATTTTCTCCTCTCCTAGATATCATGAAAAGTGTGTTCCGTAAAGTTTTTGGCAGACAATGGAAAACTTTGTATTAAATGCTGTGATTCTTTGCTATTTATGCACTTCCTTATCATTCTCATATAAATAGAATGTATTTAGCTGGACTTATGTGACTGCATTTAAATTAAAACCATATAAAGAAGGTTTTAAAGCAAAGAAAATACTAACTTTTTAGGAAGCAGTAATCAGGTATCATCAGGAAGCAGTATCATCACCAGAAATGCTTTAAATGTTATACGTGGGATACATATTGTTGTGTGTCTGTACAGTTTATGCCTGATTTTCAATTTATTCCTTTCCTAATATGGTTTGTTATGAGGTGATTGTGCCTCAACAGGCTATATCACATTGCTTTGGTTTTCTAAGGTTCGTAACAGGTCAGTAACACATATACTCTTCCCTAAACATGCAGGACACATGGAGGGATTGGTATTGTTTTACAAAGATAGAGGAAACATATTGAACACATTTAAAGTGTACTTATTTACTTGCACTTAAGACAATTACTTGATAAAGCTTGGTGAGGCTTTGTTGACAAGACTTCATTGTCTGTATAGAGCATAGGACAGTTTATTTACTATTTGACCAGGTTTTGTATACAATAACTGTATTTTTTCTTTAGCAATATAAAATTTCACTCATTTACCATAAGTCATGTTAGGTAAACAAACAAGAGAGAGAGAGAAACCACTCCTCAGTGTAAAATCCTTGTGGTCACCAGGTACCATTAGTCTTGTAAACCCTGAAACTCACCAAGAAATATCCAAGACTGAAAATATGGTGTCAATTGTTTGTGGACATCTCAAGGCAAAAAATAGCTGTGCCTTTGTCTTTATGAGAGTTTTGATTGGACTCTCTTGAGTTAGCTGCTTCCATGAATTATTACCACTTCTTTTGCATGAGACAAAGCTGTGGTCAGTTTTGGTACAATATGAACAAAGTTCAGTGGTTAATTACTACAGAGAAGACTTCATACCACGTTGTTGTTCATTTTCCCTCAGAAAAAACATTTCTGTGATGCAGCCATTATTAATACTATTTTAAAAGGCATACATAAAGTATTAGTGGATTTCTATTAGGTCGTTATTTACTCTTTGCTTCTTTTACTCATTGTGAAAGTCCCTGACATCATCTCATATTTCTCTTAAGACATTATGCTTAATACAACCATCTAGTCCAAAAGAATTCATTGCTTTTGAAACACTAGCGTATTTTCTATGGTGCTTGTAAATTATTATTTGGGATGAGATTTTTCCAAGTACCAAAATAATATAGGAAAACATATCCTCTTTGAAATCTTGCCTTGCAAGGCTTAACCTGAAACTGAACTGTATTTCAAATACAAGAATCTATAAGAATCACTTCAAGAACTACAAGAATCACTCTTTTGCACAATAATGTAGTCAGTACAAAGTTTAAACCCCCACTTTCCTACTACAAAGAAAAGTAGATTAATTTCTTGAGATGGTTGCTCAAGAAAGACAATACTTATCAACTCTAATACAACCAGAAAAAACAAGCTGTATATGGATATATAGGCATAAAGAACTAAACTATTTAATATATTTTATGCAATGTCACAGATGCCTTGTAAAATGAGAAAACTAAGCACAAAAACATATTGTCATTTTATGTTCATACAAGTTAATGTTAAGCGTGGAATAAAACATGAATTTCAGAAGAGGTTTAAAGCCACTTCGTTAAATGGTTCACTGAATCATTAACTTTCTACCTGAGTTTCAAAGAAGTGTTTGGAAATAGGATGGGTGGTGCTGCCTAACAAGCCTGGAGAGTATCTACTCTAGAATTACCACTCATACTTCCTGTTTGGTAAGAATAGGTCTTAATCCGTTCAGCAGACACTGATTTATCAGGCAGAAAACTGTAAGTTGCATGTAGACCTCCCTCGGTGTTTGGGATAATAAAAATGATCCATCCAGAAGCCGGAAGGCATGTTGCAAACCATGTTGCTCAGTCCCCAGGTATCACAGACAGCATATTACATCATTATAATATATCAATCTTTTTGAAGGTCATAATACATAGCATTTTTTTAAACTATATTCATCCTCTATGTTCCTATTTTTGTTAGAAGGATCTTCTAGAACTTCATTCTTCTAAAGGTTAGAAACATTCTGGTTTCTAGATTAAAGAGGTCAAAAATACTTTTACGTAATTTATATTTATTTCTATTTTTTGTTAGCTTAAACAGCTGTTCACTCTCTGTGATGACTACCCCAGCACATTGTTAGATAGCAAAAGTTTCCCTACTTAACTTTGTTTTGTGAGAAAACCTCTTCTAGTTTTCTTTCTACTGCTTTCCCATTCTCTGACTCTTTGCATGTATTCAAACTCATCTTGATTACACACAGCTAGCCTAAATTATGCACAGTATTGCAGGCAAATTTTACCAAGACCTTTTACAGGAAATAATACTTCCTGATCTCTACTGGAAATAGCTTTCCTGGTATAGTCTATAATTTACACATGCCCTTTTCATGAACATATCATACAGATAATTCATAGTCATCTTATGGTCAGTTAGCCCACTAGTCTCCTGTTCAGTAATTTCTGCTGATGAGCTCCAATTTACAGCGGAAGTTCTTGATATTAGCTCCTGTGTACATGATCTTGCATTTTGCACCATTGAATTTCAGACTATTTCTATTATTCATATCCTCAAGATGATCACACTCCTTTCCTTGTGTTGTTCTGATTCTGCATTATTTTAACAATGCTTTGTAGTGCCACTGCTTCCATTAGCCAAATGCCAATTTTTGAGTCCACTGTATGTTTTGTGGAAATATTCAGTTGGATCATTTCCAGACCTCATATTCTTTGTTGGTAATCCATTTCAGCTAGATGTTTCTCATTTAAACATAACACTGTTTCCCAGCCTGCATTTTGTCAGCTAATCCCCACCTTGTTCAGCTTTGCCAGTGCTTTCTTACACTTTTGCTCTGCTGAAATTCAGACAAATGAAAACACAACTCTGCCTTCTACAAAATAAATTTCTCATCAAGGAGAAGTATCTGGTTATTCTCACACAACTGACTTCTGGTAAATTCATGCCTATCTTTGTCTCATTCTTCTTAGCCTAGATTAAAGCACAGCAATAGCTAGGAAAAGCCAGCAAACAGAGTTATTTGTTTGCATAAAGCTTGTACTTCGGCTGAAGAAGGTTATAGGAAAAACAACTCATTTCTTGACTTCTATTGCTGTACAGGTTGGGTAGAGATAGATAGGTCTGATGTAGCAGCACTACTGCCTCTGCTCAAATTGAGATGTGTTAATGGATTTGGACTATTACTTTTTTCAGAAATTTTAAAAGTGTTTACAAGCTAGATACTATTGCAATGTCTGGTCAATCCAGTGTGAAGGTAAAAGGAAACCAGTTTCATTTTTTGAATATTAATGAAGCAAAATAATTTTGACTCCATCTGCCCTAAATATTTCCTGTGCTCATGAAGGAAATAAAACAACTGTCTTCTCCTGAACAGTAGAGGTGCATCCTCTACAAACAGCAGAACAGAAGAAGACCTCTTCTGTCCTCATACTCAGATATCTGGAAATAAAAATCAGTTCACACAAATGGAAATAGAGGAGGAGAAAAATATTCACCTCTAATAATAAAAAATGTAAATATGTTATTTGCAAATTCTCAGTGAATATCATAAGTAACAAATAAGCTAACAGTAGCTTGGTGGTTATATAGAGTATCTTTTATGCTAGATTTGCTTGATTCTGCTCCATGAAGCCTGTAATGATATTTGACAGGTGAAAGTGAAATAGTAGAAAAGACTCATTTAGAAAAGACTAGACTCACAACAGAGATTACTGTTACCAAGTAGTAATAACAGATATTTGCATATATTCTAGAGGAAGATACAGAAGTAAGAATAAGAAGCATGTGTTAGAGGCTGGAAGCTGGACCTTTGAACTGATATGGCAGTTGCATTTGTTTTGATGATCTGGGGCTTAAAAATTTGGGTTTTGATATAGTTCCTTTTAGAAACAGGTGCATTACACTTTTTAAGAGCTTGTTTTTTTCCAGTAAGTGACTTTACACTTAAAGCAAATTCGTGTTTCCAAAACACCTTTCTCAGAACATCCTGAAGCCTTAAAGCTTTGACATTGCTTTGCAGAGGTCAGTGTGACATGCTGTGTCTCAGTACTGTAATCCCGCAGGAGGGAAATAAGAAGTACCAACCTGCCTTGGCTTGTTTTTTCACGGGGAATCTCTGTTTCAGTATAGTGCTTACATATCTACTTATCTCTATGCAAGTGCTGAAGACCCATTGCTTTGCCTGAGTCGTAAGGCTTCATTTTGCTACAGCGTCACAACCTCCGAGCCCAGTACAAGTTTTTCGTACTAAAGAATACAGGATCCATCCTCCTGGGTGAAACTTTAAATTCTAAGTTGTAATTTTAAATTTGATTTCTACCTCTCCTTTTCAGAAAAGCCTTTGGATGATTCTCAGCCTAAAGCAAGAATTTTAAGTTGAGACTAAGGTGAATCACAGAAAAAGTCATAATTAAATGACTTGCCAGCTGCCTAAAAGAACATCTTACACTAACAGCATACACAATAGACACAGATCTTAACAAAAAGGCCTGCAATTAATACAGAATCAGGTAGCTAAATTCTGAAGATAATGGGTAAATTTGTACAAAGTACAGTGGAAACTAAAGATCTATAGAAGCGACATAGGGAAAACTGCCATACAAGGGTTTCACTTGGAGCCAGTTTACAGAAATGGCTAAAAGTCAAAACGAGTCAGATTCAAAATACAGTATGCAATGTCCAGTTATTCTTAGTGACATGGTGGTGCTCATCTGCCTGCCACAACACAGCTGTAATAGTAATGTGTGGTACAGCCACATAACAGCTGCAAGAAGCTCAAATCATGAAGCTAACAACATATCATTTTCAAACTAATTATTTTATAAGAAATATCCCTGAAGAATGGTGATGGCAAAATAAGTCAGACAGAAGCTACAGAATCTAAATAAAGTTCCTTAGTGAAAGTAACAGGTACAGGGTGGGATTCATATTTCAACTAGATTTTTGTCCATGCAATTTTTACAGGGTAGTTAGGTGTCATTTTGCTGTTTCATCTGAAAAGATAAATATTCCAATTCCCTGTTAGAATTGGATTGGGTAAGAATGCCACATTGTGACTTACAAATGCTCTAAGGCAGTTCTATGTTTATCTAAGGGATAAAACAGCTTTTTAAAGGCGTTACGTTATGCTAGATAACAACTATTAGAAAGAAAGATTTTAAAAAAATCAAGACCTGTTTTTTCTTTCTTTCTTTCTTTCTTTTTTAATTTATGGCCATGTTGAGTTCTACAATTTTATTTATCAAAGTTTAGAAGTGAATTCATCATTATGTGTAGCACAATATGTTTCAGAAGCCCTAATGCTTGTGTCTTTACAAACATTGAAAAAAATAGTGATCACTATTGAGCTTGCAGTTGTGGCATAGTATGAGACAATAGGAAAATATGGACAGAAAGGAGAACATGGAAGAGCAAGATGACAATACCAGGCAGCCAGATAGGCACCAACTGCCTTACTGTTGTCAAGTGCTTGCATGGCCTGTGGCAAAGCGGATTAACAGAGGATGTTACAGCATTGCAACCATTCTCAGTTATTACCTTCCCGACTCAGCCTCCTTTAAGGTGTTGGTACAGTGTACACAAACAATGCCGACCTCTTCATACACTAAATGACAACTGTAGTGAAGGTTAATATTAGAGCCCAGACTTCCATTTCCCACAGGAAATTCTGAAGAAAAGCAAGACAAATCTGTTCCTTTTATCTTAGCTTCTTGCTCCTTGTTCCCTCAACTGAACTGCATATCCACGCCTAAAAATGTTGTGCAATCTGATTTTCTCACACTGTTAGGATTAGAACCAAGCCTTTTTCAAATGGCAGCTAAAGTATTCACCAATTTTACTTCCACTTGTCCTGAAAAACAGAGTCAACATCTGCTAACAATGGCTTAAAGATGGACTAGATGATTTGCCCAGATCCTTTCTAAATATATTTTTTATGATTCTATGATTTGATTTTCTGTTTTGATGGAAATGTTCTTTTCAGCAACAAGACCTCTGTCTTAAATCGGAAGGCATTGTATAAGTCTCTGCTGCTGTTTTTGTAGCCTTCCAAATTTTACACAGGTGGTTGGCATGGTAGCCAGCACTGACAGTGTCAAGGAATTTCTAAGTGGCTTGTTCTCCAAAAAGCAAGGGCTTGGGAAACGTAACATTTTACCCAGATTGTTCTGTATATGTTAAGTAGTGTGCACGGAACTCAGGAGAGGCTTTCTGAGTAACAAAGAATAAATAATTAGTGGCAAGCAAGATAATCCAATCCAAGATCAGGGAGAACTCCTAATATCAAAGAAACTGGGAGAAAACAAGATTCTTACCTATATCTCAATCCAGTACTTTTGCAATCACTCCTTTTCAAGTTCACAAATTATGTCTCCCATCCCTACTGTAAATGACTCTTGCAGTGAAAACTTCAGGTCTTCTTCCTGCAGCTGTGCTGCTGCTGTTTTCTTTGCCAACAGAATAGTCTTTCGGACAGCTGTGTTCTGCCGGACTAGAGAAGCTAAATGGTGGAAAAGTAAGCCCACTGGAAATGCCAGTGCACCTACACTGACTTTTTGTTGGTAGGAAGCTAGGGGTTGCTGTGAAGGAAAGAACCAAGAGCATAATAGGCATATGTAATGTCTTTATTACAAACTTAAGCCTAGATGGACTCACGAAGTGTGGGTTAGACGAGTGGACAGTGAGGTGGACTGAGAACTGGCTGAAAGGCAGAGCTCAGAGGGTTGTCATCAGTGGCGTGGAGTCCAGTTGGAGGCCTGTGGCTAGTGGTGTCCTCCAGGGCTCAGTACTGGGTCCCATCCTGTTCAGCTTCTTCGTCAATGACCTGGATGAGGGGACAGAGTGCCTCCTCAGCAAGTCTGCTGATGATTCCAAGCTGGGAGGAGTGGCTGACACACCAGAGGGCTGTGTTGTCATTCAGAGAGACCTGGATAGGCTGGAGGGTTGGGCGGAGAGGAACCTCCTGAGGTTCAACAAGGGCAAGTGCAGAGTGCTGCACCTAGGGAAAAATAACCCTAGGCACCAGTACAAGATGGGGGCAGACCTTCTGGAGAGAAGCTCTGCAGAGAAGGACCTGGGAGTGCTGGTGGATGACAGATTGACCATGAGCCAGCAATGTGCCCTTGTGGCCAAGAAGGCCAATGGTCTCCTGGGGTGCATTGGGAAGAGTGTTGCCAGCAGGTCGAGGGAGGTGATCCTGCCTCTCTACTTAGCCATGAGGAAGCCTCATCTTGAGTACTGTGTCCAGTTCTGGGCTCCCCAGTACAAGAGAGACAGGGAGCTACTGCAGAGTCCAGCATATGGCTATGAAGATGATCCGAGGGCTGGAGCACCTGCCCTACAAGGAATGGCTGTGAGAGCTGGGCCTGTTTAGCCTGGGGAAGAGAAGACTGAGGGGGGATCTTATCAATGTGTACAAGTATCTGAAGGGAGGAGGTCAAGGGGACGGGGACAAACTCTTTTCAGTTGTCCCGTGTGACAGGACAAGAGGCACTGGGCAGAAATTGAAGCACAGGAAGTTCTGCCTGACCGTGAGGGGGAATTTCTTCCCTGTGAGAGTGATGGAGCACTGGAGCAGGTTGCCCAGAGAGGTGGTGGAACCTCTTCTGGAGATATTCAAGGCCCACCTGGATGTAACCCTGTCTACCATGCTGTAGGTGACCCTGCTGAGCGTTGGACTAGATGATCTCCAGAGGTCCCTTCCAACCTTACTGATTCTGTGATTCTATGAGCAGCAGTTAGGAGGTAAAGTCTGAACATTTGAATATCTACTTATTGACTTCTGTGCAATACTTTAAAGGAAATCTGTCTTTGGAAAACTTTCTCAGGATGTGAGATTAGTTGTAGCAAAATATCTGAGAAAGTTTTTTTTTTCTTTTCTATATAGATACATTCTGTCCATAAGTAGGGGGATATTAAACTTGCTCCACAATGTGGTATCTGCTCACTTCCAGTCACATTCAAGCGACCAGTCTTTCAGTTCTGCCAGGGAGACCATGAGGCTGGCAATACTCATTCTTTGCTGACATGTCCCAGAAGAACAATGAGGAACAGCCACATGTCCTCTCATCTGGCTCTGGTGTGACATCCCACAGATCATTAGTTGTATTTGGCATGAAAATGGAAGAATTCCTTGCTACGTCTGTGGATTACAAAGCCAGCAGTAAGGCAGGAATGCAGGTTTTTGTGACTTAAGTAACATTCCTTCCAGTGTTCAGCCCTGAATGAAATGCTACCCCCAGCTGAACTAGAACATGACTGAGAAAATCTTAGTAAGAAAAGACAGTGAGATATGATCTTGCTTATAGATACTCAAAGAAAGTAGATCCTATCCCACCAGGACTTTATATATAGATCTTTATATAATCTCTCCTGAATGTGAGGATGAGAACCAAGAACCATGGGATTTTTTGGACAAGCACAAGACTTTTTCATTTTTTGTGGATTCCTCATGAAATGGCAAGGCTGGGAAAGCAGGAGGAAGAACCCTCCTGATGCTAAGTCTAGTGGGTAGTGATTTCTGGGACCAAGCATAGGGGAGCAGAGAAGGGGAGGAAAGGTTGTCATGTTCATTTTTGAGATGTCACAGTATTTTGACTTCACTAGAATGCGTTAATGCTGAGATGCTGGGGAAGAAGTGGTCGCTGAGTTCAATCAATATAAGGTAAAAAATTCCCAAGGGGATATTCACGGAAAGAGAAGGAGAACTTCAAGCTCAGCCTAGCAGTGGAGCTCAACAGACAGTTCCTTATCATGGTAGAATATGTGAGGAGAAGAGACAAAAATGGGAACGGGTGATGCAAATTACTCATTGAATTCAGCAGAGAGACAGGACTTTCTGGTAGAGTAGAGCATTGCAGAGGGTAGAGTAGCTTGTAGTAAGCAGTGTGCACTGGGCAATTCAGCAGATATGTCTCAAGTTCTGCTTAATTTTACGAGCTAGTTATTAAGTCCATTACCTTAAGCTGTGTTCTTACTACCTAATGTATGAGCCTTTGCTGAATTTTCTGCCCTATTTGTTAACAGTATATACATGTGTTTACGTAAGCTTCCTGACAACAGGAAAAGGTAAGAGATTATTATCTTGCAAAGATCAAATACTTATACTGTCAACAGACATTATTTTCATGACTAAATGTTATTTTGAATTTGCTTAGCTTCAATGAAAATTTTTCATGTATAATACAGAATGTTTGCAGAAGCAGAGTAGGTTAACGTTTGTGGATTTTCTCATTTTGTTAAAGAAGAACAAAACTGTCTTACATTCTAGGTTCAATTTTATTGTGAAGACTAGTACTGTCTTCAGTGTGTCTCCATTTGATCCTAGGAAACTGCCTACTCTATGAGAAATACTTGTTCATTTCACACAGTATCTGTAGATGAGTGCTGATAAGACTCAAGATGCTCATGCCCTCTCAGTACACAAGAAGGTTGAGTGCTACAGTACCACTTAATATATTTATCAGAGCCTAGAGCTGATTCAATTAATACTGTATTTCATAGAACTCCTTTTGACTTCACTGTAAAGTAAACAAAATTAATATTTCACTAAATTCTCCCATACTCCAAGTTCTTCTTCTTCTTATGTTTTGGAGTATGTAGCAGATGGACTTTTATTGCACTTCCTCTATGCAAAAAGTTATTGATAGATACTTTGTCTATCAGTAGATAGATTGAAAAGGAAAGGATGAAGGCATCTGTTGCTTCACTGGTGAGTACTACCAGTCTTTTAGGCCTTTTGCTTAGCAGAATCTGACAAAGAGAAGGAAACTGAATATGTAACCTGTTTTCAGGATATCTTTGGAAAAATCTTAGTGTTATATATTGGTCTATTCCCTTGAGCGATCAGCATTCACCGGAAATGTCTGGCAAAAAGGAATTCTGAGAGTAGAGGTATACTTTTGTATCAGAGAGGAAAGGTCTTTCTTCCATCTGCTATAAAAGAAACTCTTTCCACCCAGTGACCTGAAGACTGGCTTACACTCTAAACATCTCACACTTGATCAGTTTGACCTCATCTTTGCTTTCCTTCATTTCCCCATTGACTCTTATCAATCTGTGTATTATTATAAGCAAATCAAACAATCCAAATGGACAGGTTGGGATTTGTAAGGCACTTAGTTTTGTTTCTAACCTCTGGAAATTTTAACTCTGTAAAATACATTCATAAAAATAGGATACCTCTTCTTAAATCATTAGCTTGGCTCAAGAGGTTGTCATATTTTTGTATTTTTCAATCTGGCATTCTTTTGTCTATCAGGAAATCTTCCTAGCAGTATGCACTAAGGAAACTTTATGGGAGATTTCAGTTTATTGCACTTGTATCTATTCACTCCATCCCCCATTTCTTTTCCAGTTTTGCATGTGCTTAGTTTCTGCTCTTACTAGTAAAAGATTCTTTCTATCTATAATCAGTTTTTCCTCCACAACTCCTTCTGTTACCTCTGGTACTAGTCTTGACACAAGTGTCAAAATCTATAATACTTTACTCTTAGAAATGTTCTACTATATTTTCTGACATGCTTATTAAGAATAATATAAACACATAAATTACTTTCATTTATTCTATAATTAATGCAAAGGCATTTTCCTTTTAAAATTCAAGAAACCCCTCTTGGAATATAATTACAAAGCATTACTGAGTTGAAGGCAGCCTATTATACATGTTTTTAAAGCTTTAATTATAACTAAATGTATTTGATGAAACTGAAATGTATTTCCAAAATTTTATATCCTCAGAAGTATTTTATTTAGAAAAGTTATACCATCATAATATAAAAGTCTTTATTTTATATTTAATTAATCCTTTTCTACTCTCTTCTATATTGTAGATATTTTTCATAATACTTTTCATCAAATCTATCCTTCAGCTTGGTTATCTGACTCAAACTGAAATATAAATTAAAGCTATTCTTTTTAAGCTATTCTTTTGAGCCTCCTAACTGGCAATATTTTCATTGCTTTGGATTTGTATCCATGCTCTCTCTCTCTTTCTTACTTTTTTTTATTCTAGTTTTTTGAATTTTTCAAAGTTTTGGGTACGTTTAAAACTTACACACTTTTTTGATCAAAATGCCTTGTTATTTTTAATTTTGCTTAAAACTGAAAGAAGTCAAACACTAGCTTCGTAATTGCATTACTAACACTATTCTGTGTAACATTGTTGTATTAAATAGCATAAATATATTACAATAGATCATACAAAAAGTAATTTCCTTCTTTTTCTTGCTTTTTTAGTGATGGTAAGGGAACACCTACTGTTCCTTATTTAAAATCTAAAAATGCAGACTGCGTTAATCCTTCTGTTAATTATTATTTCCTTATGATACTGTTCTGCCTCCCTTGCTGAGCAATGAAAACTATTCTTAGTCCCCCTGATTAGCCCGCTCCCTGGCTAATAGTCCCTCGGTTAAAGCAGAAATGTAATATAACCACAAAATCACCATTAGCCATAGATTCTGAATGTCCTCTACACTTTCCTGCAAGAGTCCTAAACTTCCCTCTGGATTATCTAATAATGTTTTCACAGTATGTTGTGTTATGAAAATTGTATTTAGGCCTTTTTGGATTTTGTACACTGCCATTGCACACTAACTGGAAGAGTTTTTTTGTGTGTTAGGCTTAGATAATCTTTCTCCAAGCTGTAAAGCCTTCTAGCTCTTTGGGGGCAACACTGCACCGTAGCCACTATGCTTTGTTATATGCAACCTGAAGTCAAAGAACAAAAGCTAATCAAAAGATCATTTCTGAGAAGCAGCAAAAAGTTATTATTTAAAGCCCAACTAAGCCCAACTTTTTAGCCCCCAAACCTACTGTTTTAAGCCCAGCTTTTGGCCCATGAAGACTGAAGATACAGCTATGCAATCTTAGGTACAGGGCATTACTGTAAAACAAAGTTAGACTCTTCATTGAGATTGGTTTGAATATGGCAGAAAAAGAGTAGCCAGAAGTCATATGTAGCTTCATAATTTCTCTCTGCCCACCCTTGATGTGATTTTTCAGTAACACATCAATTATGCCATTATTTTCAACTATTTTCCATCCCAGTGACATGTCTTTAAGGCCTTCATCTTATATTTTTAAGCTAAACTATTATACTAAATTGTTCTATGGTATAAATAATAATAGTAGATAAAACATATCACATAAAGAGAAATAAATTTTTAGTGTGAGAGTCTCAGCAAAAAATCATTGTTGAAACTCTTTGTTGCAGGATTTATTGTTCTATCAAACCAAAATGTCACAGTTAAGTGCTAGAAGACTTTTCTGGAAAAGAGTCACATAATGTAGCATTTTTTTCTGATAATCCAAACTTTCAGCAATGCAACCATTGTCCTTTTGGAGTTAAGAGAGCTCTCTGCTGATGGATGTAAGAAGAGAACAGCTAGAGAAGAGGCTAGCTGCCCAGCTTAATTGTAAACATTGACTCTGGATGGAAAAAAGTGTAAGTGATGCTAGTTTGGTGGCCAGTCAATTCTAGTTATTCCTAGATTAAAATCTTCCCTCTGAACGGCTTTTCACAAGGCTTTACTAGGAGTGAGGAGAGCTCATGTTTGTTTTCTACGGGAGATAAAGAAACATGCATTAGGGAAGAAATGCCATGTTGTCAGCAGCTCAGCACCAGTGCTGATTGCTGCCCAGATTTCAGCCCTTCGGTTCTCCTAAGTCGGGAGTCATCAGTGCATCACACAAGTGTCAGAGGGAGCACAGACACAAGCATTAAACGCAGCAATGGAAAGACACCCTTCCAGTGGGAAACAGCTGCTGCCACCTATAGAGGAAAGATGCTGCTTGTGGCACTCAGTTTTATCAGTTTCCTGAGATGATGAGAACTTGAATGCTTCTCTGGGCACACAGACACAAATACACGTTTCAATAGCTGCAGGATCCGCTCTCAGCGTCCTAACCTTCCTCAGTTACGGGGATCACATATATCTTTTGATCCACAAATATATGTGGATCAATAGGATCTGAAGGCTGAGGGACAGTCTATCCTGGTCGTTGCTAAGAACCTCCTGCAAAGTTATATTCTAAACTGGAAAAGAAAAATACAGCGTAGCAGACCACCCTGGGAAAATTGCTGACTGCTATCGTATGCAATATGTTTCTTCCATTCTCTAGCTATTTGAACTGATTTGCAGTTCTTTTTCCTTCTATATTTGTTGATTTACATACTGCCTTCTCCCCTCTGTCAAAAGAGGATAGAAAATAAACATTTTTTATTATTTTGGAAAAGTTTTAATTCTGTATTGTGAAGAAACCACAGATTTTTAACATTTTTTTTCATAAACAGCCAGAGGAAGCTCTCACATACCAATTTTAATTATCTTATCCTAGTTAGAAAAATATAGATACAAATATATTTATAGATAATCCCTATACATACGCAAATGTTTTTGTAGGTGAATTAATCTAATCAAAACAAACTTTGCGTATGTAGAAGAGAACTGTAGAACTGAGTCACCAACATTCATTATTTTCATCTATCATTTATAATTAAGTTTATTTGATGTTTTATTTCTATGATAATACAGAATTGGTATGAGTGCATTTAGTAACACTGAGTGTTTCAGAAATTTAGACTAAAAAGCCCTCTGCTGCACTGAAAAATTTTACCTTTTGCAGATCACTGTTTGTTTGTGCTTTGTAGCTAATGATTTCTGTTGTTAAAATTAGAAGTTATGTTCTTGCCATTAATATTTATTGTCTACACACACTCAACAGAGGAATCTTTTAATTCATTTCTGTTGTGTGGTGATATAAGGCAGGTCTTTGTAAGTTGAGCTGATGCTTGGAGAATGTGCTGACCTGCTGCTGTCAAGTCCTGCCACCAGCCTGGGAACCTTGGCTGCTACCAAAGCCTCCTCCTTTGCTTAGAAATCTCTGTGCCAGCTGATACGAGAGCTTGTAATTGCTTGTGGTGCAATAAGTGTACTTTTATGAGGCTGAAACTATCTTTACTTCACCATTGGAAGTATTGCCCAGCAGTAATTATCATAATGATCAGAGCATGGATAATCAGCTCCAAATGAAAAACTGTTGCAGTTAGATGGCCATGTATGTACAGAAATCAGCCCATCTCTTTCATTCTCAATGCTAAAACTGCCAATTCTTTCATTAGACATCTATCTGTAAACATTTGAGAGGAAGAAATGTGAGTTGCCCTGAATATTCTGCAAGTTCTTTATGAATTAATTGTAGTTTTATACTCTTTCCACACAACCCTGAAAGAAGACTGTGACAGAAAGTGAAATATCAAAACAAAAAGGCATTTTAATGTTATTAGTTAATAATGCGAGTTATTGCTTCAACTTAAATGGGCACAAACTGATTATGTTGGAACTCAAATTCCATAAAAGATGGATTTTGAACATAAAGGTAGGAAAGCCTTTGGGAGGCATGCAAGAGCTTTTAGTTGAAAATGGCAAGCAGAATGAAGAAATTCTTATGAATCAAATGATTCGCGCAGTGAAACAATAAGACTCCTAGCTAGAATCAAAAAGAGGTCCCTTTCTGGTTGCAGTTCGTTCCACAGTCAAAACCATAACAACAGATTCAGGTTGGTCCTCCTGCAGCTGTAGGTTTTGATTTGAGGTTTCATCTCTTTTTTTTTTTTTTAGCAAGTATATCTTGTATACAAGTATACAAGTTTAACTTAGCATTATAAAGTTTGAGATGGTCATGAGTAAAATACAACTTATGAGTGCTGAAGTACATAGTGAAAACAGTTTAACTGCAGGAGATGGATAACAATGTGTGGGTAAAGAGCAGAGTTAATGAAGAAAATCCAGCCCTCTTAAAAATAAACCGTTTCTTTTATTTAAACAGGCCATGGTGATTTGACTAGTGTAAGAGGTATCTAGCTTCTGATAGATGGTAAGGCACTTCTTCATGCCCATTCTTTATTAGTATCCTAGTAATGGAATACTTGATATTTACTGTAACCCTTGCACACTGGAGTACTGGTATTTAAATGCACTCACATGCTCACTATTTATCAGGTTAATTCAGTTCTCCTGGCTTTTTCACACAGGTCTTTTCACAGCAGTCTGAGTTGAGGCTGAGCTGATGGGTGGTCCTGGACCCATGGGCAGTTTGCAGGGGGAGGCGGGTCAGTGCCACTGAGGCCCATTAGTGCCTCCAGGGCCCTGAGCAGACACAGGCTGTTTGTCAAGCTGATGTTTGTGACTTTTTTGATGAGGAGGAGCCATGAGAAACAAATACCTGGAAATCTCATAAAAGCCACTTAATGTTCTTGACAATGTTGCTATTTCAAATCCCAGGAGATAAGCCAGACCTGGACAGACACATTTACAGCCAGTTGGTTTGTCTGCTTCTTTTGAAAGTTTTTTGCTGAGAGAACATCTCTACTTTCATACTGATGAGCAATAATCTTATAATGAGAAATGCAAAACAAGCCCACCACTCCACACGTCAGGCACACTTCTCTTAAAAGTTATAGCTGACATCATTGATTTGAAGACCATGGCGTTGCTTTGTGTTTAAAAACAGTAAATGGGAGGTAATCTCAATTGAAATGTGATTCCTGTCCTCATGGCTCTGTAGCCTCCCATTAACATAGCACTAAGATCACATTTGCTGAAATCCTGCTTTGTAAGAAGAGTGGTCCTGGAGCCACCACCCAAAGAAGGTAAAGCAAACGGGTCTCATAGCCTGCCCCCAACCTGCATTATGCAGGCCTCTCTGCATGGGTAAGATTGAGTGATATCTTATGGAGGATTGTGTTGGTAACTCCATGGAAAGAATTGTCCTTCACCTGAGGATACCTCTTGTGAATTTTATTGTAGGAAAAAACAGCCTAGTCCACTGAAATTTGACATTTTATTCCCATAGCAACTTCCCTCAGAGAGCCTTCCAGTTCAGTTATTAATGAGGTTATCCTCACAGTAACTCTAAGGGAGGTGAATACTTCCACTTGCAGGTGAAAAAGATGCCTCACAGTTTATTATACATTTCCTGATCTCACAGGGGAAGTCTATTATGGTTAAAGTGGAACTTAGACTTTCTGTATTTCAGCCAATGCATTTTCTTAAGGAGTATCTTTTCTGTCAATCTGCTCCTCCTAACAATAGATTTCACAGATTCATTTTGTCAGCTCATTCATAAGGAAGCAACTTCATCAATCAGAAACCATCTTTTCTCAACAAACAGGATTTATGTTTTATTACTTATGAAAGGTCTTAAAGGCATTTTACATTTGAGCAGGTTCTGAAACTTTTCTCCTTAGTTTCAATGTCACGTTTACCCTTCAGAAGAGCTATGACTAGCGCAGGCTCACGAAGGCTTCCCTGCTATTCACGGGCTATGATAAGGTCTAGTACGTCAGTTCCATTGTTCTTTGACTATTTTTGATGTTCCCAGTATTGCTACTAAGTTAATAGCTTTTCTGAACTAAACCTCTGTCCTGCAGCAAAACAGAACTGCTTTCACAGCAACAAAAGGGAATCTTTAATTAAAACTTTCACTGATCTTAAAAAAGTCAAATTCTCTGACTTGTGAATCTGTAATAGTAGAATTTTATAAATTACTGCTTTATAATAGGATACACGGATGAGTGAATGAGATGATATCAGAAGTTCCAATTACTTTCTGCTAAAACAAGTTAGTCTATGCAAAAGACTTGCTACACTAGAAAATGAGTTACCTGAATGTTATACGCTAACAGAATGTAGGTACACCTAAAATATTTGCAAAGATCTATTATGGTAAACAAATCTGCAGTTATCCTGAGGCTCTGACACTGCCGAACTAAATCCTAGTGATTGTCATCTAGTAGATTGTATGTCAATAATATTTTACTGTACATAGCAAAAGGTTCATCCATTTTTTGTCAGATTATATAATTATTTCTAAGCAACTACTAAAAATATTTAATATAAGACAACCCGCAAGCTTTAGAACTGACCAGTCCCACTGCCGGTGCTGCTTGGAAAGCAGACACAACTAGACTCACCTGCTGATAGGTTTGTATTTAAAGGAGAGGTTGTCCTGTCATCAATGATGACAGCTAACAGTTTCTTTTCTGCTTTCATTTTGGTTAGGAGTTCTCCTGTGACTTTAAAGGTCAGAGTGAAAAATGGAGAAAAAAAGATGCCGGTATGTGGATTAGACTGTAGCAAGGCTAGTCACCCAGAATCAACCAAATTCTGTTTCTTTGATGGAGCATAGAGGCAATGAGGTCAGGGCTATGAAATTAAGTCAGTTGCAATAAATCACTATTATTATCCAATGCATCAAACCTAATAATAAGTTAATAATTTTAGTTCCTCGTGTTGCACAGCTACAGTGCCAGCCAATGTAGAGAGAGAGAACCAGGTGCTTTTGTATGGCCAGGCACGTTAACTCCTGTGTCCAAGAAGTGAATGTCTCTGCAACACTGATGTGTAACTGTTTTCAGCTGCAATCAGATCTCATCTGGCCTTCAGGCTGATGCAGGTGCCCAGGCTCTGGCCACTGGCAGACACTGATGATGTTTAGGAACAGAAGCTGAGAATTATGTAAACATTTCAGTTCACCTTAAGGGAAGGCATCTGGCTTCTGACATTGTTTTTTTTTTACCACTGAATTCTCCACCTTGTACATAAAATCCCCAATCAATCATTAAAGACCTTCCACAGCAACTGGTGGTTATTTGTTGCTTGTTGAAAAATGATATCAGACTTAGCAGTGAAAATTCCTTTCACCTTTATATTAAGCCTAAAAGAGAAAGGCCCTGTATTCGAAGCCCGACTATCTTTTTAGTTTAAAGTATGAGTCATCATGAAAAAATACCAATGAATGATTAAGAAGAGATGCTTCAAAATAACACTGCAGAAGGAACACACTAAACTGGCCCACATGATCTAAGCCATCTAGGCTGTCAATAGCCCTCAAGTTCTTGGGTGTCAGTCTATGGTACCACATTACTGCTGTCTAGATCAGATCAATCCCCCTCTACCTACTACATAAGAAGCAGTATTAGAAGAGTGTCTTGTCCGTGATTCCTCTGCAACGGGTCAGCTCTGCACAGACTCATCTCCTCCGCTGCAGTCTTGGTCACGGTTTCATCGTTACTCTTAGTCTGCACTATGTTATAGTTCTACCCCTTTCTGAGCTTCCTGATGCCTTTTTGCTAGGTAATATCCTAGGGCAGGAATTATTAGAAATTGAATTGCCTTTTGCAGTATTAAGCTACATTCATGCTTGCCACTATTGTCTTTTATTTCCTTTCCTTTTGGGGCTGTCTCAGCTGCTGCTATTTTAAATCTTAGATACCTGTCAAGGGAGCTTCACGTTGCTTGTATATTATGTCATTTGCCATAAATGGGATTTCTGAAGACCTTGCATGACCCAAGAGAAAAGCAAGTAAAAATCATCCTCCATAATAATTTTTGCAGTTCGCATCATCAACAGTGATGTTCAATAGTCATTCGTTCCTGTTTTATATTGCACTCCTCAGGAGGGCATGCTATCAGCTTGTACCTAATTCCTACTGGATTGTCCTGCAGACTTTTTGTAAAGAAGACACGTCCTTGATGTTCCGTATATTTTCTACATAGTTCTATCAGCTTTATTTGCTTTTTTTGGCTTATTAATAAAAAATAATTTTATATCCATTAGTTTAAATGAGTACCATAAATGGATTAATAGGTTTTATTGGGTTTATACATAATATTGCTTTCAAGTAAAAGCAGTCATATTTTAGATCATATTAATTTAAATCTTTGTGGCATAGCAACATGATCATTTCTACTTATTTTCAGACTAATGCTGAGGCAGATTGGCTGCCTTCCTGAGATTGCCATCTACGACAAAAGGCCTGCTGAGCAAATCTTTCAGATTCTGTGTATACATTTATTGCCTGTGCTCATTTATGCCTTGGGAGAAAATGGAAGGGTCATAGTCAATGCATTTTAGTGGGATAGAGATTAGAGTTTGATCTCTACCTCAGTATAAAATAAGTAATTTTTGTAAAAGTAAAACACAACCTCTCAGTTTTACAGACTAAAAATAATAAGCATAAATTAATAAAAATGATCTAATTAGACCATCTTGAGTTTACCTTTTCCTTAACAAGATTTCTTGTCAGTTTTACTGGGTATTTTATAGGTTCTTGTCACTCTGTGTCGAATACTACTTTATTTTCTGCATATCCCTGTCCTACACTGGACCAGAGGGTCCTTGGCATGTACCTAACACTACTGCAAACTCCATGGAAATGATTGGCATGTTGATTTACTAGGATTTTCCATTATATAAAATATTTTCCATACTACAAAGTGAGAGGAATTCTGGATTTATTTATATCACTTAACTTTGGCATCTTGTGTCATTGCTTAAACCAGGAGGCTGCCTGCAGCCTCCAGACATGTTTTCATAACATTTCTTGAGCAGGAGTCATAGGTGCTATAACTCACTTCGGGAAGTGATATCTCATTCTATTCTCCATGAAACTAGACTTTAAAGGCTAGCCTTTTAGCTTAGCAGAAGGTATCATGATTGACTTTATTCAATCTAAAAATCCATATTGCCACCAAAAGCAGTGCTTCTGCTCTCCTCCCTTCTCCTGTTCTCCTCAGTATGTCAGTGACAGAGTTCATGTGATTGCCCGGTAAGCTGAATGAGCCAGCTGAAAATCTAATAACTTTTTTTCTAAGGTTAGTTTGTGGGCAGAACAAGTGTTTTATCTGAATGACTATGTGCCCTTGTCATCTCATGATGTGACAAGGATCATATAGAATGCCAGAAACACAGTTTCAGCAGGGTGGCCTTAGAGTTAAACTGGTTGTGCACATAAGTTTTAGTGCATCTAAGTTATGATTCTTAAGTTAGTATAAATATTCTCCAGTTCCTCTCATTGTTAGGCTGGCTGAAAATAGAAATCTTCTCTGTGAAAACCTTAAAACAAAATAAGATATCAAATTTCTTGAAACATTTTGGTTTCAGCAAGATAACTGAAAATGCACATGCTCTGTGTGCACACATACAGGCAATAATAATAGCAAAATGGAAATCGTTGTGAACCAGTGGTGAGAAATTTTTCATTTCAATTGGAATCACTCAAGGTTTTTGATTTTGTAGCTCCTTCAGTTTCTTCTCTAGCAGCAAAGAGTTAAAATGAAAAGCAAGTACAAAGCAAAAAGGTGATAAAGACTCCAAATCTAGATAAATTTCTATGTATTTTCCTTGGAATTGGAATGAAATTCTTAATCAAAGAATTAGAACTTTTGTATGGCTTTTGTATCCTTCAGATAGACATTATTCATTAAAAAAATCATTTTCTTCATCATTTGCTCAAGCAAACTATGACAGGCAAATGCCTGATTTTCAATTACTTTCTCTTTTTTTCTGGCATCTCTGTATGACTCTGAGATAGACTAACCTATCTGAAGATCACAGAAATGGCACACCAGACTCTCAGATTATGATTTAATATGGTTAAATTTTAGGCTAGTATTAAAGGGGCATAAAACCGAGAAAACTGATATTGTTTTCTAATCTAATGCTCCTAAGGACGGTGCTAGAGATAAGCAGTTAAAAGGGCTCTTCTGATTGATGCAATTAACTTACGCTGTAAACACGTATTCCCACACGATCCTTCAGAAAAGAACAGCCAATCTCATCTAATCAGTGTTAAAATTCTTGTGGAGCAACACAACAGCCAAGCACTTCCACACCTTCCACACGGAAATAAACTTTCCTTTTTTCCTGGGATGACAATCATGGCAATCTCTTTAGACCCTGGAGCTTCTGGCGAAACCTTTTTTAGGCTATCACAAGGAGAACCTCTGAACAGACTTTTAGCAAAAAAAGAATCAGTGATATGGTTCTTAGATCAAATCCCTGCTCCAGTTCAAGGCAAGAGTACTTTCGATATTGACTTCAATGTCTTGATGACAAGACTCTGTTATCTGTAAATCCCTCCCCATGGCTCGCAGAAGATGATATCCCTCAACAGCTCAGGATGAAAATAAGCATCCTTTTTTCACTTTGGTTTTGGTGATTTATCTGAAATTCCTCAGAAGAGGTCTTGAGATTGTAGGATGACACACAGTAGTTTCAGTTTAAACCTTTTCCACAGAAAAGCTGTAATGATTTGTAGCTACTGTCTGGAACTGAAGGAGTAAACTTATTCTGCAGGTTTTAGTTAGCTGCTTAACATATTTTATAGACTTGATGTGTTTAATGGCTTTCTTATTTTATTTTATCTTATTATAGGTGCAAATAGCTATGGAAAGAATTTATTTCATTTAAATCTTAGGATTAAATAGATTCTTGATTAGCTATGAGTTGCAGTTTGCTTGTGAGTGCAAAATTACATCTTCATTTTTTATAACTTTTAAAGAATAACTTTAAAAAAGAAATTATGTTCTTTAGCAGAATTAAAAGTGAAACAAGATTTTGATGATCAGTTCTCACATCTTTTCCTTTAGCAGTTTGGTTGTTGTTAAACATTAGCTTTCTTTGGGATTTCAAATTCATTTTGGGTTGTGACAACACATACTTGTTTCTGTAATAGTGTAAATCATGAGCGGATTCACTCAAGTTACTGAATGCTTCCTCAGTTATTGCAGTCTGTTTTCATAGGATTTTGTCAGTGAGAAATGGTAGCTGTTTCTCACAGTCTGAAAGGACTGATGTCATTTGGGTCAGTTCGACATTAGCCTGCATTTCATATTACAACACATCTTCAAAGGAGTTAGAATTTTATCCTCGCATTCCCTTCTGTAAACCCAAATTTTGTATCCAATTACATTGCCTTTAATCTAACATAATGCTACCTCTGAGTGAACGAAGTGTGTATCATGCAAGTTATTTGCCCATGCTTAAGTTATGGAAGATAGAGTATAGCCAATCACCTCATCCCGTGGAAGATCAGACATTGTCATCATCTAAGGAAGTGTAACTTAATAATGAACTGCCCTGAGAGAAACCACTTTGGATCAGTCAGGAAATCGGAAATGAAAGTCTTTTGGTGATAGAGGAATGTTTCATTTTGACTGACAAAAGGAAACACATATTTTCTTTCTGGTTCTGGATTGTTGTGACCTGATTCTGGTATTTCAAAGTGTGAAAAATGACATCAGTTCAAAACGCAAAAAATTGGTTCAACTACTTATGCTGTAGAAAAATAATATTTTCAAATCATTAGTTATAGCCATTTTGTTCCATTAAAAAGAAACAACTTTTTTGAGGGGAGGTTTTATGTATAAACTAATATTAAAGTATCTGAATTTCCCAAGAGACAGGAATTACATTTTCCATACATGTGTAGTTTGCAAACACGATTAGACTGAAGTGCATTTTAAAAGTCAAAGCCACATTAGCCAATTTTTAAATTAAATTTAACTGACATGCAAAGATCTTCAATTCTTTCTAACTGCAAACAAATGCTGAATAATTATAAAAAATGATTAACATAATGATTAGAAACAGTTTATATTAAGACTTAAACACCCATTAAGCCCGAAAAATTGAGACATTGTAATGCAATTTAAATGCAAAGCTCCTAAATATAATGATAGAAAACTGCCATGTTCTATCATAAATGAGATAAAAGATCAGCTCTGAAGCTGCTTTTATCTTGTCCTTCAGTTATGTAACTCTTTCTAATTAGTATGTTTTCCAGTCAATTAATATATAGGAATGGCACAAAGCTAATGAAGCTATGCAGTGTTTTTATTTGCTTACCTTGAAGATACAGCTTGTTTTAGCATGCCATCAACAAAAATTCATTTCATATTTAATTTAAACAGTATCTTTCTTCACTAGTTCATTTCCCATCAATAGAGTATGATGGAATGTGACTCCTATGACTACACTAACCATTTTATATCCCTTAATCTAATTTTTAAGCACTCTTCATGTTTCTCCTGTCTATATCCATTCAAGCTGGTGACTCCATCATGAGTACTGAATATCTATGACTTTATCTACTTGGTTATTTATCTTCTATGTCTGCAATTTTAATAAGCTCTTATGGTTGCTGAGGTTCTATCAGCATGACCTTGTGACTTAAAAGTCATCATCGCTTTCTCTGGGAAAAGCTGGAGAATGGGAAAAATAAAGATATATAAAAGAAGAAGCAGAGTTCATTTGAAAACTTAATTGCAGTGCTGCCCAATGAGCATAAAGCAGGTAAATCCATACAGATCACATCTACAAAGGAAATCTGATTTAGTTGTTATTCTGTTTTTCTGATTCACACAAAAGCAGGAAGCATTAAGGCACTCTGAAACAACCACACAATGTCTAAGACAGGACACAGACGTAAATAAAAGTCTATTTCCTTGGCTGATGCCATGTTGCATTTCTCTATTCTGTTTTCCATTGAGATCAATGGGAACGGGGCTAGATGCCTTGAAATGCACATACTGTTATAAATGTGGCTTTACTGTTTACCTTTAAGTACCTTGAGAGACATATTCCGGTTTTGGATACTGTCACACAGTCGAAATAAATCATTGGGCTCATCCAAGAAAAGCTAGAGAAGGAGAATAGTTGGATTTGGCTCTGGATACTTACCAAGTTGCTCAAAATATTTCAAATCAAAAGGTCCCTAATTTCTTTTCTGTGATGCCAAGAATGTGTGTGCCTGTGTTTTGACCACTTTGGATAAGCTATGTGTTCTCTGAGATACAAAATTGTTTCAGGTAATGGTTACTGAGTGTATTTGAACTAATCACATGTATGTGCTATACTCAACTGCAGTAAGAACAACAGATGTCAGCTCTATGTAAAATCCACCTGATACACATATTGTTTCTCAAGCTAGATGTAGTTTACACTTGAACAAATGATGAGGAACATGAGAGTATTTTAAATTGAATTGCTAAGTAAAACTAAAAATCAAAGGGTAGAAATTTTGTGATCTCATGTGCTGTCACAAATCAAACATGTAATGATCTTCATCAAAGTATTAGTTTGCTTGTTTTTGTTTCATTCGAATTACTGTACCATTCATAATAATAATGCCACTGAGCTAAATTCATATAAAAGACTTCATTATTTTAACCTATATCGTTGTGTATGTAATGCTGATTAGTCTATGCAAAAAATAATCATAAGCATTGCCATTAAAACTGGTGTATTTGCAGAATAGTTGTAAAAACTCAGTAGTCTGTGATGCACATATTTTCCCCACAGTTTACTTTATCCTTTGGGAGAAGTGGAGCAAGAAATGTTTATTTTATTTTTCACTAAGAAGTTTTATATCAAATCTCTTCAGCATTCATGCAGTTGAAAAAATGTGTCTGACAAATACAGTCTAAAGTAGGAGAGAAGTTTTCTTCTCAGCTCTGCAGCAACTTGATGTGTGCAGTTTGAGTTAATCATCTACTTTTCTCTGTACCTCCACTCCACAGCCAAGTATACTTTTCATCACTTTGAAAATTGCTTTCAATTTTTACAGGGAAAGCACTATTACCTGTCTCTACTCTCCTGATTACTGCTGTATTGAGCACCTAAACTACTTCCTATAGGTAATTTTACAGCTACCTAGAGACATAATGATCCCTGTTTCCACAGATAGGGGCACATGGTGCTGAAGCCTAAGGTCACGTGAGAAGGCTGTGCCAGAAGAGAGATTCCTGTGTCCAAGTTGGTCACAAACCACCATGCCATGCTTCTAGGCATTCTGGTATTTTTGAGTGCACTAATATATGTGAACAAGTATCTGTAATGGCTAGGACCTCCTTTTTCCATGTTTACTGGCAAAGAGTGCAACCATTCATTCAGATTATGAATCCCATTACCATCCTCCATGTTTTTATTAGATCAAGATTAAACTACTGCAAAATGCTCTACATAGGGCTACTTCAAAACCATGAAAATAATCAAAGCAAGATACACTTGTACTTAAAGCTATTAATGGAGACTTGAAGCTGTGCAGTGGAATTCATTTAGAGTTCTATATGAGTATCATTATATGGAAAAAATAGTTTAATTATTATGCATACATAGCTCATCATTGAGATTAACAGGCATCAGTTGCTGCAACACTATATCATGCAACAGATGCCATAAATGCTGAACTATTTTCTCCCTGAGTTAGCTGAATATCTCTGTTTTATTCCATAATCATTGCTGGCTCTAAATTAATGAAGTTTTTTTTAGGGAGGGAGAAGGAATATGGGGGAGGAGAGAATATCATACTTCTTGATCTTTCCAAATTGATGAAAGTCAATAAACCTGAAAGAAGACTCCTACGTAATTGTTATTAAAACTCACAGTTTAGTTCTGTGAATTCATCTGGGTAAAAAAAATAGCTGAAGACAATATAAATTCATTTTGATTTCTCAAAAAGATCCTTAATTTTCATTTCTGAAAGAGGTCCAACTGAAATACATATTGGAAGACTCAGGTTCAGAGCTGATGTCTAAGTTAGAACTCCTAAGTATGGCGTGTGAGAGAATCTAGCTACCATGTTGGGTATGGTCCAAATGGATCCAGGGGAGCTGTGGGGAGGGTGTTAGTTCCCAGGCCAAACACATACATCTTTTTGATATAGACTGCTGATGAATACTGAGAGTGAACCATGGTGCAGAAAAATCAGAGCTAATGCATGCCCTAAAACAGACTCCAAAGGCTCTTGCAAATGTCTAGGAGAAAGACACTATGTCCCAGGTTATGGGGTGAATGATAGCAAGGACTCTATCCAGGAACAGGAGGATTCCTGGATAGAGGTGCGCACTCAGCCTTGCAGTCTCCAGGATTAAGCAGAAATGGAGTGGGACAGGCTTCGGTCCCACTCAACTTGCTTTAAGCCAACGGGGGTCTCTGTGGTCCTTTTGCACTTCTTTTATAGATCTAACCTTGAGTGGTCTCGGCACACTTTCCATCTGAACATCTGGATTACAGGATCTGCCACTCTATTTTTTTCTCCTTTCCAGTCTGTAGTCTTTCTACTGGATCTGACCCGGGGCCTAAGGATTCAGCCCTTACTCAGTCAAAATTCAAATGCTGTTAGCGATAGCTGTACAATGACACTGCTCTAGCTATGATGCCACATGCATTTAAAGTTTGTTCTTAGGTGTTATGAAGAGAAATAGTATGTTTTACGAGACCAGCTGATAGCTAGGGAAAGATGGCTTATGTGCCCGAGAACTGAACTGTTTCTCCTAGATATATCGACTCATTTAATAAACATAACCTGTGCTTTAGCTGTGAGTGCAAGATCATATTGTTGGAGAAACTTTTTTTCCATTCATATTTGTTAAATATAGGCAAACCTTCTGTAACCAGAGGTAGAGGAAGCTGATTTAAATAGGAGTTTTAATGCAGTCATAGTGTTGTTACCTGATCCGGGAGTTCTGTTTGCATCAATTGATGTTGACAGAAAGTTAATGTCCACTTAATTTCATGACCTTCTATACCTCCATTCACTCTATATTTCATTATGATACACATGATCAGAGGAATACATAGAGGTAGATATGTATACAAATCATAAAGAAAAGCGAACATTCGTGTATGTATGTGTGTGTGTGCGTGTATGCATAAAATCATTCCTTAACTAGTACCAAACAGTTCTTGCTAAAAAAATAGTGATAAAATAAGTGTTCAAAAAGTTGGATTTTTTTCCCCTCTTGAGTAAAGGGTATTAAGAAAACTGTTTTTAAAGGAGTAATAGTCATATTACCATTGCCGAAGAATGTATCCTTCTGCCTGCCACACCATTATCTCAGCTGGGTTTTGTGCTAGAAAAATGTCATTAGTTGTAACACCAGGCTTCACAAGAGAGTTAGACATGTCATGTTTTAGAGGACAAGAATACAATATTTGTGAAATCCCCATTGGAGAAGAAATGGCAGTGTCTGATCTTGATGATATTTTGAACATTGGAAATGCCAGAGGTCATGGTGAGCAGTACTTCTTCTCAGAATAAGTAGTGACCCTGTGGTGCTGAATTTTCACCATAGGGGAGAAAAAGCACATTTAAAAAATAAAAAATGTGTGATGAACAAAATAAGCCCCAAATTTTCTGTGTGAGATTAAAAACACCTGAGGAGAATGACTAGTGTAATGATAAGGTGGCAGAGAACTTAGCTCGACAGTTCACTGCTTATTAGAGTAGTGATGTTAATGTGACTGCTACATGGCTGAACTACTGTTGATGTAGTGATGATCGCTTAAAATGTGTTAGTTTTACCCAGCTGAATATGATATTTGTCTCAGCTGTAGACTGTCCCTTTTGTTCCCCATCCCTCCCATCACATTGAGGGCACTTCCCCAATTTTGGAATCTACAACATTGTAAGTATGTTTGAATGCTCAAAAGAAATTAAGTTACTGCAGCTTAGTCAATTAGCCATTTCCAGAAAAACCACAGTGGCTGAAAGCATAGCTCATTTCACTCAAATGTGTTAGCTTATTTCCACAATCACTTGCGATGATTTTTCTTTTCTCTTCCACCAAGTGTGTTGCAATCTTTATCCCTTGATTTAAGACAGGGCAGACCAGCTTGTGGGACAGCGAACTAGAGAAAGAAAGCACTCCTTTTTCTTAATGAAGATCTGGAAGTGTAATAATATCCCACTTTCTCTTTATGTTGAACACAAAAACTGAGAAAATTTGATCAACTGTTGTGGCTGTATTTTATAACCACTTATTAGACGTACTAATAATTCACGTTAAACCACAAGGACAAAAGGGCTCATTTAATAATTTCCTTCTTAAAGAAGCCCAGTCTGCATTTAAATCCAAAATGATCAGTCATTCTAGGCATTCAGAGCAATAAGAAACATTAAATAAAAAAGTACAGAAAAATAGAATTTACATTTACATAATAAATTTCCTTCTCATAACTAAAAATGAATGCTTAATCTTAGTTTTACAAAAATAAAATAAGTCATTGAACAAACTGATGCATTTCAAAATCAACTGAGTTGCGCAGCACAATAGTATATTCAAGTCCTACTGAAATGTGACTTGAATTCAATTCGGATAATTAGAGTTGAATCTATATAAGGTGTTTTCCAGTTGTAGCTGGGAATTGGCCTCAGAGGTTTGGGTTTAGATTGATGTTACACTCATATAGACCTGGCATAAGGTAGGTCAAGGTAGATAAATATGATACTATTCTCACCTATGTTGCACTGAAGTAGATTTGTTCTAACTTCCTTTGAATTATGCTGAAAGAAATTTCAGCCTTGTAACCTGTATAGATATTCTTCAACTCATCAAACTCTTCCCACTGACTACTTCTTACCAAAGAAGTATACCAAAAAAGATTTTTCCTTTACCAACCTGACCTTACACAGGCACTAAACAGAATACATAAATACACAAAATAAGAAGGGATGCTCTTAAATGTAGGCCTAGCCTGTTACTTTAATTTAGCTTCCAGTGAAATGAATCTGTTTTATGCAAAGAATGTCTGCAGAATGGAGGACAAATTTAGTGAAACTAAACTTTGCAAAATGAAAGTGTTTATTAAAAAAAAAAACAGTAAAATATACAAGAAATATCAGAAGGTTTGAAAGTTGGGGAGTGACAGGGAGAATACCAGGGTGCTGGAGGGAAAAATCACTGAATTTTCCTGATCAAACAGATGAATGAGCTGAAAAAACTGTTTTGAAAATTTTCAGTGCAATGTTGAATTCCTGAGTAATCTTCCATCAACTTAAAGACTGCAGTTATTAAGGTCTCAACTCCTCCACCTAGGGGAGCGCATTTAGGTTGGATGATTGGTGGGAACAAAACTTAAATTGACAGAAGTCCTTGTGGAAGGTGTTATTCCTAAATCAACCGTCTTATCCATCACACCATCTTGGATATGCGATATCGAAGATCTTTGATAAAAAATGTGGGCAGAGACCACAGCCAAAGGCAGACGTTCTTGGCAGATGGATGTGCTTCTTCTGAACATCAAGGTGACCCTAGCTTTAACCTTATTCAGCACAAAACTGGTTTTCTAGCAATAGTAGGTTAAAAATCTTTTGCTGTTTTATGCATTTTCCTTTAAGTATCCAAATCCTAAAATGACTATATTAACAATTATCATCTTTATTTGTAAAGAGTAAATTCTTCTACTTTCAACTCTGTCCACTCTGGATTTGATTTGGTTTCCAGCAATTACCAGGAAGATGGTTACTATAGCTGCACTAATGAAAGGAGCAACCATGTTTCCTCGAAGACAATGTAACCAAGCATAAATAAACAAATGCTTAAATATATTCTACATGTCATTAGTAGTGCAAATGAGATATTACTGCAACAGGGAAAATAAGATTTTAGCGTGTTTTGAAGGCTTAATACATATAAACCTTGCAATATTCTGCTCACTCCTCAGCTTAAGCATTGTAAAATTTTTTTTGGTAGATATGCAAAATATTATAGCATTCTCTTTTCATCATGATGTGAGACAAATATTTGTTATGTTTGTTCATGTTATCACATTTCTCCAGTGACAGTCTACCTACATAATTTTGCTGATGTCCTTTTACTGCAATAATGGTAGATGAAGGTACATGACCAAACCCACAAACATAGGAAAGTTTTAACTAAAAAAAAAAAAAAAAAAAAAAAAAAAACATGTTACGTTTCAGTGAACTTTACCAGCTCCAGTTCACTGAGTTTAGCTTTTAAGTGTGACTCTTTCCCAATGTGTGACTCTAAAGACTGTCACACATTGTCAGGTTTGTGTTTCAATGGCTCAGTATCAATTTTGTTCAGGATGTTATTGGATTTTTTTTAAACCGCCAGACCTACCAATGAACCAGAGGTATGAAGGTCATACTGTGTTCAGTCTCATGCAACACCAGCAATAATGACATTTCTGGAAAATGAAATATCTCACTCACCTTCACTGTACAACACTTCACTGTCTAGGGCAGATCATTTTATCATTTAGATTTTCATGCAGCTGGAGTAAATTCATTGTATTGCCAAGTTAAAATGAAATCTTCCAAAACAACTTATGTTACATTTGTGAAAACTTATGTTACATCTATGAAATAGGCTTAAAAATATCAGTATTATATATGATATGAAGGTGGCACGGTTCAGAGTAGCTGATCCTACTAGTCCATAATGGGACAAGCTTCCATCACTTTAACAGAATATCTTCTTGAATAAAGGATAGGAATTGTCCTGTGGAGTGATTACTGTAACAATACTATCCATATCATATATATATCTGTAAGCAGAGGGTATTACCTGAATTATTCAATACTCTTTTAATAGCAATTTCTAGAAGGATTAAGATCTAGACAGTGCTAATGGCTGCCTAATGCAACTGACTTACTGACTTCTTACGTGATTAGGACAGAGATTTGTTGCTTTTTGGAGACATTGGACGTTGGCGGCATTGGGCTAAGAATGGGTGAGTTGACAAACAAATTAATGACACATGGAGGATATTTTAATGTAAGCCTCCTCTTTTTTCTAGCTACTAGGTAGATTTGGTGTTTTAGGAGAAACGATAAATATTGCATGCTAAAATGCCATTAATAGGAAACTGCCATTTGTTTTAATTGTTATTTGATTTATGATTCTCATTTAGCACTTGGCAAACTATTTTCCTTCTCTTCTCTACTTTATTTTGCAGTTAACTTTGACCACTTTCAAATATTACGGGCTATTGGGAAAGGGAGTTTTGGAAAGGTAAGAATGGATTTATTTTTAGCAATTAAAAATCTAATAGACAATTCTTTTGTGTATTTCTGATGTGATCTCATTAGATGCTACTAAAAAGGAACATAGGTTTATAGACTTCTGCTGTTTAAAGACATTCTGATCTCAGACATACTGGCTCAAATTATACTCTAAATTATTTCTATTATGATACATTCACTAAAGTTAATTGAGTAAATATGTTTATAATAATTAAATCTCTTCAATGGGGATTAGCGGAATTTAGAAATCAAAACAAAACAAAAAAATGCAAAAAGTTGGAGAAGACCATTTAGTAGACAGTCCAGTAGGGTAATCTTGTCTGGACTTATTCATGTCTTTAAAATAATTACAATATTTTAAAGACACTTTACATAGATTTAATATACTTGGGACTATACAAACTGACATTCACTGTAATTATGATCACTAAGTAAATGTTTGTTCAATTCAACAGGCTTGGGTTGAAACAGAGAAGATTAATGGTTTGTTTACATGAGTAGATGACCTTTCTTTGCTATAATAAAGACTATAACAAGGTTTTAAATTTTAATATGGGTAAATACAAGGCCATGCAGCCAGAGAAAATCATATTAGAAAAACATTAGAAACCATTACTTGCAGGAATACATTTGAAGGTGAAATACAACTTTAGTAGCTGATTAAGAAAGAACAATGTAGACCTTGATTTAAATGATTCTTCAGTGCATGACAGCTGAGTGGCAGTGGGCTATTTCTGTAATTATAAATTATGCACATGCATAAGGTTTTTTGGCTCCTGGCCTTCCACACAGAAAATTGACTGTCATTGTTCAGGGGCCTAAAAAGTTTCACGCAGACCATTGCCTTCCTGGCGTGATCCTTGCTCTGTTTGGTAGATTCTGTGAGAGATGCTCTTGGAGGTGAACAGCAGAATACGTTGCCGATGCAAAACTGTGGTCAAGAATTCCTTCAAAAATCAGAGTGACTGGAGAGCTGTGTCTGTTTATTATCACAATGCACGGATGGAGCCTCTTATTTAAACAGAAGAGAGCCTCCTATTTCCTGCAATGAAAGTTAGGTTCAGAGTAAGCACTTAGAAACATATCCAAATCATCCCGACCATCATAGGTCTCCTGAACCCCTTTCTTCAAAGCTTCCGCATTTCCACTTCGTTGTGTCTGCCTTACCAAAGGGGTTCTGACCCTTCCACATCGTGTCAGAAAACTTAAACGATCGTTAAGAGCTTTCTGACGATGTGGTGGTTGATTCATTCTTCTCCTTGGCATCAGTGTGTAACATTTCCTATGAGAGCAGGATTCAGGAAATGTTGCTGAATGTTTCTATGCTGATATTTCTAGAAACATTTAATTTTTTTATGGGCTTATTTTTTCCTATGGGCTGCAGTGTTTTTCTGAGCCTATCTTGGGAGTAAATATGTGTGAGAATAAAGTTTTGCAACCCTGAGAGAATATACTCAGTGCAAAAAAGAAAGAGTGCATAAGGTCCCCTTTGAACTTAAATCCTTAATTGCAATTTTCAATGCAACACAGGAGTCCTTGGCATAACAGGCTTATTTATTCCAAATGAATGCAAACTTCCAACCAATCACCTTATTTTTCTTTCCACAGACAGAAAGAAAGAAGCCCCTTCTAAAATGACCTATTGTACCACAGCCAAAAGCATGACATAGTAAATCAGTCACTATTTCAAAAGTGTCTTTCTCTGTGAGTCCGTCTTGTCTTTTTCCTTCATTTAGAAGCCTCATTGCTGGCAACTTTTCCTATTACTGTCCTTCTGGAACTACCTGGCAGCAGAAAACATCAACAAATAGTGCAAAGCCTTTAATCTCTATTGACTCACTGTTTACAGTTTGGGATCTGCTGTGCTCTAGCACACAGCAACATGCAACACCATGTTTGGTATCACACTTTCCTTAAGCTACTTTCTTCCTTTATAAATGCTCTGTGGCCTTTTTCTTCTGGGAGCAATAGGATTTTTTAAGACGTGCTCTAGTTTTTTTATTTTATTGTTCTTGGTACAATCACTCTCTCTTTCTCTCTCTCTCTTTTCTCTCTCTTGATATTTCTTAAATTACTGTGGTTGCTACAGCAACCTTAGACCTCTGCAGGATATCACTGCAGGAGATTTCTGGAATGGCAGCCAGGCAGAGACGCTGCACAGCTCAGCTCGCTTGTGTGCACAGAGCTTGGGGTGACCTGGGCACCCCCTCTGCTCCACCCAGGGCTCACTGCTTCAGCAGTTGTGCTCCAGCTCTGCCGGCTGCCTTCAGAAAGCAGCTTCCTGGCTTTTCCACCAGCTGTTGCATTTTACAGTGGCTGCTATAGGAATTCCCAAGCCATTCAGTATCAATTAGTTTATATCTGAAGAGCTCACCTTTCCTGGGAAGGAGTCACCAGTTTTGAATGGCGCTGCCCCAGTGCCCCTGTTCTCATAGGGGCAGGTCAAGGCAGACTCATGCTCCAGTATTTTCTGTAGGGAAAGGGA
This sequence comes from Rhea pennata, assembly GCF_028389875.1. Classification (NCBI taxonomy): domain Eukaryota; kingdom Metazoa; phylum Chordata; class Aves; order Rheiformes; family Rheidae; genus Rhea; species Rhea pennata. The sequence continues at coordinate 14,012,235 of NC_084666.1, read as the reverse complement.
AGGAACATCACAACAGTCGTGAGAGTAAGAAAAAAAACACGGAGAGAAGAGAAACAAGGAGCATAATCTGGTTTCTGGAATCAAATGGGCTGGCTTCTCTTTGCCTGAGAAGAGTTCAGTCTGTAGTTGGCTATGGGGTAGATCAAGAAATTGAGCTTTGAGCCTTCTTGGGACCATTTTGGCCATAGCTTTTGTGCAGATCAGAGGGTCCTGAGCCTTTGTTCAAGACAGATGATGTGTAAGCTACTTCAGACTGATGTGTGACCATTGACTGAATATTCATCCCCCTCCTGGGCATGTGTGCTTTTTCCCAGTATGTGTGTGTATCTGTAGGCACATATAGATACTACTACAGATCTGTGAAGCGCTGAGCAGCAAGACCCAAACAAAGTATGTGGCACAGCTAAAAGCAGTCTTGCTGACCCCAGTGACCTTGTTTTGCCAGATAGATGAAGGTAGCTCTTTATTTATGCTTTGATGTCCTCATCTGTAACATGAAATATTGATTTCTTTTGTTGTTGTTGTTGTTGTTCTGTTTTGGAGACTGAGGCTAGTTGTGCTTTACATGTTCCAGCTATTAGTATTTTCAAATTCACTTGAAGTGGATCAGAGCAGAAATTTCCTCTGAACAGTTTTTGTCTCAAAATTAATTTTTTTCCTTCCAAGTAAATTCAAAGTAGACAATTAAAAAAAAATCAAAACAAAAATTCTGAACACTGGTCTAAGCAGTTATTTCTTTATGCCATGTCATGCATTGTAATTGCTCTCATGTTTAAGCTGTCTGAATTTTTTTCTGTTATGTATAAGTATTGTCATCATTCCCATCAACCAAAATACCACAAAAACTTACATATTTGAAGACTGTTCAATAAATGAAACATTGACTGGGAGTGAAATACAAAAAAAAATCATTTTTCTTTACTGTAACAGTAATCTCATAGTTGCGAGCTTACTACTGCAAAATAATTTGTATTCAGCTACAACATCTAATTTTCAGGGATATTATAGTATCAATTTTCTTCAAGTTTGCTGTTCATGTTAGCAGGTATATTGAACAAATTGACCTCCTTAAATTAAATTTAGATTATCATTTCAATGTACAAACTCTTCCTCCTTCTATTTGTCTAAGATACTGAGATGCAAGGCATAATTCTGATTAATTTGGTTGTATAAAACAGTGACTTCCTCTACTGAAGTAATTGAAATTACATTGGTGTAAAACAGATGGAAGCCCAGAATCAAGTCTGCGCTGATTGAGGGTACTTTACTAATATGCAAAGAATTTCAGAAGAAAATCTGCTGCTCTCCTAAAGCAACATAATGCACAACTACAGAATATTAATATTATTTGACATTATAACCACCTATTCTTTTAGCTTGAGTTAATATGAAAGGATACTAAGCAGATGCTCAGTCTCTGCTGCAGCTGTCTTAGTTTTCTCAGGGGAATCTGAGAACGAAACCCTCTATGTCAAGGAAATTCCCTAGCAGTGTAAAGCCAAACTTAGGACATCCCTTCCCTGGCTTGTTTTTGAAAATCTCAGTCTGCTTGTAGGCTGAGTCTACGACAATTAATTTTAAGAGTATGTGAGTAAAAAGCAGATAAGGTGGCAGTATCTGGAAACACGCTTTGTAGACAGATTTGTCCATCGTGATACTGAGTGTGAAATGTGTCCCTGGCTTCTGGCTTGTAGTCCCCTACATATAGGCATGTATCTTCTACTGCTACAGTGCCACAGCCTCACTCCTGGGCTGTGATTACTCATGGCAGTTATAGGTGACCTATTGACCTACACTCGACCCTATCCATTTCTGATACACTGACATGATTAGTGCATGGTGCAGGAGTGAGGCTGAGGTGTTGCTCTGCAACCTTGCCACCTAACAGAGACCATGGTCAAAGGAGCTTCCTCTGGCTGCAGACTGGCAACTCTCCTGGTTTATAACCTGTCATACCACCACCATAGCATGTGCTAGTTTAAGTCCTATATAACAAACTGAGACCTGGCTTTGTCGAGACTAAGTGCTCCTGTTTCCTGCTGTTCTCCTCTCAGGACCTAGCATGTGGCAGCTAGGTGTCTCGTGCGATTAATGGGAAATATGGGAAATACAGACTACAAGTCTGTAGTCTGCAATAAACTTTTCATCCCTCCCCTCCTTCTGATTTAGGAAGTACTTTCCTGCTGCTACCTATGGCCGTTCCTACACAGCACTGTACTGCTTTCTGCAGCAAACCAGTATCTGCCCAGGTTTTATTAGCAGAACTCTCCCACTTCCCTGACCCAGCTCTGTAACAGCCAAGAGGGCATTCAGTCACCAAAAATGGTCTTAGTGTCTGTGACCAATTAACCTGCAGATCAAAATGGAGCTGTTCTATTTTTTGCACATGAAATCAGAAGAAATCAGAGATGCAGAACACAGCTTAGAAAGGGACCACAGTATAGCTTGTTCCCGAAAGGCTCAATTTAGTGTTGCATGTATTCGTTTTCTTCATTTTGATGGCAAATGGCTCTAGTTCACTTTGGTGAAATTCCTTCTAACATGGTAACTTTGAAGACAATTCATCATCATCATCTCCCAGGTATCAGAAAGACACACCCTTGTGATAACAACTGAGACGTAGGAACACCCTCTTTAGGAAGGTAATATACTCGCAAGAGGCTTTTGAAAATCAGCACCCTGTAACTTCAAGAAAGAAAATTAATAAGACAAGACAAGATTAATCTTACCTGCCTTTAAAAACATACAACACAGATGCCTACATCCATGCTAGTCATCTACAGTCCCTTTATGTTGTCCAGAAGAGAAGCTGTCCCTCTCAAATTGATTCCCTTACCCATTTAGACCTTTGCCATGGAAAGAGATGGTCTGTGCTCTGAAAGTGCCTGTCCCTCCCTGCTGACTATGAAGCTGGATAGCTGGACAGCTGAATTTATCTCACACCTATATTTGGTTTACAGAGATTGCTGAAGCAATGATATCGGTTTGAGCTGAGCAGAATCATTGGCCTTTGGAAAAATTCAAAGAGTATGTTTTAGAAATGCGAGCATGACAGTCTTCAATATTGTTATGTGTAAATAAAACAATTCTACAGATTTCCTTATATAAAGAGTCATCACAGAATTTGTTTGCTGAGGTGCCAGAGCACCTGTTTGTCCCTATTTTAAAATGTCTCATTTGGAAAGAATTTTAATGATAAACAAACACACACACACAAAAAAAAAAACAATTTAAACATTTCCCATTAAGATTGTGCATGTGAAGAAAGCTCTAGGGTTTTTCCTTTCTTTCCTGCAGTAGTTGAGCAGTTTAAGCCTCATAGAACAGCATGTTGATGTTCTGCTCAGAAGAAGAGCTGACAGCCAGGAGGTGAAAATGCCAATGAGTATCTTATCAGGTGTTTTTCACAATAATGTCAGTATGAATATAGCATGGATTTCTTGATTTTTAGCAGAAAATACCTTCAGTATGCTAATGAAAATCCTATTGATTTTGAAAACATGTTAAAAGATGTGACTAGGCACACATTTCTAGAAGATGTTTTTCACTATTCTTTTTGAAGGCTGTATGCTAAGGAAGCTTCTAGTAACCACAGAAGTGCCTTGAACGTCTGAATGCCTCAAATGTGCTGAATACCCTTATCTTTACTGTCAGGTGAGAGAATCCAGTGCCTTTTAGAATCACATCAATGCTGTAAAACATAATGTCTTTTTATTACATATTTAGGTGCTATGTATGAGCCCAGTTTTCTCCATTGGTCAAACCTGTCACCTCTTAGCTGAGTAAACCTCATTCTCTCAGCAGTCTTGCTAGTCAACTGTTTAACGCAGAGCCTCTTAGTATGAAGGAACAGGTGACTTCCGTGAGCGTCTCTCAGTCTTGACTAAGTTTCATTTAAAATCATGCTGCAAATTCATGTAAGTGAATGAACTTCTGAACTTAGGTTCTGAGCCAAACTCCACAACTGTTAGATTTTATAACGTGATTCACTTGGTTGGAGCAGCCAGTTCCAATTCTGTGTGTGCCTACAGAACCTCAGACAAGTGAGCAGGATTTGCCCCTTGCAACTCTGTTACACTTTTGAAAAACTGGCAGACCTTCGAACAATTCTTTTCCTTCCTTCATTTCAGCTCAACCCCACCTGCAATCTGTTCTTTCCCCAAGAGGCCAAATCCAATTTCCTACTTTTCTGTAGCTTGGTTCTTTCTATACGGGCTTGAATCTTTAGTTATTTTCAGGACTTCACCAACATTCTGACTTTCCATAACAGCCCAAGGAGGAAAACAAAACAAAACTTCATTACTCATCATTGTGCAAGATCGATAAGCTGAAGAAAACACATTGCCCTGTTTTACTTAATTAGCAGAACATCTCCTGGTATTAGGAAAGGTAATTAGAAACACTGTTTAATTACACCTTATCATTAAAGGTTAAAAGTACTCTATTAATTCCCATCTTTGGACTGCATTTGAGCTCAAGAACACAGTTTGAGGAAATAGAGTTCCAGAGGCATAAATGTGGTTCAGTTTTTGATGGGCCAGGTCCTTCTGCAGTGACTGGAAAAAGATGCAGGAAGTAAAGTATGCCAGTGGAAAGCTCCCAGAGCGTTTCCTTTGATAATAAGGTATAACTGAGTGTGCCGTGCCTCCCTCGAGGGTCCTGACCTGGGCTCTGGTGCTTTGTTATCAGACCCAGAATCTAGGTGACACCTTATTAGAGTCAGATAAGAAGTTTCAACTGTTCTAAGTTGTCTTAGTTTCTCCAAAGCATTTCTGGACTTTGAGTATGCAAGTTCCTTAAAACACAAATCAAAATCCAAAGGATTTCTTTTTGGTTGACAAGACAATATAATTTGATTTCTCAGCACTAATCTCATATATGGATGCATATGGATTTTAATATGTGTGTGTGTCTGCATGTGTTTATATACATATATATGTATAGTATAAATGTACATATATAAATAAATATAAAAAATAAAATAATAGTGCCCACGTCAAATGAATCCTTCATAATATTCTTGAACTAACTATAGAGTTGTATAAAACCGGATACTTACAGCTGATAGTTTGTATATGTCCTGATGATGAAAGATTCTGGTTGGAGCCTATGACTGTACCAGCAATATAAATATTGCATCAAAATAATATTTTCAGCTTATGTTCTTTAAGCTGTAAGACACACTAAGAGTCCTCAAAAAAGGTGTGATCAATTAATTGGAAAAACCTTCAGAGTATAATTCTGATGGATACATATTGTGCTCTATTACTGTATGTAGGATTTGTTATGAAAATGAGATTCATGCTAGCTTTGGGGATCAATCTTACATTTCTGTGCTGCCAAAAATCATATTTAAAGTGATAATTCTTAGATGCAGTGCTGCTGTAAGATTGTGACTCTCTGCAGCTTCATTCACATGGAAACTGTTCTACCATTATTACCAATGAAAAAAATTGAGTGCTTATGCTAGAATTCTTTTGAATAACATTTTCTTCCTGTGTTTACAAAATTATTGCATCTTTGGCCAAAAAAGAAAATGAAATTAAAGCAAAGAAATTTACTACATGAGACTATATCATTGTAATGGTCTCTTGTGATCTTAAAAATATTATGATGAATATATGAAAATTCTTTTCAGTATTAGTTAAGGGAGAACAATTCCAATAGATGAAATTTTGAGCCACGTGAACCTATGATGTATTTATGATGCAATAATCCAGATGTGCATAGTGACCTGTGGGAATGTGGACAGTGACTGTGCATTTTCCTAAGGCAGGAGGAAATAATTTCTGTAATTAGTGTAATAGCCTGGGATTCAAACAATTAAAGTGTATTCCTCCTAGCTTTATTGAATAACTTCTGGAAATTATGCCACTTTCTGGGTCTCAGTTTCTTCTTATGCAGAGTAGGGTAAATATACAGGTATTCTTTTGCTAATTTATTAGTTACAAGCCATTACAAAGAATCCTGCATGGTTTTAACATGGACTTTCTGCAGGTTTTCATAGTATGACATCCAGATCTCTTTGGATTCTTTAAATATTGTAAAACACTTCTTTTTTTGAAGTCATAATTGAGTTTTATTTCTGGAGGTGTCAAACTTTGCCTTTTATTTTGCTGTCAATTAGGTGTGCATTGTACAGAAGAGAGACACCAAGAAAATGTATGCCATGAAATATATGAATAAACAAAAGTGCATTGAGAGAGATGAAGTTCGAAATGTTTTCCGGGAGTTACAAATAATGCAAGGTCTGGAGCACCCTTTCCTAGTCAACTTATGGTAAGCAAGTCTTAAAAATTCTATAAGGGATCTATTGTTATCTCCATTTGCTGAGTAAATTTAGGCTCTAGAAGACTGGAAAACTGGAAAGAATGAAATAGTGATCTCTTTTTAAAAGATATTTAGTTTTTCCTAAGTTTTATTTTTCATAAATATTTTAAAGATGGCCTTTTTTGTTGCAATATTCAACATTCCTTTCACTTTTTCATTTCTGGTTTGGGTTCTCCCTAAATTGTTATGGCAGTGTGTGGAGATACATTGTTCTGTCTAGCTTTATCATTTGTTTTTGACAATATCTGGACTAAACAACTGATTTAAGATGGTGGACTATCAAAACCAACTATTCGATTAGAAAATGTCTTGAGTTGATTCAGAGAAATTTCAAAACTCAATTTCTCTTAAAAATGGTAACAGGGAATGACATGAAAGCATCTATTTGTCACCTGGAATTTCTCTTATCTTCCCAGTAGTAATATCTGAATGCTTCAATCGTATATGAGTGTGAGAAATTATTGGTCAAGTAATGGTTAGATGCAGCTATACCACACACTCAAAACATTTGATGGCTTTTATTTAGTGATAGTGCTAATGGGGTGCAGACTATCTTACTTGATGTGGAGATGACCTATATCATTTTTTAAAAATGGTATAAACTATTATGCTATGAGAAGTATTCAGTTAATGAATAGCTTGATTGTCTGCAGATGTTCACAATGCTAATAGACCTTCTATTTTGTGAGTTTTTGGCAGTCTTACTAAAGTTTAGTGATCAACCTACATTCTTTTGTCTGTCCTTTAGCTCTCCCTTGACCTGTGCTTTTGAGCAATTTCTTGTTGCCAGTTTAGCACTTTTCATGAACCAAGAGTCAGATTGTTGTCAGCACAGCTTTAGTTCAATTGCACCCACTTACACCAGCAGAGAACTTGATCCCAAAATTCGTTCAAAAAGCTCCTAATCATATACACATCTCAAGTACTCTCCACTTAACACAGAGGATGACACCTGAGCTCATCCTGTATCTTTGTCTTTAACAGTCGGTAACTGTGATACAAAAATTTCTCACTGTAATAACCAAGGTTCCAGCAACTTGTACTATGGGGATTTCTTCACCAAAGATATGCTGCTTTTGTGCTTTGTAGCCTATGGGTTTTTCTTTCATACATTTGTTTAATATCTCTGAACCCATACAAACTTTTGTTCTATAAAAAGAGGTGGCAAGGATTTCGACTGTATGACTAGACATTGTGCAGACACAGTCATAGGTTGATGTGACCTACAGGATAGTTTTTTAAACGTAACAATGCTGAAGAATTAAAGATCAAATATTTATTGTGAAACAAGTTGTATGCTATATTTCAATTACTGAATTATAATAGGCTAACAAATATTCTTTCTTATTTTCCTTTGTTATGCAAAGTTCAAACATGGAATAGATGATACTTTAAAATGTGTTGGGTTTGATGATGATTTTCTTGCAAATAATTAATGTATTCTTATGCTTCTGAGATACAGTCCCAAGATCTCAAGTTTCAGATGCCATACATATGTACATGTTCCAAGAGTAACGTTATACTCTAAAATTAGCAAAATGTTTCAGGAAAAAGAGATACTATTCAAAATGCATCACTGCACTAACAATGATCTGCATCCAGTGCCTCTAGCAATGCTTACAGCTGATCAGACTGTCTAGGATGCTTATTTTGGACGGTTACCAATTTTTCTTTGAAGGCAATGCACAGAGGAGGCCTTTCTACCACATCAGATCACTTAGTAAATGATAGGTCAACTGTAACAGATGGAGCCAAAAGTACATCACCTGCATTAAATCATGTGAATGGCTCAGAGGCCGAAGCTCCTGTCTCACACTCACCATGGTTGTTTTGCAGGATTGCATATAAAAAAGAATGACACAGACTATCCTGAGACTTACATCCAGATGTAAAAATAGTGCCTGCATTCTCGGACTATCTTGCCAAATCATGCCATTTGCTCATACAGTTATACAGCCCTTGTTGCATTAGTATCTAAATGCTTCACAGCCTGAAATGTTTATGTAGACATCATTTGGTTCTCCTTAGAGCAAAAACATGACTCTGCAAAAGTGCATATAAGCCAACAGATGAAATAACACCCAGGACCATTCATGCATGCTGCAATGTGCAGCTGGAGCAGCCCTTGGCACGCACCAGGCCCACGCGAACCAGCCCTCTCTCAAACAACCTCTGGGCATAGCTCAAGAGTTATAAAGTCCAGAGATCGTTGTAGTGTGGCCAGCCTCCATCAGGGTCTAAGACTTCCAATTATAGGCACAAGCTGTTCTGTACCAGCTGGCCTGAGCACTCAGGAATGTTCCCGAAGAGTTTAATCTACTGGTATAGCCACAGAGCGCCTTGAACAGCACAAGGTATTCAAGGGACGCCTCTTCATCCTTGCAATTGAAGGTGGGCAACTGTCTAGCTAAATCCTGGGTAGATCATTCTATTCTGAGATTTAGCGACCGGGACACGCATAATTAGAGCTGTAGACAATTCTCAGAGAATAATTACATTGGCAAATACTTATTTGCACCTAAAGTTTTTCTCCTCAAAGATTATATATTCACATTTCCAGTAGTTCAAAGCCATGATTCCAGAGTGAGAGGCTGAATGTGCACTTTAACCTGGGCAAGTGCAGCAAATGAAAGAGTTGAGCCCAGATCTGCCCTGAAATAGCCTCATCTCACAGAAAATCTTGTTATTTGTATCATGCCCATAGTGTATTTCTATAAAATGCACTTAGAATAATTCTGATCTATTTCTTGAATTCTATACTTGCAGTATGTTATTCTGCACCTCAGAACCCTCCATCTAACTCAACATTTGCCTGAAATTCAGGATATTCTACTCCTTGTTTTTACCTAATAACTTCTGTTGTTGAACTACAACAAGGGCAAAATACAAAAATCACAAGTGATCTACAAATACCAGTCAGGTCTGTTTTAACAGCATTAAGTCTTATGAAGCTCTTAAACATATTACATATATCACATTTATTTATCCATTCAAAGAGCATTTTATTTGTTTATTTACTACCATGGAAAATGGAACACTGCAAATAGAAATGGAATATTCCTGTTAAACATATTTTATGTGTTCCTAGTAATAACCTTTTAAAATAATAGTATTTATATTTTTACTGATTGTTGGTAAATTAACAGCCTACTTAATGCATTTGGACTGGCAGTTTAGATACAACAATAATTTACACTGGATTATTATTATATTAGCAGGAATCCATGAGATTTCCTCTTATGATTCAATTCCTGTCATACCAATGGAAGGAAATCATTGAAGCGGCATTTCTGTTGTAGTAATTGCAGCTATGTTTGTGTTTCTTTTCTCTGAGTCAGATTTTTTTTCTGTTCATTTTGTTAATTGCTCTGTAAATGTACAAAGGGGCTGTTATAGGAGGCCCTAACTCTAGCGTATTTCATAAACTGAAATATGAATTTAAAAAGATGTAATTATGTCATGGTGTGTGTGCCTGAACTGAGCTGCACAGGTCATGTAAATGTTCAGTTCTTTTTAAACTAGGCCATTTTGGGTTAATCTGTCTTTCTAGGCTCTATCACACTTACTGAGGTTGAGTGTTAGTTTTCAGAAATCCTACCTAAGCTAAAATTTTAGAGAGTAAAACTCAGAAATCCCATCAGCCTAATAAATTCAATGACCATCTCCCTGTGCTGGGATATCCAACATTGCCCACAGGTATTCAGAAGTAATTATTAGGAGAAAATATGTACCAGTCTGCCATCTGGAGCTCTATTGCAAACCACATTTAATCAGATAGGCAATAACACTGTGCCTAGATCCTTGGAGAAGTCATAAATGTAGTTGTAGGCAGAACTCAGACCAAGACAAGTAGTAGCGTGCAGCTTTTCTGAAATGCTTTGTTTTGCATGCTCGTTTTATGTTAGGCTGTCACTGGATAAAAAACAAAAGCAGATTTTAGAGTAGGATCTGTAGTAATAGCAGGATCTGTAGTAGGATCAGTAGTAGGATCTGTAATGTGTTTGCACTGAAAACGTTTTAGTTTTGTGGCTAAGCAGTCTTGTAGTCTGTGAAGGATGGAGAGTTTAGAGCCCGCATCTCCTGCTTTCCAGGTGAGCATGCTGACTCTTTGCCTAATACGCAAAACGGGATGGCAGTGCTAACACCTTTACTGAAGGAAATGTATCTTATTTGCCCCTTGCAATCTCAATGAAAAATAGTTAGCTGGCTGGACACACTCTGAAGGTCTTCAAAAATATCCGCTTCTCTCCACTGATTGGATAAGGAAATTAACAGCTTATTTTGGCTGCAGTAACCTTTGCCTTGCTTCCTTCTTCCCTTCCAAAATCCTCAGACACAAAAACCAAGACTTAGGCTTAAATATGTAGCCTGGATCTGATCTGCTATTCCTTTACCCGGAAGGAATATGAATCATGTAAAACTTAGAGAATTTTAATGTCAAAATACTTGAAATTTTTAAATAGCATTTTCTGTAAAATGTATTTCAGTTTCATCAAAAATTCTTTTTTTACTTTTCAATGAATTCAAATAAAATCCCTTATTTTAATTCATCATGTCAAATCCCAAATATCTATTCAAAAGGATATTTGGAAGAAATTCCAATCATGGCAACCTTTTCATGAGCTCACTGGACATGACTCCTGATCAGAATTGCTGATTTTCAAATATCTTTCATTCTAATCTTCAAATTATATAATAAAATCAAGCAATAAAAAATAAAATCAGTAAAATCAATGGTAAATCTCCCAACACTTCCTTGAATTGAAGAGAATACTAACCAAGTACTTTAATCTTCCTTTGAGAAATTTCATCATCAAAGAGAAAAGTTGGCAACTTAAGAAACAAACAAGACTGGAAAGTCCTTTAGTTGTATGTGATAACTGCACAAAGAGGGAATGAGATATGGGTAAGCAACCTGTCATCAATTAAATTCTTGTGCAGCGAAAGAGGAGAGGGAAAGAAGATAAACCTTGGACAGCAGGTAAATCTGCTGGTATCTACCAGTAATTCCAGCGTATACTAGGATACAGAACAGATAATATAAAACAACGGCAGTGTTTCATTTCCATAAGATCTATATTAAAAAGCTTTTTGAGGCTCATATATCTTCTCTGAGCTTTATTAAATTTAACTTTACAATCTGAACTTATAAATCATATTATTTGAAATATGAACTATCTTTCATAACATCTGACACAGAAAAGAAACATTCTTCTGTAAATGTTCATAATAGCTTGGAGGATAAGAACATTTTTCAGGAAGGATTTAGGGCTGATTTATAACCTTCATTTTGGTTTTAAAATGAAATTTTATTTGGAAATAAAATTGCTCAAAGATATTTGAGTCTTGTAGCCAGTCTTATCACCTTTAGAGGCATTTCTGATAGCAGAGATTCCTTCTCAAAATGAAAAGCAGTTCTGTTTTTTATTAGACCTTTTGTATGTGTCATGTGTACTTCAAGCACAGATGAATGAGCTGTAGAAATGTCAGCTACTAACACAGTCCCACCCTGAGACCACAGCATGCTCCTCTGAGCGCCAACATTTTATATTACATTTATCTTTCACTACATCCCTGGATGTCCTCTGGTGAGATGCATAGCATTCCTGAAAGGATCTATTTTTTAAATATCTTTCTTATATCATGCATTAGGACTGAGCCACGATTCACATACCCTATCTACCACTGTGGTTAAACTTGTCATTATTTTCACAGATGAGTAGATTGACTAGTTACTCTGAAAATAACATAGCTTACCACAAGAAACAGACTTTTTTGGCAAAAATATAGGTATCAAAAATGTATTCTCTGCTGACGTAGATAAGAAAGATTTATTTTCTGGACCATTCCTCAAAACCTGAGGAATATTGAAGTAATCTTTTTTTTAGTAGCCTTTCTTAAGGCTATTATGGCCTTTTTTAAATTGTCAGAACATTTTCAAAGGCAGCAGAGAGCGACAAATGAAGATTTAGTTTTGTCAACTTACAAGTCATTCTCCTAGTATAGCCAGAACAATATGCTCGATGTATTTAACATCCCATAAAGAAGGATTAGCTGTATTCTCCGAGTGACTCTATCTTTTGATATATTTTTATTTCTACTCATCACCCTCTGGAAACCCTCTGTCCTCCACAAGACAGATCTACAAGATTACTTTACTGCTACCAGCTAGAGTAGAGCAAGGCTAAGTTTCAAATCCAGTGAGAACTGGAAAAAATCAAGAGCACCTATCATGCCAAAAATGTAAATGTTTTGCATGCATGTCTGAATTCACTTAATGCCACCTGTCTTCAGACTAGATTCGTTGCACTACAGCTGTGGGTTATCTGAAACAGTTTTCATAGAAGGACCTTAAAGGTCATCACTACTTTTAGTAGTAGGTGGAAATCGTCCACACTGTTGTTTGCAGGGAAGGCTGAAGCGCAATTGCCATCAAAAGTGGGCAGTGAGTAAAAATGTTAACTAACTATCCAACTTTGTCATCTATCATTGGCCCAGATGTTGAGATGCTCTAGCACAACTTCAAAGATCACTCTTGGAAGAAGCTCACAAGCACCCTGGGGCCTCTTACAGCAGGAGCCCTCTCTTTAAATTCCTAGGGATTTTCTCAAAAAAAAGGGGGGGGGAGAGAAGGAAGAAAAATAAAATAAAAGAAATGCTGAAGAGAATAAATGATCAGTTCAGTCTCAAGGCTTGCAATGGATTGTTTAATGCACACACACACACACACACACACACACACATCACTGGAAGTTATCACTTCCCTGTGAAGGCACCCTTGCTAGAACAAGCTGGGAGAAATGACACCTTGGACTGCCCTATAACACAGCTCCATTCCTCGAACTGGAGTCAAAGAGGTGCATAAACCTACAAACTCAAGGGGAAAAAAAAAAAAAAAAAAAAAAAAAAAAAAAGAACTTGGCCAAGTGTAGCCAAGTGTATTCCTGATGGGTGGAGTTGAAAATAACCAATCAATTTGCATTTAATTACCTAGGGTGGAGGTAGTTCTGTTCAGTCTTAGGGGAGTTTGCTTAGTGGATGCAGGTCTGTGCAGCTCAGTGAAGTAGGATGTTGGGTTTGACGTTGATGGAGATGTAATATGGAGAGAAGATATTTTATAGGAGATAGAAAAATTCTTTCCTGATGTCCTGTATGACCACCTTTGTGAGCTTCATGATGTTTTCTACAGAAGACTGTAAGTAAAAGTCATGCTCTAACAGGAAAAGATACATAACATTTTTGGAAGGGAGGATTGTGAGGTCTCCTATTAGAGCACAGGTTGGGTATTTACAACTAGGAAAGTAAAGGCTGCGGGTGATGTCTGTCTTCTTAAAGGTCATGAAGCAATAAATCCTGACAGAATCTCTGGTGAGGAGAGTATGTGTCAGCAAAACTGCTTTTAGCTTTCTTCTTGCTAATACCCCTATGCCTGGTTTAGGGGAAGAAAGGCTTTTGTACTGCCCTCTTTGACTATATTTATACTGGCAAATTAGTTTGGGGGAATCCTCCTAGATTCTGGAACTCAGTTTTCCATGTTACTAAACTTTTACACCTGTTCCTAGTGTAGCTGTGGGCTGGGGTGGGAGTGCTACCCCAGATAAATCCCAGATGTAGCCAGAGACCACTCTAAACAGGCAATTTGCATGCAATCACTCTGTTCTGGAGGCTGATCGTTTAGTAGGTACAGACCAAGCTTTTCTATGCAGTTTGACCTCAGTGCTGGAGAACAGTCCCTGGCACATTTGATTATATATGATTCTTACTACTACTTTTGTGCATCTAATTGTGTTTATGAACTGTAGACCATGATTTTGGTGCCTTCTAGATATCATGGACACTAATTCCTTTGTAGGCAAGAAGACAATATAAACTAAGGGAGAAAGATACCTTGCAAGTTTGTCTTGCATAGACCTTAGGTGAGTGAACTGGTCTTTGCAGGAACCTCCCTCTCCCCTCATTGTAGAGGGAGCTATGGATGAGTACTTTCCTCATACAGCTAGATCATTTCATCACTGAATTAATGAAAAATTGGAATAAGAAAAGATATCAGAGCCTTATATCTGAGTGAAGAAGGAGAGGAAAAAATAGTTTCTACAGAACCTTAGAAAAGATAATAGTGAAGGAGAAAGAAAGTGTAGCAAGACAGCAGAAAGGGTAGGATAATTGGAAAAAGAGAATGCGGGAAAGGTTTGTTGAGAGCTGTAAATACTTGGGGTATTGTTTCTGGCTGCAGAAAGTATGCTTGAGTCAACATTTTGCCTATTTGCTGTGTTGATAAACCCCTGGATGCTTGTGTTAACTTGGAGCATTTGTCAGCAGATTAGCAGTAACATCTTAATTTACTGATGCAGTCTGAATATATGATCCAGCGTTCTTCATTTTGTGCTGATTTTAACACCATGAGATACTAACCATCAGTACCGGAATGCTACCTTGAGTCTACCTATATCGAATTGTGCTCTAGGGACTAATTGCTTCCTGTGAGGAAATCACCACCACCTTTAAATATATATTTTTAGACTTGTTTTAATTCTCTCATCCTGAAAGCATGCTGGAATTGGCCTTTGGCCTACTTTAAATTTTGATCTTTTTCCCATTTAGAATCTGCTGCAATAGGTATTTCATCTCATGCGTGTCATTGAAACCTGGGACCTTTCTTAGGAGCCTGTTTTCTGACTCATTCTTACAGAGATAAAGACTTATTTGCTGCTCTGTAATAAACTTTTCTCATAGAAAGCTTTCACTGCAAGAGGAATTTTATTATTAACACTGATGAAGTTCAAGCAGCAGGAAAATAATAATTTTATTTTAAGAATGTTCAGTTTCACTGTCAGGCTCCTCTTGTGAATTTGGGTTTATACTTCTCTGCAAAGCTGGAGCAATCTGCTATCCAAAGCAAGGCCTCATGAGCCTGGGGTTAGCCTTGGCCAGGTCCCAGACCTATGGTGTGAGAACGATCACAATAATCCTCAAGTCTGAGTGTGCAAGAGGCTTCTGCTGTTCCTATTTGGACAGAAACAGAGCTCCGGTGCTGTGGCAGGGGTGTCCTCAGGACAGTGTGCTGGAGAACGGGGTTTTGGTGCCCTCAGCCTAATGGGATGAAAAAGAAAGCTCTTTAGATGTAGTTTCAGACTATTGAATTGCCAGTTTAGGCAAGAGGTGCTGTACTTCTTTTTGCTTTCACCCTCTGTTTAAAGGTTAAGAACACCAGACGTGATAGCTAGTGTGTGTAATTAGGCCAATAACCAAGGTCCTGTAGGTAAAGTGGTTCTCCTAATCAGTGATAGAGTAATGAGTTCATCATGCAAATCTATTTTCAGGGAGACATGAGTGATTCTTATCTATGCTATGGAAACTAGAACTGCAATTAGCCTGTAAAAGCCTTGTTAGAGGCAGGCTATACAAGAGTAGCTCATCACTGCATTAACATGGCCATCCTCATGGAACAGCCATCAGACTGCAAGCAAAACTTGCTTGGACGTACCTAAAATAATACATAGGCATCCAGAGAGTGAATGCAAAGTAGATAACGATTACCAAATAAAAGTAAGTGCTTAACGTTTTTCCTGCAAAACCTTGGTAATGAATGTATCTTGCGAAGCAACATCCAATCCAAAAATGTTAAAATTGTTCTTGGAGGCTATTGATCGTATAATATGGGTTGGAAATTATTCGTGGTAATCTAGTTAAAAATACACTTGAGATCTTGACTTTTGAGTTCAAATGAGAGCCTAAAATGTATAGGTTAATTCCTATTTATTTTCTTTATTTGTAAGAGGATTGAGGTAAAATTCTGGATGTCCTTGTTATTAAAAAAAAATTGTTGAAACAGTAATTTATGTCTTCTTCAGGACATACGTCAGTGCTCTGAGGCAGATTTTTACCTGTCTTAATATACTAAGACTACTGCCAGTACTGCCAAATAACAAAAGTCTGAATTTTCTTTTTGCCCAAATGTTCAAAAGACAGAACATTATCTGAAAGTCTGACTGTATATATGAGAGATAACAAACTCTTGAGTGTAAGGCAATTTAAATTGTACATGATAACAATCATATCAAGTAGAGTGGTTTTAGCATGGTAAATAGTGGAGCTGAAATGAAGTGGTAAGTTCTATAATACATTATTGCTCTAATATTGCTTTCTTGGGGATCACTTGATTTAGTTCATCAAAGCTTATCAAAGTTTTCTTTTATTTTAAAAGTAGACTACAGAGTGTTAAAGTGGCAGCAATTCCAATTTTATTTAACAAAAATGATATTTATTATCCTTGTGGAATATAGTGATATTAAGCTGATACTAAGAAAAGATTAATCATCTTTTTCCTAAAGTAATGACACTTCTTCAGTCTAAAATTCTTATAGAAGAGACTAATTCCCATGCTTTGTAAGCACATGCTTCAAAAGGGAGGAATGAGAGTTTCTTTTTTTCTCCTGATGGACTCTAGTTGTACTCCTTACACGACCAAGGAAATCTCACGGGCTCTGAGGTAGTGACTGTTTAAATTCATCTGCAGGGCAGCTCTAGACAGGAGGAAAATGAGTTCTGCCTACCAAATTCTCTTCAACTAGCTAAACTGGAATCTATCCAGTACATGGTGAGTAACTTCTTTTTTGCAAAAAGCAGAGGTGCAGGATTGAGCCGTAAGGACAAACACCGGCAAAATGCAGCTAACAAAGATAAATCCTCTCCTTGAAGTTGCAAAGCTCTCCTCTACCCACCAACAGATGGGTTCAGAGATGTTAAACAACAGGGCAGGAGAAAAGAAGAAGGCAAACGGGAGTGGTAACGAGCTGGGTGCGTGAGGGTGCAAGCACTGGGGACGAAAGGAGAATATCCACCTCCCTCCCCTTCTGTGGGTACAAAACCTGAAACCTAGCCGCAGAATACTGCCAATACTGATGCATGAACCACTTTCAAAGGTCTGAACTCTTTTACTGGTGCTTGGAAATAAACCTGCCACTTGCAGATTTTCATGGCAAATAATTACTTTTTACTGATAATAAGTCATAAAAGTTATCTAAAAACACTTGGTGTCTGAAAATAATTTTTTCATGCCCCAGGTACTTTCATAACCTTGTTATCAAAATTCTGTGAATGCTTTATCAGACAATGCTATGCAGTGACTTTGCAGCTGCCTCTTTTTAATTCAGAGCCCTCTTCTAATAAGAGTTGTCAAGTTTTCTGATATGTGTAGATACTGTTAAGAGTCTAAGTATATTTAATAACCAAATATATTCCATGTTTTTTAGACAGGTTGAGTATCTACTAGTCATACTAGGAAGACTTTCAGGTGCTGAATGGGTGCTCAAAAGACAATTATGTATTTAGGCATCTTTATATTTTTAAAAGTATAACTTTATCTTTTTTTAAAAGAAGAAACAAAATACTGGCTCAAGATATAAATTTGTTGTTGAGTGTCAAGAGGAGAATGTGCACTCTTCATCATCTCAGAGTAGCAAAAAAGTTGATTTTATCTGAGATCTATCAGAAGAAACAGAGCGACTGCTTACAGACCTATGTGTAAAGTTTTCTCTGTTACAACCTGAAAATTCTGCAATATTTAAAGACCAAAATATTTAATTCATCTTAAACTAAGGCATTTAAAATTGTTCACAGAATGAAATATCCTTTATGCATAAATCAGATTCAAAACCAAAATATTCCTTCATGGAGTGAAAATAATTTGAAAATAAGAATGGAACAGCCTATTGTAAACTGTAGGCATTTAAAAGAAAGGTATTTTCTGACACTTTATGAAAAATTTAAAATATAGATATATTGTCTAGAAATTAAAATATTAACATGCAAGGGGGCTTAAACATGTCAAGCTGGTCTCAAACAACAATGACAGTACTTGTCATGGAACTACAGATGTCTTCATTTGATTACACGGGATTTTTTTTTCCCCTTTTATAGAAAGGTAAAACATTGTTCTTTTCCAGCCAGTACAAGCAGTTCTGTAGATGTTAGATAGTATCAATTTCACTTCCCCAAACAGCTTTATTGGAAGATCCAGAATTTACACATGACCACTAGCATATTTTTGCTGGATCTGGGAAGCTTGATATGGCAATGTTTGCGCTTTGCCATCAGCCATAATGCAACATGCCTGCATTTAAGAGGTTTATAAGTACGAGTTTAGACAAGCTACACTATGTGCTGTCAGCATACTATCGTGTTATTGCTGTTCCACCAAAACGGCAGTATCCGGTGTCTAGCAGACCTCCTGCTGACAAATAAGGCAGAGTCAGATGTTGATCCATGTTTAGGACCATTAAACAGTACTAACGATATGGTGTTGTATTCTGACACTTGTTTAAGTGGAAACAAGAGTTCTTACTGTATGTCAAAACTAGCATTAGTTATGAGGTTGTGAAGGTATAGAAAGACAGGTAAGCAGGCTTAAAGGTTGGGACACTGATTCTAGGTACATTTCATTATAAGTAATAGTTCTTGTGAGCATGTCTGAAGCGTTCACCTCAGGCCTGTGGGGGTGGTGGGGAGGGGAAGCAACATTCCTTCCATATCTCAAGTAAAAGGATCCAAGGTGAGTGTTTTCTCTGGGAAGCTCTGTGGCCAACCAGTCACAAGGCTGAGGCGGTTGAATAGCACAACCTCATTCATTCAAGGTGTATGTGTGGCAGGGGAAATCCTAGACTTGTGATTTTTTTTGATGTATGTCAGTGCTGACAAATCGCATTTTCCTGTTGGCACTGCTCTGCCATCAGTTCGAGCTTGCATTTCATCATTAATCAATTCGCCCCCAAACTGTGCATATTGCCCTTGAGTTCCTGGACGACTCAGTGGTGCAGCAGTCTCTCTTCCTGACCAGTCACAGCAGGCCTTACCCTGCCTGGCAGGATCACCAGTCACTTGTGTTGTGCAGGGAGCATCTGCTCAGGTACCATCATTGGATTTCTTCTCCTTCCTTCCCACACTTCTCCCAGGAGTCTTGTGGCTGGGAGTCCACTTTGTTGTATGGTGGCTGGAGGCATCTAGTGAACTTTTTATAGCTGCTTATTTTATTTTGTGAAATGCAGCTAGCTAACTTCAGTGCTTTAGCTCTCTTCCTTCTCCCCTTCCCCTGGTGAATAATTCAAGAATATCTTAATAGCATTTTGACATGTCAACATCAGGATGTCCCTGTCAACAAATAGAGTTGCCTGTGGTGACTTTTGCTTTCTGTCTGGTACATTTCATACCAAGTCCACTTTAACTTGCATAACTAGTGGCAATAGCTCATACTTTGGTTGAGGTGAAATATCTTTAGTGCTATCACAACCTTTGACAAATACAGCCTGCTTTAATGACGCTCTGAATTCATTTTTCTGTAACTGCTTACTAGAACAATTTCACTTCATTGCCTAGAATGTCATTCTTTTGTTTTCTTTTCTCTCTTACTTGTGCTTTCTCGAGGTGTATGAACTCTTTCCTGCTGATGAGGGAAGAATGGTGCTCTTCAAATTGCTCTCCACTCTCTCCTCAAGCAGAATATCCAGGCTGCACAACACCTTCTGTGCACTCGCACAGGCACAGCCTGTTTCGAACCGAGTGCTGTCAGTAGCTGCAGAATAATGGAGCTGTCAAACATAATCAGATTGGGAGGAACAGAAAAGATCATCTAGTTTTCCAGAGCTATGCACAGAGGGGGACAGAAGTCATGGTTGACAGGTTGATAGTACTGGGCAGCTGGCGCTTGGTGGTTCTTACAATGCTGAACTGTCTGACACTGCCTGTATCAGCAGAAATAGATCCTCTTCGTGGTTGAACTGCTTTTTTCCTTTCTTCTTTCTTTTTTTTTTTTCCTTTTTTTTTTTCATTCAGTCACTTATGTATAAAGTGATCTAGTTTAACCTTGGAAAGATGCTTCTGTTTTACTTTATTCTTTCACAACTCCCAGTGGAAGTGGAAGATGCAAACTTATAGTGAAACTAAATGATACTGTCTGACAAGCTAAGATTGGCGTCATAGAGTCTGGAATGAGTGGTAAAGAAGAAGAAATCCTATTTGTTCATTGACTAATCCAGAAAAACCATTGCTTTTTATGTGTCCTGTACCTGCTCTTACTTGGAGAAATCAGTTAAGCCTGTAGGACTCTGACCTGTGTTCTCCTCCACCCTCTCTCACATTTCCCATGAAAACAGAGCCTTAATCAGAAGCTGTAGTAGGAGAGCAAAAGCACGATGCGTATCATCATGTCTGCTCCTCTGCGGTGAATCTTTCTTCTTTTTTGAAGAAACTCTGATACTGAGTCTAGAAGAGAAAGATGTGCCTGTTCCTATAACACTGTTCAAACATCAAGTCTCTGGGAAAAATCAGATCTGTAAGTAAAGGGCACAGACATTATCACAGCAGATGAGTGAAGGAAGGCAGGCGACAAGATAGTGTTTAACACAGAAAGATCCTTCTTCCTTAACTGTTTAACAGAAGGGAGGAGCTAGACTTTCATTTGTGTGCCCTTCATCCCCACCCCTTCTGCCCAAATGATACTCTGGAGGAAAGATCTCGAGCAACCAAAACTGTGAGAGAACAAACTGGATTTTCAAGGCATTGTTCTGAATTTGGTTAAATGGCTTCAGAGGGCAGAAAGTGGGTAATATATTTATTTCTAAGACGTGCCTTGCTCCTCTCCACCCTTCCCCTGCCAGGTATCTACCCTTTTTTCTCTGTCATTGAAGTGAACCTTGGCGTGTATTCCTGCGTTGCACTCCTCATCACTGCCTTGACTCTTCCTTCATTTGCCAGTGCCTGTGCTGTGATGTCTCCTCCCAAGGCAACCTGCAAGGCAGCTACTCCTCATCTAGATTGGCTCTTACTATTGTCAAGCAATTGCAAGTCTTCAGTGACTAAATCAAAGGATGGCTTAGATTGACCATTTGCTCTTTAAAAAAACAACAAAAAACACCTGGGGGAAGTCTCTTCTCTAATCTTGTGCTTCTGACCTCACTTTTTAAAGCAGCGATTCTTAAATCATGCATTTGAAAAGCATGTTGTGCATGCTGCCTTAATGCAATAAATAACTGCCTGATATTTCTGTTGTGCAGAAGATACATGGGACATTAATTAGCTTCCATTGTTTCTACGTCTTTAATTTAATGTAGGTTTCCATGACAGCAAAGAGACAAATCAATCAAAGCTAGTAGTTAAAACTGACAATTCACATTCTGGTCACTAGCCTAAAAAATGTGATGTACATTTAAATAATTAGACTGTCTGCATGCTTGGTCACATGTTATACTGCTGCCTCTTCATTTACAGCAGTCTTCTGTAAAAATACAAAATGTTATGGGATGTTGATCTACAACTCAGACTTTGCTATTTACAGAGCAGTCTGCTGAAATCAAAGATGTTTATCTTACAGATGCAGTAATAGCAGTAATAAACAAGGAGAGCTGTTATGCTATGCCTTGACTATATATTTTTATGATAGAAAGTTGTATATAAGGCTAGTTGAAAATAATTTTAACATAGAATTTATCAAAATGGCATATTGACTTAAATATTTTTCTTCTAAATCACTTCCTTTTCCAGTAAAGTTTCAGAATATTCAGGAAGTTCTTCAGTCTCTAATGCTGGCCCCATTCTCCTGCACACTAGTTCTGATGCACTTACTTACTAAAATAGATGAGAGAAGTTTAGACAGAACTGAAGACCTGATCTCTCTATATATATATTTCAAGAAAGATTGTTTACTTCTTCCCGTAAAAGTTTTTTTTAAGAGCTTCTTAAACATTGATTTTTATATTTCTATTTTAATGATTTGTGTTAGCCTGTATCTCAGATATTCGAGACAGTTATAGGCTTCCCAATGTAGAGCTGTAAAGAAAGTGAATCTGAAGGATAATTAGACGATAAGTTTTCATAAAAGCTGATAGAGAAGTCTAGGCACAGTAGAGGTTTGAATACTCTCTGGAAACTTGCGGCCAACCGGATCTGATCTAGTGCTCCAGTATGGAAGCCTTCTCCAGAACAATCACCTGATCTTATATTGAGCAGTATCTCCCTCTTTAAAGTGCTATTTTTGTTTTGAGTGATTGAGAGCACCGACATATTTTGTTGAAATGAACACGCGTAGGTGACCTCTTCCTATTCTTAGCTGCCTTTCTGGAGCATCGGATTTGTTTGGATATGTCTCCCAAATAGCTTAACGTATTCAGATGTGAGGTATCAGATCTGTGTCTCACTGCCACAAGTCAGAGAAGCTTCTGCTATTTTTAAGAGAAATTTTATGTAGCAGCACTTTCGAAGTGGACAAATCAGGGCTAGACACCTGTAAGGCAATTGTCGTGTTTTATGACAAAGTAGGTGAGTGCCTGATTCAACTATTCAGCTTATCCAGTTGAAGAACATGTAGCAGCAGCTGGACAGAGACCTGACCTGTCTCTGGGTTGATATGACCTCCTCCTAGGCTATAGGCAGAAGCTGCTCCGGTATTTTCTCCTTCTGCCCTTCCCTGAGCACTTTTAAAGGTAGTCTCATGGATGTCTATGAAGGCTGAAACAAGTGACCATGATATGCCTTGTTGAGCACAAGCATAGGCATACCCACTGTGCTTCTCCAAACTGGTACTGTGTTTATGCATAAGAAAAGAGATTTCTTTCTTATATGGCTGCGGTAAGAGGAATAATGTGACAAATGATAGAAGACCGCACAGCTTAAAAAACAAAGCCACTGAAAAGCAACAAGATACATATTCAAGAGGGGTTGGAGTAGCAGAAAAAGGAATTGATGTTTTCCTTTAGGATTTTTGAGGAAACTAAATACAGAAGACTGCAGTGCTGCAGTGGAAGAAAAAACAAGCACATGTCCAGGATTCTCGAGACGAATGGCCTTACTGTAAAGTTTAATCAAGTAATCATTCCTTAAGGAAAATATCAGGCACCAATAGAATTTTTCTCTAACTTTTAAAAGATCTTTGTGCAAGAAAGGAACCTTGATAAAGAGTCACTAAACAGAAGTTAAAACCAGTCTGTTTCCATAACCTTGTTCAAAGTGTTATATCAGGAAGAGCAAGGAGTGGGGGAAAGGAGCAAAGGAGCATCCTTGGCTCTTGCCCCAGTAACACTGCACCCGTGCCTTAACTTGGCAAATGAGCAATTTCTAGATAGAAATAATGGGTTGTCTCAGAGATGTCTGGAATACTGGGAGCAGTATATGACTCTAATGCCAAAGCAGTCCTCTTGCTCCTGTTACCAATTTCAGGAGAGAAGTGCGTTGCCTGTTCAAGAAAATAAGGCCCTTGCAAACCCTGAGGATGGATGGGTGGATGAGGTAGCTATGTCAAAACTCTGAAAATGATTTTGGTATGTAAGGATGTGACGAATGGAAAGAATCACAAATCAAAGTCCAAACTGAACTTCCTGATGCAGGATGTATTGGAGAATTAGGTCATTACAAAAAAGAATGGGTTGAATAGAAGTCTGATTAGTGGAAACAGTCTGCCTTCAAAGAGAAGGAATTACAGGCGAGTGTTAGATGATGTTTCCTTATTTGAGGAGATCATCAAAACCCTCCCACTCTTTGGCTCATCTTATTGTAGAGTAATTCTTTCTGCCTCCACCTCTATATTCTGCTGATATAATCTTAGTGTTAGACAAGTAGCAAGCCTCTGAAGAGTCACTAATGGCAATGATAATGACGACAACTAGCCTCTCTAGAAATGAAAAAGTATAGAAGGATAGTATAACTTATCTATAAAGGGACATGGAAAGAGAGTCTAGAATCCTGTTCTTCTGGATCCGGGGGTCTGGTCGGACAGCAAGCACATGGAAAGGTTTACAGAGTGTGGTAGTGCAATGCGTCTATTAAACTACCTCAGAAAACACAAGCCCCTCTTAGTCTCTGTTTTAGGACTATAGAATAATTGAGGTTGGAAGGGACCTTGGGAGGTTTCTAGTCCAAGTGCCTCCTCAAAGCAGGGCCAGTTATGAAAGCAGAGTACGTTGCTCAGGGCATCATACAATCTTGTTTTGAAAACCCTAAGAATGGAGGCTGAGCAACTTTCCTGGCTCAGCTAACTAACCCAGAAGAAAAGTAGCTAATGAATGAGGCAGAAGCTTTAGTTTTTATTTTTCTGTGCTGGTTGCACTTATAGTTGAGATTTCCAAGTCAGACAAGTTGTTGGGCCTTATCTCTGTAGGGGTGTGGAGCTGTGTGATCACAGGTGCCACACATTCAGACAAGAATAGCAGAGGCCATTGAAACAGGGGGCAGGGAAACGGGAATGCTAAGCCCATTGGTAGTTTCTGGACGAAAGAGTGGATTTTCCTCAGTACTGGAAGGCTTCTATAATAAAAGAGTATGCAGTCTTCAGAGCCCAGTTTTTGGCTGCACATGCAGTCTCAGTTGACATTTTGTGCAAGTTAACCTAGGAACACTTTATTGCAAAGAGTTGTAACACACAGGCGTGAGCAGCATTTGATTCTAAGTAGCAAGTATACTATAGAGGGATGTGGTATATTCCCCCCCCCCAAAAAAAAAAAAGTGGGAAGTAGGAGATCTTAAGTACTCTGCGGAAGAAGCCCCTTTTCCTTGAAAGAGACAAAGCTCTATGCCATTAAGACAATAGGCTATCAAAATTCCATGTAAGAGGTAGCTTCTGCTGCAGTTATACAGTTTTAGCCTTTGACATAAACTAGTGTATCTTCTAAAGGAGTCAGCTGAGACAGAATAGTCTTTACCATGAAGAAAGGAGAAAATATGACAGAGTAAAATAATGCATGAAATATTTTGTAGCTTCAGCTATCTATTAATACTCAGAGAGTCTACTGGCAAGGACTGGCTTACTAACCACACCTGGCTTGCTCTGAATGGCAGGGAAGGCAGGCAACCAGAAGGGCCTGAAGAACTCTTCTGGGGCAACAAGCTTCTTTCAGACCTCAGCAGGAAAAAAAATACTGTGATGAGGAGAACTGGAAGTAGCTGTAGTCTGACTGGTGAGAGAACTTAGGATGTTATGACCATATGTCTTGTCCTTTTAGTCTGAAGATCTCCCCCTCATCTAAGTTGCAGAGGGTGGTTTTGCGTGATGAACTTCTTTCCACTCGTAATGTAACTGAAGTTAGCATCCCTTTCTTAAGAATCCTTGAGAGGAAATTTCCAGAATTTGAAACTGCTGAAACAATGTTTTTAGTTCTGAGATCAAACAATTAAGATTTTCGTTTGTGTTAGCTAGGTTAGCCTCCCAAATCCCAGAGGCTCATTAATTCAGATTGATTTTAGCGTAGAATGAACTGAGATGACCCAAACTGGAACTTACTGTTCCTTATTATAGAAATTCAATCATCATGAACAGTGGGTGAAGAGGTAAATGAGT
This sequence comes from Rhea pennata, assembly GCF_028389875.1. Classification (NCBI taxonomy): domain Eukaryota; kingdom Metazoa; phylum Chordata; class Aves; order Rheiformes; family Rheidae; genus Rhea; species Rhea pennata. The sequence continues at coordinate 13,986,587 of NC_084666.1, read as the reverse complement.
TTATTATTCATAGCATACACGCTTCTAGTAACTAGATAGAGAATCCTGACCAAAAAAAAACCCTCAAACTCCTTATTGGCTGTTCGTGCTTACGATGCACTCATGCATGGCAGCACACTTTATCAGGTGCAGATTTTTTATGCTAAATGGGTGCTAAGCTTTGTGCATGTTTAATATTTGGCTATGTAAGTGACTTACGTACTGTGTTACCTAGTAGGCTCTGAAGTTACAAACTAGAAGCAACAAGGGGAAGGTGAAGAGATCTTAGCATGGGGTTACCAGCTAAAAGCTACAAGGTGAACCTGCAAATGTAATTTGTCAGAATGAAGCGGTGCAAAACCACGAGGACAAAGTTACTCGGGATACAAAGGTGAAGGCACTGCTGCAGCATCTTCAGGGTGTGAAGATGAAAGGTTGCCAGTGAAAGGCAGGCTACAGAATTGGAAATGAAAGATCCTCAGTATTATAGGAATTAAAGTACCTAAGGCACAATGCAGATATTATTTTGGAATCAATCTTCAAAAGCCTCCGAGAGTTCAGAGTATATTTCTTTCCGTGAGCCCTATGGACAACCCATAGGACCTATTGTGAATAAATTTGCCCCTTTCTCAGCCTACACAATGAAAGGCTTTAACCCTTATTAAGCAGCAAGCATGCTACAGTTCATTCTGCATATCTTTATCCTTTCAGGCATCCACTACTGATTTAAATGCCATTATGTTCACAAAAATCTCCTGCTAATTGCTAGTCTTAAATATTATCTTCATTATGCTTCTTCCAGCCACAGTGTTTAAAATTATTTGATCAATATTTTATGATGGTGACTTCTTTAGAGGCAGAACCACTGATTTTAATATTTTAAATCAAAGACAGAGAACTGTCACTATTCAACAACAGTAATTACCTCATCATAATTAGAGTTAGGCACTTAGTAGTAAGTAATAATGGTAAAATGCAAAAATGATAACAGGAGACTTTTATAATTAAAATTGCTAATAGCAAGTCATAAACAGTAGCAGCTGAAAGAGGAAATGAAAGCTGCACCTGTGGGGCACTTTCAGAAACCAAATCTTTCTGTTTAAATGGAAAGCAGTTCAGGTATCAAAATAATTTTTGTTTCAGAGAAATAGCTAACTAGAGAAGAAAGTAGCACCTCTCCTTCTTTCAGTGAAGCATGTCCATCAAATGAATCAGATTGTGCTTTCATTTCAGCTGAAGTTATTCTCTATAAGAGAAAAGAGAGAAGGATGCATCTGTAATATCAAAATTATTCATCCCTGGAATAGATAAAAGGTCAGGAGCTGACTGTGGAGAGAATTATTATTTACCCTTCAGGTAGACTTTTCCCTAACCCTTGAATTTTCTGAGCTTCAGAAGTCCACAGGTCAATATTGCCACGCACTGTTAGTGTGCCAGGTGCATTTGTCTTTCCTCTAAGTGTATGCCCTTTCCTGGGAACAACACACTTCCCTCCTCCCCCACCACACATTCACCTCCTGAAAAGTATTGCAAGGATCTGCAGGATTATTTCGCTTCAGATCCCACAACACTAGAAGCCAAATATATATGCAAGAAAGATGACAACTTCTGACTTCAGAGAAAGGATCTTGAAATTCAATGCATGAACTTACTGCCAGCAGTTTAGTAGCTATATTATTCATTATTTTTGTTTCACTTACAACGTGAACAACATAGAGCTAATTAAAATATGATATTTTTGCCTGAATTTTCCACTGCTTCAAGTTGTATTATAATTTCCATGTAGAACAAGTGTGAGATGCTTTCATTCTGTTATGACAGCATTTTTTCAGCAATTAACAACATTCATGGCTTCTTTGCACCAGTCATGGGGATTACAGCAGGTTAAAGATAAGGAAGTATCAGACCTAAGCCCCATATATTTTCTTTTGTTTTGTGTTCCAGCTCTAAGGGGGGTTAGGTTTAGCACAGCTGGTTAGAGCATGGTGCTAATAATGCCAGGGTCATGGGTTCAATCCCTGTATGGGCCACTTGTTTGAGGGTTGGACTAGATGATCTCCAGAGGTCCCTTCCAACCTTACTAATTCTATTCTGTTCTAAGTGAGAGAAGGCTATCTTCAAGGTCAAGTTGTATGAACAGATTTACATGAGTGTAGTTTTCTAAGTTAAAAAGTTTTCTCTAATTTTAATCTTAGTTCAGAATCATCTTCTTTCTTCAAAATCCAAATTCAGATTTAGATTATAACTGCAAGGTTACAACCTTGCACAGAAACAGGTTTTCTCTATGTTTCAAAGCCTGCTTTTTTCTTTAACTTGTTTTCCTACTCCTTTTCCTCTTGGTCTCCTGGGTGTTGATTATAAAGCAAATAGAATTTCTTGCTATGAAACCTAAGCTCTGCCTCAGAATTACACCCATAGCTGTCACCAACCAGCCAGTCTCTGTTTTCAGTAGATTCAGAGACATTTTGGCTGCAGATTTTTTTGAAGATGAAAGACATGAGAAGTACAAACATCTCTCCTGTGTGCCATTACCTGTAGTAGTCTGTAGAGGAGCCTCAGGTTACCCAAGCGTAACTGTCAGGGACTGACAACTTTCTGCCTCCTTTTTACCCACTCTTTACTCTCCTCTCCATGACTGCTTTCTCCTCTGCATTTCTTTTCTGATCTTTGTTTCTCTTTTAGCTGTTTACTCATATTACATATTACTTCCTTCTACTAAAACATTTTTCCAAATGTTGACATCAAGTAGTCAACTTTTGATGTTAATGTAAGCAGCTGTCAGTGTGACCTTCCATTCTCATATCTATTTGTAATTATTAATGTAATATTTTCTAGAATGCAGGAAAGATGACCTCCTTTACCCAATGCTGCAAGTGTCTTGCTACCCACACATCAGCTTGTCATACATATTTCCTAAATACGGCTATCTGATTAAAAACATATTGTGTATGGTTAGTAATTAGTTCTCACTAGCAAAGAATCTATTGAATGTGCAAATGACTTAAATATCTGAAAGATCCTTAAATCTAGTTTTAAAGATCCTATCACTAATTCTCTGTCCTAGCGGTTGTATCATCTTTGTGTTATTACTGTTGACTCCAAGGTATTGTGCCTGCGCATGGACTAATATGTCTGACTTTAGCCTAGTCACATAGTCTACAGATAACCTGTGATAGTTACATTGTTCTGCATTTTCTCCTACATTTACAGTTGATTTACATTGATTAAAAGTCCTTATTCATAATACGTTTAGTACTATAGCATTATATAAGCAAAGTTGCACAGAAAGTAACTTCTTTAATGTGGACAGGTTTTATGATGTCTGAAGCTTTCTGAAATTGTTTTGTTTTTGTGTAAACTGCTGCTGTTGCTGGTTCATGAATACTAAGTGATCATTATAGATATAAATAGAAGGGAAAATAGTTTATCCTTTCATGAACATGAGAGGAAGCCTAGTCTGTAACAGGAAAATAAAAGATTCTTTGCTACTTAAATAGGAAAAAAATTAAAAGACATGACTGAATATAACTAATAAACTGACCAAATAACTTTCTTCAGATTTGAGATTTACTAATACTCCAATTCTATGCAGGAATTCTTTGAGGTCATACAGGTAGTTCTGAGAGTAATATTTGGTCCTTTGGGTTATGCTGTTTGAAACATAGATTATGATAAATGAGGGCATGTTGTCCAAATATTTAAAGAGTTTGCTCTACACACTCTACATGGACTTGGATTTCAAAAAAAGTTTATTTCTGTCATTACATACACTTCATCCCATAGTCAGATAGGATTAAAATGACCTCTAAAATCTTGGATCAGTGACTAGTTGGCACTGAAGCTTTAGGTAATCTTTTTGCAAGAAGAATTAATTGACAAACCTTCCAAGAGTTATGTCAAAGTTCATTTGAATGTTCCGTATGGAAATGTCATTCTTTCCTTGTGTTAATGTTGCACTGAGTGCAACAGTACTGCATTTCAGCAGAGCAATACATCTTGGTCATGTCCAAAGTATCAATGGTGTTCTGTGATTTGTTAAACTTTCTGTTTCCTGAGAGTTGGTTTGAAAATTTTCATTTCCCTCTAGTAAGACTAGGCAGGTTTTGGACCACTAGTTTCTTATTATACATTCAGATTCCTGAATCTAAAGGTTTCTTTGTTATGCTACTGGTTATTTGATGATTGTTTCTGCAGGCCCTTCGAATTTCATTTGCAGTCCTTGTTGGAAAAAGTGTCATTTAGAAATTTTTGCTGTTAATATTCTTATGTAATGCAGAATATTTTTGTTTAATGTATAATATAAGAATAAATACCAGGGTAGAACTGAGTGGATGAGGCTAATTCCTGAATGACTCCATAAATGTCTAAGTATAATAATAAGATGAATGGGGTAATACACTCCCATTACACTGCATGGGTACGGCACCCGTTGGTTGGTTGTCCAGGCAGATTGTGGAGTCTCCACCTGTGAAGATATTCAGAAGCCATCTGGACACAGTCCTGGGCAACGTGCTCGAGGCGACCCTGCTTGAGCGGGGTGGGGGGGGGAGGGGGTGTTAGACTGGATGATTTCCAGAGGTCCCTTCAAGCCTCAATTACTCTGTAATTCTGCAACATTCACTTCGCTATCCTGCATAAAAGCTTCTGTCATCTGTGCTTGTGCCATTCTTATAAAGTCTGCCCTAAAAGTTTTGTGTTCCAGACCGATATCCACAGCACTGGCAAAGTCACAATATTCAAATGCATTAATCGTTTCTGAAACAAGCCTTCTGCACAACTGCACAAATGACTTGGGGGATTTAGTTAGTTGCATTTGTGGTACTATGATTACATCTGCAGGCAAAATATTTGATGAGCTGTAAAGTATCTTTTGTTATCCACTTATGCATTAGCCACATGGTATGTGGGTCCAAGATCTCGGAGATGAAGAATCTCTATTTTTATCTGCAGGCTAGCTGATTCCGTTCCCTCTCAGGAAAAGGCCATTATTCTGTAGAAAACTTTTAAGAAAACATAAATCAGATCCCACTTTCTAGTGCATTTTTTTTTCAGTAAAGGTAAAAGAACAATATTTAAAACAAACCTAGGTTATTGCTATTTTAGAAAAATCAGTTTTTGCAAAACTTTGTATTTATCTTTCTGAAATAAATGTCTGATTTGAATCTCCTTATTACCTCTAATTTTCAATTTTGAAAAGGGATGAACTTTTTTATCATTAGAAACTGATTTTATCCAAAAGTCCAATAAAAATGCAACATACATTTTCTCAGAATAAAACTGTACTCTGGGAAAAGAAAGTACAAGCTGTCATGTCACTGACAAAATATGGCAGAAAAAGTAGTCCATTAGAAATGCTCATTCCAGCCATTTTAAAGATAAAATTCTATTTCCCAGAGCACGTCAGAATTTTGCTACCTTCAATCTTACTGAAAACTCCTGTGTATTCTTTGAAAACTGAAATATTTTGCTGTCTTTGTCCAAAAATATCAATGAGAAATAATGAAAATAAGATTCAAATGGTTCATTAGATTTTACTACAATTATTAACTTGTACAAGTGGAAATATAGTATTTAAATTATTTTAACACAATGTGCTGCCAGTCAAAACGATTCATTTTAGTTGCTGCTTATAAAACATCCTGCAAAACTTAGAGAGGTCAGCTTTTATCTTCAAGTTCTCAAAGGACTTAAAAATCTTAAGACAATATTAGATGGAAACTGCACTTTTAAAATAGTGATACTGCTCTGTCATTTCTCAGTGTATTTATTTCCTCTATATTTAAATGGTATTCTCACACCAATGATTAAAAATTGAGGCTGAAAGTTAAGTCAAAAAAAAAAAAAAAAAGAAAAAAAAGAAAGAAAAAAAAAGAAAGTTTTGAAAGCACTGCTTTCAGTACATCAAAATTTTATTCAATACATCAAAACTCCTACTATGGCCATATTTTAAAATATAATTAAAATAGTACATGTAAAATGTCAACTTTGGATTTCTTTAAATAGTCATACAGTGCTTCAACATTTTTTAACCTTGGATGCCTAAGATGTATTTCTAAATCACGGCTGGACTCTTCTGCTTTGCTGTTTGGTGGGAGTTATTGCTCAGAGGTGAGCTCTTCCTTTTCCTGCTGAAGCTAATCAGAACTATAGGCACCCTGATTTTTAGATAATCAAACTATAAGCTGAAGTAAGCGTTCAGCTTTGTGAGTGTTGGACATTGCATGGATGGCTAGAATATAAATTCTGTACATTCCTTTATTGGGTAGAGCTCTACGCCGCTACCTGTGAGGAAATGATTTCAACAAGGACTCACAACTTCATTGCTTATGAGACAAGCAACTTTCTCCATCCGTGTGCTTGCACATTTGACTCTATTTCCTGAAAAACTAGAGTATGTAGCTTTCTATGAGAATATGGGAAATCTAATGCTTCTGGCTGGAGCCCCTTGGTAAAGAAAATTTGGTCAGAAGCAACATATACCCTATGCCTTTGCGTATCAAATCTGGCTGTGTCTATGTGAACAGGTAAAGCAGCACTGCAAGGCTGGATCTGCAGGAAGATGGTCTGCGCTGTAGACCAGCAGCCGCACTGTATGCCTTCCGAGGGTTTTGCTTCGAACTAGCTCTAGTCTGGCTGCCTTAACTGAGCGCTAGTGGCTGGTAGGCATGAAGCACAATACGAGTAAATCTGCATCTTCAGATTTACTTTCATCCACGGTGAACCCAGCGGGTGTGCTCCAAGGTATTTTGGCTGTCAGACATGGTCCCGATCTGAGCTGAAATGACAGCGTAGTTGCACGTTCTCCTAGGAACTCCTTGTTCATTTGTTAGTCATTCAAATACAAAGACGAAGGACATGGGGTGAAAGTCCCTTTATATGTACTTTAAGTATAGTTCTAGCCAAATACTGCAACAGGCTTGCTTTTTAGAAATGAAAAACTAATGACCTATGTAATGAATAAATTAAGTGGTTTTATTCACTTTGCACATTTTATTACAAAATGAATCCAAAAGAGAAGCTTGCTTAATCATGTCTTGTTGAAGCACATGTTTATCAGTCCTCCAAATACAATATTTACTGTCGAAGATGTGCAAAATTTTTGCATATTTGGCTTCTGAGGGAAGGATTTGTAACTAAATAGGCCCTTAGCATTTTATCATACATCTTAGGCTATGTTTGTTTGGAAATGTTACTGCTCCATGGGGTATGAGGGTGACACAATTTATCTTTTTAAAGCAGACTGAGAATGTCATACTTTGATTAGGATGATATGTGCCCCACAGAGCACCACTCTCCCCGGGAGTCTGTAGCGATTTGAAAGATGCAGTTGTCTTCCACTGAGAGTTCCTTTGTTTAGCAGCAATTTTGGTAACAGAGAAAAATTGTTCTGACACAGAGTTTAAAAACCAGTTGGACAGTACTACTAGCTCAAACTGCAACTGTCATTTCAATTCCCCCCCGCACACACACCTTAATTTCAGTGTTCTCAAGATCTGTGAGTCCTTTGGAGTAGCAAGTCTGGAGCCAGAATTTCACTCCAGCTGGAATAACTCTATTAATATTATCTCTTATACATACATAACCTCAGAAAAGACCAATTAGGCTGAAACCATCCTTACTTTTTATTGTCTCTCTAAAATACATGTTAATCTCAGAGTATCACGTAATATAAACTATGGTTTCTTTACATATGAACAGGAATCTGTTTTGAGGTGTTAATAACTACATAGCCCATGTGAATAGAAAATAACTTAAAAATATTTTCTTGCTTATACCAGTCATAGCTTAAGAATAAGCAATGGTGTTGTAGCTCTTTCCTTTGAGATATCTGAATTAGGGGTTTGAGTTTGGGTTTTGCTTATTTGAAGTAGACCTGTGATTTTGCAAAAAAAGATTAGGAACAATTTTGGGGCAGACAGGCTTAATTTTCACATCCCAGAGCAGAGATCTGATATTACTGATTTTCTACTTTTTTTTTAATAAAACAAATGAAGGTGCTCTCTGTAGTTATGCAAATACCATAAAGTTCCTGCAAGTATTTCCATTTTACTTTTTAAGGTGGCGTGTACACACCTGAGAACTTTTTGTGCTTCTCTTTTGTGGAAACCACCTAGTGAGCAAGCTTGACTCATTTAAATGCCTGAAAGCTAGTTAAACACAGTCAAACACAGAATATTGTATTGTGTTTGCTTAATGTATGAAGGACTAATGACATTCTTATGACCTGTTTTGTACAGACTAGAGTAGATAATCCACTAGTGATCTCTAAATCTTATATAAAAGTATAGTCCAAAAATAAAATAGAGCAGACATAATGAATTATGGCAGAGAAGTATTAGAAAATAAATAGCTGGCCATCTAGGATGTTGTTTTCCTTTGGTGCAGATTGTTAAGTTGCAGCAAATCTAGGAGGTGATTGCTCAGGATCAGAATGAATTAAATTGGAATTTAATTGCTAAGATGTTATGAGAATGTATTTGTATAGGAAATCTGACCATTTTTATTGACTAGGGGTTTTAGGATGCAGGGAAACATAAATGTTAGTCTTGGAGGCAAGCTAAGAAGAAGACAACTCCTCCCCTCCAGAATTAAAAAATGCTCTAGTAAAATTTATGACATTCAACAATACCACAAAGAGTTATTGCACTATGTTTTCCTGATTGAATCTGGTCCACAAATTTGAAAAAGTAGAATTTCAATCCTGCTTTAAATGCAGATCACAGCACAACGGTGGAAGGCAAGCACTACTGTCTCTGCTTAATGTGATACACTTATATGGTAATAGCAATGACAGAAATGCGACTATGTCTGTGCATTGAGTTGTACCTTGTAACTGTGAGGTTATAAGAATCAACAGTCATCATTGTCTATAGATACAATATATATTCTCTGCTGCTGAGAGAGACTTAGCACATCTAAACTTTTCAGATAGGGAAATACTAAATTTTCTCCCTGTTATTACACTTTTTACAAATCCAGCCTGTATTCCTGGTGAACTGCTGGCAGCTCTGGTTTCATCTGCAACCTGTGTCTCTGGGTCTTTACAGACAAATGAGCATCCTCATTGAGGAGGATCGACTGAATCTTTGTGGATCTGAGACACCTGGTCATACCAGTGTTGCCTTTTCTTCTGTTGGACAAGCAGGACTGCGACTGTCTAGAAGTCCTCGTATAGTCTGACTGGTGGTTGTTTTTGTGAAATAAATTGCTAGGGGTTGGTGTCCTAAGTTTTGGGTGAGTTCCAAGCCCCAGGAGAGTAACTCAGGCAGTTCTGGTGTCCCTGGCACAGCAAAGCACCAGTGGAGCATGGACTTGGACATCTGTTCAGTGAAATCATAACAGCTGGTTTTAATGCAATTTCTCACTTGGCAGAGGTTGGGAAAATATTTGGTTTTGCCATGAAATCAAACATGCAAGTGAAAACACAGAAAATGCTTTTTTAATCTACCCCTAGTAGCTATCCCACCTAGCTACAAACCAAGGTTAGACTCCTATTGTGTTATGTACAGCACATACACATGGTAAAGGATTGTCTCTATACCTAACAAATAAGGAAAAAGAGTAATTTTAACTAGAGATGAAGAGAAGTGAAATAGTTTACCGCTTGCACCATTTACTCTGTTACAGACCAGAAAATAAAACCAGGTGTTCAAACACTCCATCAAATATTTGATATCTCAATTTGAAGCTCAGTTTCCAACAATCACCTTCCTTGATCTGATGTAAGCATTCAGTGTTGACAGCTTTTCTATTTGTGCAATGTGAAGATTTCTCACATCAGGTTCTGGGGTATGGATGGATACAACCCAGCTGTGTGTGCTACTGGTCTTCAGCCTGTGATGATAATGTTGTTCTCCTTTGACAAATTAATCTCTTGCTTGTAACAAGACTACAACTAATGCTATGAACTGCTCATTATCTAGTCAGGGGTGGCAATTTGTGCCCTATTGGCAGTCTATCATTGGCCCATCTTATTAGTTATTTTAGCCTCAGAGAATTCCATGTGAGTGACTGAAAAACAAATAAAGATAGAGGAGCTTTTGTTCTTTATTGGAAAAAAAAAAAAAGAAGAAGAAGAAGAAGAATAGCAGGGAGGAGGAGAAATCACTGCAGCCATCTATCCCCTAGTGCAGTTCCATTCATTTTCAGTTAGTTGGATCAGTGATGAGGTCTGTTACAGGCCTTCTTGAGATACAACCAAATAAATTCTTTCATAATAATGAGTCTCTGTTAGTTCAGGGGTATCCTTGTTAGGCTTTGTACAGCTCAACGGATGTCCAGGTAAACTGAAGCATGTTTTGTCTTATAGAAATGAGGGATCATTGTTTGCTTGTATTCCTAGCACTTCAGGAAAGGAATAACAGAAGTGCCATCTGCAGAGCTGAAGGTAAAAGAAATCAGTATTTTTCTAGTTGTAGGATGTTTCTCATGCTTGGAGGACCAGGTTCTTGTTTCTTTTGAGTATGAACAAATGAGGATTAGAACATGTTGTTGGGTCTAATCTTCTGACTCAGCTTTGCAGGGACTTTAATGTTTTTTGTCCAGAATGCTCTTGATTCAAGGGAAGGCTCTCATGAGAGCTTGTCATTACTGGCTAAATACAGTCAGAAGTAAATTTGCTGCCAGCAGAGCAAGCAGGAGAAAGCAGCAGCCTTGACCTGCGTTAACCTGAGCCAAGGGAGAGAGCCCTCTATTTTGGGGGGTGGCTGTGCTTTGGCTCAAGTTCTGCCCCCTCCTTATGGAGGCCACACAAAGGAGGAGTTCTGTTTAGTCATCGCTAGCAGAGTTCACCAATTACTAAAACTACGAAAACAGAACATTTCATCCAATCGACAATGACAAAGTGCAATGTACAAAGACAAAAGGTATTAGCAAATTATTTATTGCAAGCAAAAACTCAAAATTAATAAGATGAATTATTGGTATGATATCATCCCTGTTAGAAGGACATCTCTAACTAAGCATATTAACACTTTATGCAGTCTGGAAAGTAACATGACAAGATATCTTTGCTTATCCAGATTTTGCTGCTGAAATAACATCAATAAATGAGTTCAGTAAAAATAGATCTATAAAATAAAAATAATTGGCATTTTAGAACTGTCTATGTTCCTCTACATGATAAGTTTAAAATAACTGTCAGAAAATTGTACTTTAGCTGGTGTTATTTCTCTATTGTGAAGGTGAAATATTGCTATTTCTATTAGGGGTTGCTGAATCTGGTAGTTGAACAGAGATCCATTACCTCAAGTCCTACAATTAGCAATGCTGAGCATGTCTTTCCAATAGGTGTGCACACACAAGCATACGCGGCAGTGCAAACATGCATATAGACATGGCTAGCCACACAGATCAATGCAGACAGAAAATCCCACGTTTGCCCAAACACACCAGTGGCACCCAGGCTTTCCAGCTGCTGCCACCCTAGGCACATAAGTGGTCTGACTCTAGCTGTTGGCTCTCAGACCTACACACACACGAACACACACATGCACCATTTTTGTGCAACCAGCTCATTTTATTCCCTTATCCTTCTATTTTCCCATGCTTGTTCCTCCTCTGACCATCTTGCTCCCTCCCTTTCTCTGCTCTTGGTTCCTCTCCTGAATATCCCTAAGTCTTTTACAATCCCCAAATGCTCTTCCCTTGCATCCTCTAATGTATCTCATACCTCTAGGCAGTAACCTCCTTCGGTGTGTAAGTGCTTTAGGGAGCCTCTCCAATTGACTCACCATGATGAGTGTCACCCCACGCCTATGGGGCTGATGGCTGCTCTGTGACAGCCCTAGGAGGAGCCACGTGAGGGTATTATTTGGGTTCCCCCACCCACCATAGTGTCTCTGTGCTCTTTTGTGTGTGTGATAGTGAGTCATTTATCCTACGATGACCTAACATTATCCATATTAGCTTGATGAACTTTTAAAGCAGAGCTCTGCAACTTCTATTAAGGATTAACTCAACTCCAGAAGAGCATGGCTTGAACTTTGCTTTAGGATAGTGACACAGTTGTGGCCATGGAGTAACATTTAAAAGGATGTCACTGTGTGTTGATAGGGTTCTGAGGAGTGGCTGAGCACGCAGGGGCTGCCAGGATGATCATGCATGCCAGTAGGATCGATAGAAGGGCATTTGTACACAGGTGGAATACGAATGAAGCTTATGGCTATGTAAAACACTGCTACATGAAAGGCCTTCTGACATGCTGGTGCCTTTTGGGCTCATTCATCTTCTACAGGAAAAGTCATCATTGACTGTCCTAACCTTAAATGTGAAACAGCTGCTATCTATATAGTAGCCTGTATTTTGAAACACTCCCAGTACTCACATGAACTAGGACATTGTATGACCTTTGTTTTTATGTCAGCTCTCATAGGAAGGTCTAATATCAGCGTAACATCATGAGCAGACAAGATTTCTTTCTTTCTTTTTTTTTTTTTTTTTAATAGATTGAGCTTTTCTTTTCTACTCATGCTCCCAGGGGAATATCCCTGTTTAAAATCCATCTGTGGCACCATGTTGGCCAGGATGTGCTGGACCTGCTTGAAACACCAGAAGATTCAGCACATGCCATTGCTCTCAGATAAGCCTCAAAATACCTCAGAAGTACCTTTTTCTTTCTTGAGCATTTAACATCCTGTTAAAAAGAGTCTGAGCTGAGTCTTCAGGACAATCTGTAAGAGTTTTGGCATAGTGAATATGTCTCAACACAGTAAAGAAAAAGGAAGAAATTTCTCAGTTGAGGAGGAAGTAATAGTGTGCAATTGCAGTGCTAGCCCCACAGCCTCACTGCTTGAGATCTGGCTTGTAAGTGCTGTTTGCTAAAAGTCGACTCAAATGTACTGTGCATCTGCTAGAGGTTTTTCAATTTATGTTTTGTGTCTTATTTGTAAACTAAGATATTTGAAGTTCATTTCAACAGATGGAAAATGGCTGGTTCAACAAGCTGATGGTGATGTTCCTTCAAAAATGTTCTCTTTGTGCTTTATTCTTTGTTTGGGAGCTTTCTCCAATTGTTGGGAAATAGCTGGTCTGTGTGGTGTGACACTACCTGACAAGCTTTGATAAGTAACTGAAGAATGCCCTGTTGAGATACTGTCCTTCCTCATTGTTCTCACTTTATTTATTTTCATGTGTTGTTTTTTTCCCTTAAAAGTACTCTTCTAACATACAAATTGAAACAATCTTTCTTGCTAGGTTTTGCTTTCCAATCTTCCATAAAAATTGAAAAGCTTGCAAATTAACTTATCTTTTCTTATATACCTTTATTCTGTTGCAAATTATCAGCTGCTATTTTGCTTTTCTATTTGTGCAAAGATAACACAGCCATTCATATTCAAAACTCAGACTTGAGCCTGGATAGCATTCCACCTCCTGCTATAATTCTCTGTCATTCCAGTAGGTACATAGTGGAGTTGAAAAGTTCAGAAATAATACTGCAACCATAACCCTGCTACACTGAAATTAAGACTTAAAGTCGGGTAAATCCTTGCTTTAACACACAGACTCCCTCACACACCTTCCACAACAGTATTTTATGTACATTTTCAAATACTCTCTGTAAACCATATGAAGCATGATATATATACACAGGCATTGCATCAAGTACTCTTCTTTCTTGCTTATTTGTACTGGCTTGAGTTAATTTTCCTAAGGAAAACCTCATTTTTTAATAACAGTCACTGTGTTTGCTGTGCCATATAATCACTTGCATATGAATTGAGTGGTAAGGAATAGCACAAAGTGTTCAACTAAAGGCCTATGCCAATATTAGTTAACAATCTGACCACTCGTAATTTAAAATTAACATCCCAACACTGGTAGCAAATTATGTTTTCAGTTAAAATAGCCCAGAAACCAATCTGGCAGAACAGTTCTCAGGTTCATATGAGCAGTAGCTAACAATTATAGATTCTACTGATTAAACATCTGGTAATTCAGCTAAAGAAGTAAAACATTGTTTCGATTATTAAGTGTAACAAATTAGGCATTAGATTTTAAACTTGTCTGTTTCCCATATCACTTCTTTCATGGGTGAATGCCAAGTGTCCTGATTTACATGTCATCATTCTTTTAAGATTTCATCATAAGAAATGCATTAAAAGACCATTCCTCTGCCACCACACGTTCAGATACTGTCTCTGCAATAAGTAGCAAATCTGAGATTTTCATGACCACATTTTCCCCCTTTTCTTTTGAATCACCTGAAACATCAATATCCCATTTTTCTACCCACTTTTCAAAGAAGTTCAAGGAAGAACTGTACCTGTGACTCACTAGAAAAAACTAGTTATGGGTTAAATCCAGATGTTAAAGAGATATGTTATTACAATCCTTAAGACTCCAGGATGCTGAACTGCATTTTCCTTTGTTTGATGTCAGGGCGGAGCTGAATTCTTACAGTGGAGTGGGCTAACTGCTAGGAACTGGGAAATTCTGACCTTTGAGTTTCAGGTTCCTCTATTGATAAGAGATTAAGTCCTCAGCAATTTTGTTATTTTTGCGTTTCGAACAAATATTGGCAGAATGTAGATAAATCACAGGGATGCTGTGAATGCAATTAAAGTCATTAATCAGTATTGCACTTGAGGCCTATAAATGCTCTATAAATTCTGTAATTCATATCATTGTGATATTCTTTCTCTTTAAAAATCTTCCCCTTTTGCATAAAGATTGGGGATTAAAACACTTTCTTTGGCAAGGAGCTCATATTTTTTGTCTTGAAAAGCTCAAAGTGTTTGTGCTATGTCTTCTGACTCCCAAAGTCTAGAAAGGAATCGCTATCCACAGAGGAGAGAATAATAATAATAATAATAATAATAAAAGAAGACAAAGTACACAGTGGATTTACACAAAGAGTTTTTCTTCTGATGTCAAAAATCTAACATTAGCAATTAACACTAGCAGTGGCATGTTATTGTACCAATAAACTCTCACACACTATCACAGATTGCCTCTGCGAACTGGCTGCAATGTGGACAAACAGAAGGATGTGATGGAGCAGGTTGCATGCTAATCTCGTCTTAAAGGCATGCGTTTGGTAAGACAAACAGTTGAACAGCAGCAAAGAAAAAACAGGGTATGAAGAATTATAGTTTCTAAAGCATGTGTCTGGGCAGTGCAGGGAACAGTGAGAAAGAGCCAGTGAGGGCACATAACTCCTATGATAAGAAATGGGTCTGACTTTCTGGGAGAGGTGACAACAACAATGATTTAATAGATGAGATTAATGCTAATGAGGTATGAGCACTTTAGTTTTATTTTAATCAAGGGATTGATTCCCTGAATTTGGTACTACTTCATAGCTGTTCTTTGGAGAGCCAAAAAACTGGTTGTTCTCAACTGGAATGGGAGCTAGCTGGAAAATTGCTTTCAAAACAGAAGGTTGCATTTTCAAATTGCATTAATTTTTGCATTTTAAGCTAAAATGTATAAAAATGTATAAAAAACCAAGCTAAAATGTATAAAAGTAACTAATATGCTGATTTAGCAAAGCCAATATATTGAGGATTTAATCTAACATTTTTTAAAATGGTACTTCATACCAGTTTGGCTTCTTGAAATAAAGATTCAACTGCTCATAGCCCTATTCTATGCTTCACATCAGTGCTTGTAGGAACAATAACTGTTGTCAGTATGGAACCGGGAAGAAATTGCGGCTGCTACAAAGTCTTATCATTCAGAGTTTTCCCAGGTTTCAAAATTCAGATTTTGACCCACTGTGTCAAGAGGCAAGAGATAAGAGAGCAATAATAGACCAAAACCAGTCACTGAGTATCTATGAATTACTAATCAAATACATACAGATAAAAATAGATCTCTGATGGTAATTAAGCAAATAAATAGTATAAAATTACATTATTGAATAAATAATATTCAATCTATAAAATATAATGGGGGAAAAGTGTGTATCAGAATTCTGAAAAATTTAGGTGTGTGTGTCAGCAGGTCTGACAAATGTATAAACAAAACATCAGCATCATCAGCAAGGAATTTGCTACACCAAACATAATTATGCAGCTGACTGAAAATGGCTGGAGATCTACAGAAAGTACCACAAGAAAGAAAAATAGAAAATGTCAAAGCCTTTCTTCCATTTAAAAAAATCAATAGACATGGAATTCAAGTTTTCCTATCGACAAGAAAGAGAGAAAAAATGTAAAGCCCTGCCTCTCAGAATCAGCTGGATTTCCCTTGTCCCTGGAGCCTTCAGGAGGTCCTCATGAGCTTTCTGGGTTAGCTACAAATACTGGTTCTGGTGTCCCAAAACCCAGGGTTTGAATGTGACAGTTCCCTGTTAATAGTCATTGTGAAGGTTCTGCACGGTTCTTGGTGCCCCTGGGCTATTCCAGCCTGGAAATGTGTATTTTCTCTGAACCTCTATCCGGCACTATTGCATGTGAATCCATAACAAAAGAGCATCTTTACATTCTGTTGTAAGGGACTAAGTTTAAAACTTCTCAACATTTGTTAAATCAATGTGTAAGTGGCAAAGGAATCTTACTTTTGCTTATATCGCTAAGTAGGAGAAATTCATAGCTAATGTTTGTAAAGTGCAAGTACAGATTCTATTGTAAATAGTTACTTTACGTGTTTCCTCATGATTACCAAAGACAATAATGTATGTACAATGGGATATTCCACATCCTCAGTGTAATTTGCCAATTTTCACAAAAGCCCTTTTGTAATGGCCTAAGACACACAAAGTGGCAAGGAAACAGATCTGCAATAACTTCCCCAGCTGTCAAACTGTTAGTTTGAAAATAGGTAGGTAGGGAGTGTCTACTGGCTTCTGTGCCCGCTCTCTGATTAAACCCTGATGCTTCAAAGGGTTTCCTTCCTACCTTTTAAATATTCATTTCATACACAATTTATGCTGCTGGCACGCAGGCCAAACTTCAGTCCTGCTGGCCTCATGCTGCCATCAGCTGATAGCGCAGTTTTTCCCCTCTGACATTACAGTAATTGCTGATGTTCTGGTTCCTTTCCTGTTCCCAGCAGACTGTCTTCTTGACAACTGATGCATCTATGGTGCCAATAACAAAGCAAGTGAGTTATAGCAGCAGAAGAAGGAAGCAAATGCTTCATCATTCCTGATAGGTCTTTTAAATAGCTCTTTTAAAAGTACTTTTTTCTTCTGTGGTAATTGTTTTGCCTGTGTTTATCCAGTTCTGTGGTGTTTTGTTCAATGGATGTGAATGCAGTGTGTATTTTCATAATTAATCATTTTTCTTCTAAATAGTGACAGCAGCCTTGAAGCTGTGAGATATGGTGATTTACAGTCTGGCATTTGGGAAAATAATCGTATTAGCCCACTTTTGTGCTTAATATTACTCCCCCGATGATTCATTTGAGGTGAATTCTTATGTCATGCTCTGCCCTTATCTTTCTGAGCACAGACTTTCATCATGTATGCCACATTATAAATGTCAAATTACAAAAGTGATCACTTCTGAGCTCTTCTGTTTAAGTGCTGCTCCTCCCCCCCCCCCCCCATTTTATTAGTAACAAAATACCAGTCGGTTATAGTAAAAAAAAAAATACTAGGCTTTTTAAAAAAGACCTGTATCCCAGCAGGTGAGAAGACTTGCTGTTAAGATTCTGGGTTGTATTTGCTTTTTTGTAAGAAGAAATGTAAATAGTCGAGTCACTACTCAATGTTTAAATCAGAGACAGTTCACAGGAAACCATTTGGTGTGGATATGCTTTGGTGCAGGGCCAAAATAGAACAAAGGTGCTTTAGCATCAAGAAGCATGATATAAACCAGCACAAGCACAGCCCTGGAGCAGAGATCTCAGGGTCTGTTAATGCAAGTAGGAGGTGATCTGGACTCTGTGGGCCAGAGTATGTAAAACCCCACCTGGCAGAGGGAAGGCATGAACAGCTAGTCCCTAGGAAAAGACTCTTTTCTTCTCTTCGGAGGGTTTTGGTCCCTCACTGAGCCCAGTATGGAAGGTGTCTTCATTTGCTTGAGAATCACAGCCCAGACTGCTCTCCTGCCTGTTGGTAACCAGCCTCTTTTTTTTCAGAAGTAAAACTAGGATCAAGTCGTCTTTTCAAATGACAGCGGTGCAAATGCCATTCCTTCTTCCTCTTTTATGTAATAGCCTAGTGGATAAAGACAAGTAAATGTCAGTCTGGTTTCCTCTTAAATTTCCATAGGCCATTCCATGTCAAATAGGTGGTGACTTATTGCTCCTCTACTGGGAAGCTGGACTGCAAGACTGACGCCAGAGATCTGCTGCTGCTTAGCAGAAAATCTGTGCTCATGTTAAAATCGGATGCTGATGACAAAAAGCAGAGCAGCAACACAAGGCCAATATTTGCCTCGCCTGTGGAAGGCTGCAAAACCACTATGCCCGTTCTTGCTTTTCATTTCTGTTTTGCAGACCAGCCACGCCAATGGCCTGTATTAAAATTTATATTCCTGAGGCAGAGCCAGAGACCAGATGGGTAGGCTGATGGTCTCAATAGCATGTGCAGAGTGCTCTGCACACATTATTTCCTCTGCACTGCAAGTCCATGAGGTTGCTGGATGTTGTCACCATTGTTGAAGAGAGGAGAAGTGATAGAGAGATTTATACCACTGGTTTAATACTCAGTTGTCTACGTAGATTTTTAGTCGAGTCAGTGTTTACACAGCCAACCTATAGGTATAAATATATTTTCTGACTGTTTAGGTACCTATTTAAAGATATTGTGTAAGAATTACAGAAGAACGTGGAACAAAGAAAGAAATGAGGATTTTTGCCTTCCCACCCTTGTTTTTAGGATGTTACTCAGCTTCATTCTTAGACTTTGTTTGCTTGACTACTTTGCTGTATTTCTGAATCTGTACGCAGGACCACAGCTGACACATCTGTTAACAAAGGATGGTCTCTATAGTTATTTGCTTCCTCTTAGATAAATTTACTATTTCAGTCTACAAATCTGTATGCTGAAAGTATTTTTCCCTTTCAATTTCCTGTAGTGTATAAACTGTTTTAAACCTCTGCTAGAAGGTCTGATTAACGTATACAACAAATTGGTGTTTCTTTCCTAGACCCAGTCCCTATCCAACATGTTTTTCAGTCTCATATGAACTTATTAAAGGAATATCCTCAAATATTGTTTCCATTGCCCTCTCCAGCTGCCAGCCTAAGCAACAAGTGTCAGATCCACTACAATTATTACTACAAATATAGACAAAAAAATCTTGGGAGGAGAGTTTATGATGATTTTCTTTTTGTATGAAGCAAAGCAAGTTTGCTGTTACTGGAGCTGGGTGAATTTTTTCCAAGGGAACTGTTTCTATGAGGAAAACCTAAATTAAAGTGAATCAAATGTTCTGAAGACATGCCAATTAAGAAAAAATTTTGTTGGAAAACCACCCTCTTCTCCTCTTGCCTGGAGGACTCTTAGACTGCCAGACTCTGGGCTCTCTTGCTAATGGGTTGTGAGGAATAAAGGGCTCCTAGACTGGCTTTCTTCTCTTTCCCCTGCATGCAGGCTTCTGGTTTGCTTAGGTGACAAGATCTCCACCCATCCCAGAGGGTGGACTGCCCAGCTCCCAAGCTTTTAGGTCAGCATGTACCTTTCCTGTGCCCTGGGGTCCAAACTCCCTAGCAGACTTAGAAGCTCAGAACCTTCTGGAGCATATTTTCCTGAGGAAATATCTGAAGGAAATACTTCAGATGCACCCAGAAGCTATTTTTTTTTTTACCTTGCATCCTGAATTAAGAATAATAATATCTTTAAGTCACAAGAATCTTGTACTTTGACTGTTGTAGAAGTCCTAGCAACTCTTGTAGTGCTTAGGCACTAGGATTTGAATAAGTTTGGGATTTTCTAGGGGTGTTTTGAACTGCAGTGAACCAAAACTTGAAGCACTGCTACTTAGATCTCCTTCTTCATACCCCCCACCATTTTCTACATAAAGAAACAGTTGAGAGAGATTCCGGGTAAGATCAGGCCATGTGTGTGATGAGGCAGAACAGGTCAGGAATTGAAGTAGCATTGGATCCTGTCACGCTGAACAGCCTGAAAGAGAAACTGTTCATCCACTAGTACTGTCGAGGAAGCACTGTATCTCTCGAGCTGTAGATTTGGGCATTCACGATGACTGCACCCGACTTAGTCTCATCTTCTTGACCAACAATGCAAGATATTGCCTGTAGGATGCTTGTTCCAGTGCAGGCTGTGTAGCTAGGGAAGTCTTCCTGAAAGACAGCGGTAAGCGCATTGCTAGCTTCTGTACAATTAATAACCACTGTATCCTTAATGAATCAATAGTGACTCAGGCAGCTATAAATGTGGAAGCTGGGCAGTAGTACACACGAGGAATTATGTGTACTTTCTATATTACTCCTTGATCATCTGCTTCTGTTTGCTTTAGGAGACAAGATGCCTGGTGAAATAGGCTTGCGGTGCAGTCCCAGAACAGATTGCTCTTCTGTTAATGAGCCCTCCTTAGCACAATGTTACTTTCACAGATGATCTTCTTTGCTGTTATTTGGGTCTCTTCCTTACTCCTGATGGTTTGACATGCTCCTGCTTCCTGTACCTCATTTACACTAAGCCGTTACCACAAATAACATCAGTGTGCCAGGTTAAAGTTAAAAATGAAGAGTAAATCTTGAAGGCTTGACAGTCCATTCTGCAGAATAAATTCAAATGTCTGGGATGAGATAGAACTGTAGTAGTTGACAGCTGAAGTTCCTTCTTTCCTATTACTCTGAATCAACCTGATAAACCCAACTATAAACTAAGAAGGCAAGAGATACCTGAGTTTTACATCAAATCTCACCATTTATTGTGACTATAATGGGAAGTGGGAAAACAAGCTGCAGCTAAGAGTGACAGTGAGATCTGATTATTCAGGAACTACATTTTGACATAAAATTCTGCCAGTTCAAAAATATTACTCTTTGTTAGCAGTTGGCATGAATAAAGAACTGTGGCTCAGTGACAGTGGTTCCCAGAAAAATTTAAACAAAAAGAAAATGGGCAGAATTAGGGTTCTTTATCATAGACTATTGTGATGTACTGAGATCATAAAACCCCATTCCTGGGCCAGAAGGGCCCAAGAAACATACACTTCCATCAGGTATGCTTGTACTAGTGTTGGTCAGGAGCTGGGTTTTGAAAACAAAAACAGGACAAAGAAATAAATTATAAGTTATTGAAATCTGCACAATATTGTAAGGGAGAATTTTATCTGAAGCTTTCATATATAATAAAAATGAAGTCAGTTTTAAACAGAATCTAAAAAGAAAGGTTTATTCTAAAGAGGATTCTTCATCCTTATAGCATATATGTGAATATTGATGTGAGTGACTATCTGGTCATTTCAGGGACTTGTCAGCACAGAAGGGACTTGAACTATTCCTGGTAAACTTCAGACATCAGCCTTCTTTCCTCTGTAATCAATGGAAAGAAGAGGGTATCTCCAGAGTACACCTATATATCTACAGAGTTTCCTCTGGAGGTGTCCATCTTTCTCTAATTACTGCACAGATTTCTTAGAGAAACTAGTTTTCTAACCTAAAGCACATTAATAAGGTGCCTAAATGCAGATAGAGTAAAACTAATTCTAAAGAAGCTCAGCTCTAATAAGTTGTTGAGTGTAACCCATCTGGTCCCATTTGGGTTTATGGCTGCTGTTCTAGAAAGGCAAATAAAATCTTTTCATTTCTAAGTTTTCCAAGGTCTCTCAAAATTTGATACGTGAGTAAAAAGAAAAGATGATCATGCTGCTTGGGGAATCTCTTAAATCATGCTGCTATCTTACATCCTTTCTAGAAAAGTTGATTGTAGGGAAAATTTTTATGAGGAAAAAAATGAAAATTTAAATTGAAACTGAAAATAGCTTTCTGTCCTCAGTTATAGTTACAGTGAGATAATAAACCTGTTATATTCTGCACTCCATTTTTCAGATTAGTATTCAAAACTTGTTGTGTCTTTTGGGCCTGGAAAGCTTACAAAATAGCTAGTGTGCTGTTGAGAAGGCAGCCTGAAATGCACTAGTAAAAATCCAATAGCGTGAACAGTATTTCACTTCAACTTTTTTAATTTATAGCAGCATTTTGGAAATGTTGCATAATTTAAAGACAGGCTATATCTTACTAAGAGGAGTGTCTGATTTCTCTAAAAATGTTAGCAGGCAGCTACATGGGATTGCAAGCGCTATGCTTTACCACTGGAGTTCTAAACTAAGTGAGTCATTTTCAGAAAATAGGAGGAGTTCCTTGTGTGAAACTTTTTGAGCCAAACTTGGATGTTTTTTATTCACTAAGGGTAGTGTCAGAGAGGGGGAGATTCTGTGGGAAACTGGCTGACAAGTGTTTGGGTATTTCTTCCACAAAAACAAAAGAAGGCAAATCATAGCAGAGGCGTTCTGATCTCCAGCAAAGTCAGGCAGAGGGAAGGGCATAACTGGACGCCTGTCAAATTCCAACAAGGCAATGAAATACAGAAGGTGTACATAGGCAAAGTATGCCTGACCTGCTTTTTCTAGGCCCCATATGAAGATAAATGCAGGTTTTCATATAGCTCAGAAGAAAACCTGGTTCAGGTCTAGCTAAATAGAAAAGGAAGCTCTATTTTAAGTCTCAACTCATACAGGGTGCTCACACAAATAGATACACATACACAATCCCTGCAGTGTATGACACTGTATATGGCAAAGACTTATGCTTATTCTTATCCTCAAAATGTGTTCATTTATTTTTCATTTAGTGATACTTTTCTTGTGCTGAAGGTTAAATCTTTGTATGATTGAAGCTTAACTGTGAATGCTGCATCTTTGATGTTTCTTTGCTTTATAAACCTGAAAAAACAGTTTTAAAAATTGTCTCCGAAATAGAACAGTGTTGAAGCTAAACCTGGGGAGAGTTTGGAGGCCATTTGTTTTAATCCGCCTCAGGTTTGACTGCTGAACTTCGGATAACACCAAACTATGAATCTAAACGTGCAGCTGGGTTTCTCAATAGTTCCTGCTGCCTCAGCCAAACCTTAGAGCCAAATACTCTGAAACTTTGGTTTATTCAGTCTGGTTGAAATCCTTGTTTAGTGATTTCTGTCTATGCTTAGAGACGTTGGCAACAACTTTTTTTCCTTTTTTTTTAATCTTCCACTGGATGAAGTAAGTGTTGTGAATATCAGATAGCAAGATTGTGAGAAAGAGGAAAGAGAAACAGAGGAACTGCTCTATGGGACAAATATTTGCTCGAATTCTATTCTTAAGGGCTCTTTTTTCTTGTATCTAGGCCCAGCTTAGAGAGCCAATCAGCTGATAAAATGAAAAGATCCAGGCTTTGCAAGCTGAAGGCTTTGGACTTGCTTCTGAAATTTGCATGTTTTCAGTTTACATTTCCCATCAAGCTTTTTCTTTCTCTCTCTTTTCCAAGAATCCACCTTTCTTGGAAATTTGTTTCCTGGGTGGGTCATGGGCACTCATTCGCCTGAGTATTTTCCCTGAGTTCTTTGTATAGGCTGTCTGTTGCTTGTTTCAATTGCACATGTTTGTGACAAACAGGGATAAGAGAGACTAGCTGGCACTCTACAAATAATTGCTACTGCTGTAGTGCCACATGCATATGAAGTGATATAAATTAGCCATGATAATAACATGAAATGATAATGAAGAACTTTGAGAATATTCATTAAGCACAATGAATATAGCCAGTCATAACACATCTCCAACATAGCTGAGTGGATTTTAGAGTCTGCATTCAGCTGGGAATATGAGCAAATCTCAAGTGCCTTCTCTAAATGCTATTATTCACTCAAGCAGAATAGGGTTCTCATGTGTAATTATGATGTACCTATCATAAAAAGGGCTATATATAGAAGAGGAGATAGCAGAGACTTTTCCTTAATCCTCTCAACAAAATATATATGGAAGATAAAATACGTGGAAAAACAGGTTGATGAAGATTGAAGCTGACTGAAAACTAAGCGAACTTGGTGAAAGCTGCCATGCTCTTTGTGATAACAGAAAAAATAAAATGAGCTTTGACAATATTGCATCCACATCTGCTTAAAATCCTACGGAAATAGACTGAGACACGAGTCTCTCTTGCATTCATTTGCAAGTTCTATTTTATCATTGGCCTAATAGAAAACACAGACTTTATCATGACACTGTGCCATCAAGTCTGCAAGCATATGAGTAACTGATCTGGAAGAGTAATTAATTTTCTCTTGAAAAATAAATCACCAGAAAGTACTTTTAGAGATGGAGGACTTCAAAAAATGAATCACTATTAGTCTATGGGTGTAAAAAACTTGTCAGAGCAGTAACAATAGCTAGCAGTGTGGCTGCTTGGTAGCTTTTCTGCTTTTAGTCATTCATAGTGCAACGGAAATTCTGCCTATCTGTCTGAAACTTTCCAGATTCCAAACAAATGTTTGTGATGGGTTCAGCAAATGTCGCTTATTACCTCAAAAATACTGTGGAGTGATTTTCTGCCTTGGGCATCTCTATCATATCTCTTCCAAATGGCTAGCCAGCAGTTTTGCCAGATACCCTCTCAAACTGGAAATCATGCTTCTTGGTCAGCAGCAATCACTAAAGCAAATATTTCATGGACTCGATTATCTAGTTCCATTCATGCACTCCCTTTTCTCCAGAAGATATAAAACCAAGTTCTTGACCAATTGCAAAGTTGGAAATTGGTACTCCCACTAAGTAGTGGAGTTTGCTGAGCAGTTTGTAGGGAGGATACATGACAGTCAAAGCCCTTCCTCTGGTTGCTCTTATTGCGATGCAGGAAACAGGATGAGACAGCTGATGCCAAACAGAATCCCAGCAACATGGACCCATCATGCTGTCCGCACCCTCTTCTGCCTTGATATTTCATGATGTGAGATCATCTGGCCCTTCGCTACAAGACTGTTAAGTTTTAGAGAAGCAGGTTTGTTCCTGGTTTAGAGAGCAGAGCTAGGACATGAAGCTACTGGGCTCTTCTGACTCTGCCTGTCCTCATGTTCTTTGGGAAACCTGCATCATACTTACCAAGATGCAATAGCAAGATCATAGCTAGCAAGCTGAGGAAAGTAATTATTCCCCTCTAGCAGACATTGTGGGTCCCATCTGGAACAGTGTCTTCAGTCTGGGGCCCTCTAGACAAGAGATCAACAAATGATGGGGAGTCAAATTGAGAACTTCTTAGATGGTTAGGTTTCTGGAGCATATGATGTTCAAGTGGTAGCTGATGGTGTCTTTAGCTTGGAGAAGAGAAAGGAAGGATGAGTGGGGATCTAATTGCAGTCTTCCACTCACAGAGAGGGTGGCATAAGGATGGCAATATACACAGAGGGAGAAAAACTCTTTGAGATGCTTAGGGAAAGGAAAAGAGATAATAACGACATGGTGCAGCAGGGAAAATCCCCCAAACTCAATGACTGGCTAGAACAGATAGCTTGGAGAGGCTGTGGAATTTCCATCCCTGAAGATTTCCAAAACTTGTCTGAATAAGGTCCTGAGTAACCTTATCAAACTTTGAAATTAGCCCTGCTTTGAGTAGGAGGTTGCACTTAGTGACCTCCAGAGAGTCCTTACAGCTTAAATATTCTATGATTTTGTGTTAATGTTCAGTGAATGCTGTTCAATACTAACATAAAAAATATATCACTTGGTTGTGGTCCATATAAAATGCTGGCTCTAAGTTCTTCACACGTGATTTAGGGGAACGGTAAAGAACTGTGTCTAATCAGGAGATGACTACCAATATTTTGATCACACGGTTTCTCTACCATACTGTAAAATATACCAGGATTAAATATAGGCAAAATGTCCAAAGCTATTGCCATTACCCGCTTCTCAAATGGCCCTCATTCTCAGCTAGCACATCCAAAATGGGAGGCAGAAATAAAGATACTGTCTTTAGAGGGAACAAGATATGGGTGATTAGAGCCAGATGAAGGAGTGAAAGAGAAGAAGCCCTGGGGTGAACCATCTCAGGTGATTAGGACTCACAAAGAATTCCAGCAGCTCAACATAGCATTTATCAATGTAGTTTATGCATGTAAAAATGCAGTAATGAGGATTATTTCATTAGGCAGAGGCATAGTACATAGTAAAACAGTAAACAGTGCTTATTTGTTTTGCATTTTGCTTTTATACCTTTATGACGTTACTGTTCTTTGCTGCCTGCTTGCTGTTTGGTTGCTGAGCGTACCTGGGATGAGCTGAGCCTAATGCTATGGCTATTGCCGAAAGAAATGAGGAGCATTTATTTTTCAGATCAGAGAGGGTTTCTGGCCTCTTTTTATCTTTCTGGAGGAGGAAAAACCCACTTCTTCCATGTATAGATGAATACTAAAATAGGTCTAATTGACAGCCCCTAGCTGGTTTGGAGCTAATATGAATTGGTATTAAGTTATATGAATATATACTATGGTAATGAGTTCATAGCCTATTTCTTAGTACCTTTGCTACAACAGAAATTCTCAGAGCACCTTAAAGCTTTATTTCAGGCTAGTCTTTATTTAGTCAATTTTCTTAGCTATTCCCTTTGGTCACATCAGGGCTAAATAGAAATTGAAATGCAATTTCAAATAGGCAGAAACAACTTTATAGAACAGTTTTTAATGTAATCTTCAAAAATATTTTTATATATTTATACAGAAATAAAAGAATTAATTGTCCCTTGTCTTTAACAGCCTTTGGAAAAATGGCTCTTGTCTTTCTGAGTTTGGAAACAAATGTGTTTCCATTTTTTTGCAACAAAAGACTTCTATAAAATGGTTTGCAAGTGCAAATTGCAAATACCAATAACCAGTGCTTACCTTTTACAAAGGGATAAAAGAAATCCATAGAAATGAATGCAAGACAGACATTATGAAAGAACATTTCAAATGTACATGCTCTAATTTAAGCAGTTCATAGATCAGGTGTTTTGTCACTTAAAGCTTCTCTTTGACTGGCAGAAAACACAAACTTTCTTGAAATTTAATTAGTTTCATCTCATTTTATAAACCAAGTAATTCAAATATAAGTATTTGCTGTTCCCATTCGTTTTGGATATAAAAGTTTTCAGTATATCTTTGCAGTTAAAGCACAGCCAAGTTTTAATGACTTGACATAAGAATAAATAAAGGTGTTATTAGCCATACTTTGTATTTCTTTTTCACCTAACTGTTCAGGGCATAGTTCTCTGTCACACCCAAATTATTCAAGTTTTTAAGTGATATTCTTTTTTTTTTCAATACAGTCAGTCTCTGGTGGCCCTATTACTGCCCAGCAAAGGAGTGAGGAGTATTCTATAACACAGTACACAAACCGGGCTATTAAGAGATCAAAGCAAGGCAAGCATATCAAGAAATAATGACACTAAAGCCATGAATTATGCCCTCCCCTTACACAGAGATGTTATGACAGAATTGTCTTAACTGCAGGACAATGTATTAACTGTACATGAAGAAGGTGCAAGCTGCCTTTAACTTTAGAAATTCATTTGTAATACCATTGACTATTAAGAAGCATTGTGTACTATGCCATACTTTAATGTTGTAGTGGTTTGATTTCTCTTTATTAACCAAAACTTTCTGTTTGGCACAATCTATAGCATATATGTATTAGTAATTTTGTCAGCTTTTAATATATTTTCTTACTAATTCCCAGCACAAGATTCCTTCAATTTAAAAGTTAAAGCAGTGAATTTTCCAAATTTTGGATTTTCTTTTTTACTATATATTCAAGGCAAACCTCCTTACTTTTCTCTGCTATGTATTCTGTGTCACAAGCTGCACAGAGACCATTAATTGCTTTTTTTGTTGTTCCATTTTTCACTCAATTCAAGTAAATAACTGTTATAGGCTGTGTGCTATACTTTTTCAGATCTTTGCACTTTGTAAAGGAAAGATAAAATGATGCTTTTCTAGCTTGGCAAAATATCATAACCATTATATATATGCTGGCCATGCAAATTACAAGGTAGTTAGACATGGGATCCTTGTTACCTGGCACTTTTATCTTGATAAATACTAATGTTCATTGTAAGGCATATAGATAAGAAGGAGAGATGGGGTTCCTGTGCATTATGCAGTCTTGTGAGTGTGATGCACTAACCATGCCACCTCATGCTTTTCTGTAGAGAATCTACTGGCATTTTCTGTTGTCATTTATCCATAAACAGCTTCTATGCATAGTTATTTTGTGAAAGCCTTATTTAAGAATTTTGGAGAAGCCAAAGAGCAGAGCCTGTGTCCTGTCTCAGAACAGTCATGCGTGTTGTGCATCCTTATTAACCAAATACATGTGCAGCATTGCTTTCTGTTTTTTAGGAAGGTAGCACAGTGATGCCTTCATATTTGGAGCTGTGCAGAACTACCCATAATGTAAAAATGGAGTAGGTCAGTGGCAATTACTCTGGTGAAAGCTGCTATTTCATCAATAGGAAAGCTGAGCAGAATTTTCTTGCAGAAAGCAGGGCATTATTCAAAAGGTTGTAACTAAATAAAGATCTCAGAGTCTTCAGTTTTGTTTTACTTTCAGAAGAAGGATTCTCAGACCTTTGGGATCCACAGCTTAATGGTGTAGTTTCCAAGAGATTAGCAAGTATTGGTACACAGGTTCTTTGGGAAATTTTGCTGTGCGATACAGACTCTGCAGGATCTGGTGATCCTTGGAAACATTAGCAGGAGATTCCTGCTCAGAGACCTGGAAGCGATGAAAACCCTGATTTGGGGGTAAGGGTTCTGGAATTTGCACTCCTACATGAAATTTAAAATCTACTTTTGAACAATCTATTTAAAAGGAGAAACCAAGTAGTCCAGATACAACCCCGTGACTTCTCTGAAAGAGACCAGTTTGACCAGTTAAGGAGAATTACACCATCAACTGCCTGCCCCCTCTTGGAGGCTGAATGGGATTGTGCAAGTTAAAGAGCAGCCTTTTCTGCTGAGATGTGTCTGTGTTTGGAAGGCTCCTCAAAGCATTACTAACTCAGACCAGTTCTGCGTGGCTCTGCAGCAGGATTGAGCAGGGCTTGGAGAGGGGACTCGTAAAGCACTGAGGCATAAGGCCAATCCTTCCTAAGCCCTTTGGGTTCCTTATTTCAGCTGCCAAGTTAGGAACCAATGTACTGCTCCACTTCTCTGCTTTGCACTGCTCTGCTGACACTGGATATCTGTAAAGTGAACTTCAGTCTCTGGTGTGTTTTATCTACTTTTCCAGTTCACAAGAAAATCTATAATCAGAGGGTCTTTGCATCACTAAAAAAATTATCTCTTCCCTGTATTACTACCAGGGAAAACTAGGAAAAGATCTTGCTTTAAATTTCTAATTAGGAGCTACCAAGACTTAATCATTTATCATACTCACTAGAAAGCAGAGCTGCGGATGGTTGAATGTCTGAATTGTGCATTTCTTGCCTAGCTGATTGCCTCAGATTTATAAAGTTTGGTTTGGGCTTAATGGAGAAGTCTTTATTATGTGTTTTTACTCTTAAATTAAGGTCCGTTTTTGCAAGTAATACATTTGAAAAAAAGAAGGCTGGATAGTGGGTGCCTCATCTGGCAGAATTTCAACAAAAAAATACCCTAGCTAACAAAGAAGATAGACTATAAAGGGGAAAATGATCTTAATAATTCTTCTTTAACTGCTTATGTAAAGAGACAGAGAGAAAAATAATAAATATAAATATGATAAAAATATAAAAATATAGATATTATAAAATCAAATAGAGAGATATAAATATGAAAACAAATATAACTCATTCAGAAAGTGCTTTGTTTTGATTTGTTTCCATGGAGGAGTTTATTCAATTGTAATTTATCTTCCAGACTGAAAAAAAAATCAAAAATCCAATTTGTTGTTGCTAGGGGCATTATTATTTTATCTTAATTTGAAGAAAGCTGATTCTAACGCATGAAAACTTCTCTTTAAGCAAGAGAAAGCAGAGACTAGTACTGTAATTAGAATTGTTTCCATGACTGCTTCATGACACTGCTTTTTTTTTTGGGGGGGGGGGGGAGAAAAAAAAAAAAGAAGAAGAAGAAGAAGAATCCAAAGAAAGCAATTAACTACAAGCCATTTATTCTCTCATTTCTGCGAGGATTAAGCCTGTGGCTTTACAGTAACTTAGTAATATGGTATTCAGTAGTAGTCACAAGGCCTTATTTCATTCAGTAAGGTATTTCTCAGCTACCTGGTTAACAAAAAAAATCCAAAACAACCTCTGATTTTACTTCAGAATCAATCAGTCCTCTTGTATGTCATTTGTCTTTCAGCAGATAAGAAGCTTACAAAAGTAGAATTACAGTGCTTGCTCCAAGAGCTGATCTCCCCTTGGCTGATTTGCCGTGAGCCCCTCCGCAACCCACAGCAAAATTTTTAAAGATTCATTTTTTCAGGGGCCAATGTTTCACCTTCTGTCAATTTCAATCCTTGGACCAATAAATCAAACCTACTTATTTCTTGAAATATTGAAAAGGGAATACTTTGTTTCTTGTGCAAAGAAGGAATATCGGGTTTGTATAAGGGAGAGAGACAGAGAACAAAACAGGTTGTGACTGTGACGAACGAATCCCATTGGAGCTGGTGCACCAAGTTCTGTGGGTCCTCTGCACAGCGCAGGAGTAACAGCAGTCACTTCCCAGCCACACAGCAGGACCTGGAGGCTCCTGCTCAGTAGTTTAAAACTCTAGCTGTGGGAACTACTCAGCAGAGTGACCACCAAAGGCCTTCTGCTGTTTGGCATGTCCTAGTCCTCCTCTAGGCTGTAGGTATAGAAGTGCAGTGTAATAATCTCATTTATCCTCCAGAAATCTCTTGTCTGCAGCACCTTTTATCTCCTCATGATCTGAACCTGGCAGTCTGAGAAATGCCATCCATGCAGGTTTGAGCCAACTGGATCAACAGTGCAGGGAAAATGCCATTATCCATGGCTATATGCATACCATTAGCACCGTGTCAGATGCAATATAATTTAGCATGGGTGAAAATGTCCACTCTGAATATTGAACGTGTCCACCTACAGTACCTGTTCTTTCTAACTGGACATTAACAGCTCATACTCAGCCAAACCTGTATAAATACACAACAGGTACCATAGGATTAGCAGAGTTACCACAGATTTGCATCAACATAAATAACAAAGAAAAATCTGGCTACAAGTGAGAGAGGAGAACATCGGAGAGAGTATACAAAACTGTAAGAGCTGTGTCTCAGTGTGCACTATCATTCTGGCTTTAATGCGTATATAAAGCTGGCCTGTGCTTCATTCACCGATTGTGACAGATGCGGGAAGGGTGGTGAATGCAGACATTAGCCATACTCATGTATCTCTGCAGGCTTTGTTCTTTTTTTTGTCCATTTGGATTCCAATTATGTTGTTCCAAGGGTAGAGTCTCGGCTAGAAGCCTTGTAACTGTGTTTGTAAGAATTGCACTTAGGTTAATAAGTTTGTCTGAAAGGCAAGATGTTGTGGCAGGAACCTAATCATTCACAAACAGGTCTGGCAGCTCCCAGGACGCTCACTTCTCACCCTGGATTCCCTGAGATGCCCCAAAAGTTCCAGAAAGTCCCAGAGCTGTATATGAGCGGAGGTTGGCCGAGTCCTGGTGGGAAGCATTATGTATTTCCATATGACTCTTTACTCTTCCCTGAGCATCTGCTTTTCAGTGACAGTCGTGTTAGATAAATATCTAGACCGACCCAGGGTGGTTACTCTTATGTTGTTACAGTATGTGGGCAGAAATAGCATGCAACCCTCTGCACCTGAGGGTTATGCATGCCCTAAGACTATTCAAATATTCTTATCTTCTGACATAACACAATGGGACAGAGTACCAGCTCTTTCCATTTCTGATCTCTTTTAAATTATTCATCATTCACAGACACATCAAAGTTTACTTTGGAAATAATAAAGTGCCACCATCCCCTGCCGCTCACGCTGAACAGGAAATCAGAGTGCGTCAGCAGGCTCAAGCCTGGAGTGAAAATCCATTTCCAGCCTGGGTGCGGCCAAGATTTCACATTTATTTCTGGATCGTTCTGATGGCTCTTTTATCAGGACCAAACATTTATGGGTACACTTTGAAACATGCTCATCATTTTTCCAAGAACGGGAGTAGTTGCTGAATTTAAAACTAAGTTCACAACAGTCACTCTTTACCTTGCCTCACCGTTTCCCTCATGACGGCTGAATCATTAAAGAAATGACTCAGGACATTTTTGTTCTCGAGACCAGAGTTGCATCAAAACTATTCCTACTGACATGTAATCGCATGATTCTAGACACTGTGAGAGCTCTTTAGTCTCAGACTAGACACAATATTTCATTTATACATTTAAGTATGAAGTTCTCAGTCTTTAACTTCTGTGTTCTTCCATGAAAAGGAACCAGAGAAAATCTACTTTATTCAAGCAGTAACTAAAGGAAGAAATAGTATCTCTCATTACATCTCTCATTACATGTGTTCATAGCTACAACTACTCTATTTAAAAATACAGCAGTGTCAAAAAAGAAAAAAGTCTTAAACATCAACTACATATTTAAGCTTCCTTTCGAGATTACTCCAGGCTCAGTATTGCACAATGTTCAGAGTAATTTGAATATAATCAAAGCCTTCTTTTTTCTTGTGTAATGAAATTCTGAGTCTCTGGAGGTGAGTAGACACCATGTGCCACCTACTTTAGTATTTTCTTTCAGTGATTTGACTTATTGAGAAGTAAGCTT
The DNA here is from genome assembly GCF_028389875.1 of Rhea pennata. Taxonomy (NCBI): domain Eukaryota; kingdom Metazoa; phylum Chordata; class Aves; order Rheiformes; family Rheidae; genus Rhea; species Rhea pennata. The sequence goes on along the minus strand of NC_084666.1, from coordinate 13,953,944 downwards.
AATGCAGATAAAATGGCTTTCCCCTCCTGGCATTTGGCAGGCATACAGAAATGCAACAGAAGATCAGAGTACCTAGAGACACTTGCTTCTCAGAACTGTGTGCTGAAAGAATAGAAAGCATTTAAATTCAAAACAAACCATCTATGACAACCCCTAAGCAGTGCCTCATTCCAGAAAGTGCAAGCCTGGGAATAAAAGTGAAACTGTATGTAGCTGCCAATTAAAATAATCTAATATAGACTTTTCCGCTTTTTTTTTGTTTGTTTGTTTGGTATGGATTTTCTGAGAACCCACTCTGTTTCATTTTTTAAGCGTATATTTTACAATTCAAAAGACAACTATTTAAAACAGTAGCCAATATACATTAGATGCTTCGTAGGATAAAGGTGATGGAAGAGGCATTATCACTGTGGATCACTTCTCAGCAGTTCATACCTACAACTGATATAAGCTAATACAACTTTAAGTCAAAATGAATACTAACACTATTTCACAGACAAGAGTGATTTCATATTAGAAACAAGATATTCACAATTCCCCATTTTAAAATACTAGATTTTAGAAAGTCAGCATTCAGAAATGAAAACCAGAGAGTTTCTGTCAGATCAGAAGAAAATAGAGCAATGGCAAGATAAGTAGAAACACATGGAAATTCCTGCTTGCCCAAGCACTGTGTACTTTTATTGGCTGTCTATAGATTTGGATTTACAGGATTTAAATCAGATCAGAATTTGGGCCTTAGAGTATCCAACGAGCAGTTCTGGGAAAGGATCCAGAAGAATTCAGTCAATAACCATGAAGACTCCATCGGTTCATAAAATATAAATTGTACACTGAAACAATATGTAATGTTAGGCAGTACAATTACAATTTTATTTCTTATTGAATTTGAAGCTACAGTGCAAGCTGTAGAGAATACACAGTAAGAGAACATCATGTACATTTACTGAATTCAGAATATACCTCCAGGGCATAAGGTTCATATCTTGCCATGATACTTTTCATCGGTAAGGAGCTACAGTATTTTGTGTGTGAAAACTAAGTACATTTCTCTGGCCTCATTTTAACTGCTGTTATTTAGGAGGCCATTTTTGCCAACTGAATGAGTACATAGCTATCTAAAACCCAGTAAACCTGAAAGGTGTTTTAAATACTGTTTTGTCAACATTTAGGTGTTAATCTATGGTCAGAGAAATCAAGATAGCAGTACACCTGCATTTCAAGCTCTGCTTGCCTTGAATATGCAAAGAGACCCACCACCATCAAAGTTTGGCCATAGTTGGGGAGTGTGGGGACTGGCAGGCTTCAAGTGCTACATACAGCAGTGGAGAAATCGGAGTGTTACTTTTGAACAAATTAGGGCCTTATCATGAATAAATCTACTTCTGAGGTACTTCTGTGACTCTTCCTTCTAGGTATTCTTTTCAAGATGAAGAGGACATGTTCATGGTGGTGGATCTCCTACTTGGAGGAGATTTGCGTTACCATCTGCAGCAGAGTGTTCACTTTAATGAAGAAACTGTTAAGCTGTACATTTGTGAGCTGGCACTTTCCCTGGATTATTTGCAGAGATACCACATCATTCACAGGTGAGTGGATTTTATTTGAGGCATGGACTGCTTGCTTTTGGCAGAGCACAGGAATTTTATCTTGTATCTGATTACATAGTTTCATTTATCCAAAACCTATGTACCCATTTAAGAAGTTTTAATTGTTGCACAAAGGTATCCAAGGGTAGAATTTGGCTCTGAAAAGGTTTCTTGTTTTATTAAGTATTTTTTCTTCTGTCAGCCATTCAGTAGCCCCATTTCCATGCATATCCTTCCTTCCCATGCATGTTATAATTCAGTACAACAACTTCATACCACAACGTCAGGAAAAGGTCACAAAACCAAAAGCTGAGAATGAAGAATAATTTTTTAGCTTCCTGAACCTGTTTGAAGGTCAAAAAGAGGAGGAGAGGTGAGGAAAAAAAGAGAAAAAGTCAGAAATAAATTGCACCAGCAATAGGTGGTGATTTTTTGTACATTTTTTAGATATCAACAAACTTCTGTTTTTACTACTTTTGAAGAATTTAAAGTAATCACAGTATTTGTGACCAAAAATTGTCAAGCATCAGAGTCTGTCTGTTTTCCTTAAAAAAGTCAGTATTTAATTAAGGTAGGGGAGCAAGGTCTCTTGTGATGTAAGCACAACAACTGTGGAATTATAAAATGATGGGCTTGATCCTGTTCTATTTTACTATTTTTAGGCTGAATTTCTCCTTTTAGACTTTATTTCTCCTTGATTTGCAGTGGTCTAAATAGAAAAAGAATCAGTTTTGTGAGTCATCAAAGCTGGATATGAATTTCAGAGGCCAAAATGAACTCATCTGAGCTATAGATCTACCCATGACCAATGTAAATAAATTCCTCCAAATATATTAATTGAGAGTTGTCACCCTGTCCACCTAGCATAGCTATCTCATGATTTCATAGTAAAGAGCCAATAAAAAGTATGAATTCACTTTCTGAAAAGGGATAGATTGATAAGAAATCAGATAGATTGATAAGAAATGAGATACAGAGGCAGGTGGTTGTCCTGTATACTGAAATTAAACAAGACAAAATTCAAATAAACACCACAACTGTTGTTTTGTTTGCAATTAGAGATCCCACAAATGTTGCAAGCATTTTCTGCAATTTTGTATCCCCAGTGTACTTTATTATTTCAGTACAATTCCATGTATTCTGTATATGTTTTCCTTTCTCGAGGAATGTTTTAAAAAGACAAGCTCAGAATTTCATCTGACCTTTGTTTTTATGCCTTAAGAAATGTTCTTGATGAAAAATAAAGTTATGAGATTTTTCCTCATCCTCATTCTAATGATGAGACATTTTATGCAAATCAGCTGTCAAAACATTCATGAAAGAATCCAGTTTCTAATCAAAACTTGTATTTTGTTACTTGTTACAAAGTCTACAGCTTAAATAAGGTGGCAAATGTCTTGAGAAAATGAAAGACCGGCTCCAAGTATTTGCGACTGCAAGTTTTCACGACAGTGTCTGCATTGTCATAGTCCAGCTGTAAAACTGAGCAAAACCCAGATGGAAAGAAACTTTTGTTCTTTTCTGTATTACTTTATCACAAATGTTAAGAACTAGATTCTCTTTTTTGTGATAGTTGTATTATAAAGTAACACCACTGACTTCAAAAATTGCTGATTTGCATGAAGGTAAGTATGAACGTTGCAGGGTCCCAGCAGCAGGTAGACCTGGTGGTGGAAGTTGCTGACTCCAGCTGATGGCAAGTTCTGAGGTTTGTTTTTTGTTTTCATTCCACATTGAAAGTTTTCACAAAACCAAACTTGTGATAAAATACCAGTTTCTTAGCCTGCAGGTGATGTCACTTGCTGGTTAGTTAGGATTCTTGTTTAGGATGTAAAAGGTCTGGTTCAGGACTCCACTGCACTTTAGAAGAACAGGGCAGCCCTGAGAGCTGAAGGTGGCTCTCACTCCTCCTAACTTACTACCCAAACCACCTAGCTGTAGTGTGAGCAGCCTGTTTTCTCCCATCTTCCCAGCAACTAGCATAAAACCCTAAATGATCCAAGTGCCAATGAACATGGCATGAACATTTAGTTAGGAAAGTCCCAGCACATATCACCTTCTGCCTCATCTCAGCTGTGAACTGAAATGTAATTTTGCTGGGCAGATCTTCAGGTGCCATGAATCACTCTAGCGTAACTGGCATCAAAAGTGCAATGCTGATTTCATTTGGTTAAGAAGTTAAGCCAGCGGTGTTGCACAGTGAAGAAACATGTGGCTGTTACTTTAGTACTGCGAATATATCATCCTTGTCAGAGATTACACCAATGAGTTGGTTGGTATTTGCACCTCATGGTAGCAGACCTCAGCAAAACCTTTGTGCCAAAGTCCTACCAGTCAGCATTCACATGTTCACCTACAAAACAGTATCAGAGCTTTCACTTTTAAAGGAGTGCATTTGTAGGAACAAAAAAAAAAAAAAAAAAAAAAAGTTTAGTGAGTCACTAAACCATTGAGAGAGCCCCCTCCTAAATTTTGTGCTGTGCTACAAAGAAAGAATAGTTCAGTGATTCACTGGATTGGGTAGGTGGATTTTCAAGTTGTGGTTTTATAAAGAGCTGAATATATGGAGTGTGAGTCAAGAACTTTACTCCTCCTCAGTATTTACGGATGTGTATGAAATGTGTACAGGTTTCCCTTACTATTAGATCCAGTGACATGACAGAATTGTTTTTTCAAGATTAATCTGCAGCTTCAGAAATTTATTATGAAGGGAAGTGGCAGTGCCGGGACAAGGAATTATCAGGCATGTACGAATGAATGGAGAAATGTCTAGACCAGTGTTAAGCCCGTTGCTGTTGGAGTTGCCATACTGTCTGTCTGCATTTGTACTGCCAACAATTTGCTGGTATAGCTAGCTTTGCATTTTTAAAGGTGGCAGCCATTTCAGCAATAGAAGTAGTGATTCTTCCGTGACAACTTTAACCATACATAGAGTAAGGAGAACTACTGTTCTGGTGTATTTGTGAAAATCATAATTTTTCATTAATTACATATATATAAATCCGCATTTTTCACACACAGTCCTACAATAGTGGTCATATTTATTATGGCACAAGAATGAATGCTGCTCTGTCTCACTTGTAGCTCTATTGGAAATGTTTGCCTTTGCACAAATGTACAGCCAGAATTACAAATACTTTAAAAAGAGAAATTACCATTGTCAAGCTATGATCTGAAGACTACTCTAGGCAAATTTTCACTTAACTTACACAATAACTAATTTAATGTTGAGACATCTCTAAACTGTGCATTATTTCACAAACTCTTATTTCCCCATGGTCCTGCTATTATAATATTTAACCTTATTTTTTAAAAGAATAAATAATCCCTTATAAGTTTCCTGACCAGTATTTCTTATAGACCCTTGGATCCAGCATGTACAGAAAGGCTCTTGGTAATTCACGTGGTCTCATTCGTTCCCAGATGCCAAACAAAATCCAGCGTTCTATATTAGCTGACATCAAGTTTCAGGGCTGTATGACTAAACATATTCTTTCCAGTGCTGGTTGTATAATATCAGTGAATAATGTATTTGATAAAAGTTTTCCCATCAAAGGCTGAATAAACTTATTTCAGACATGAGTAACAGCCTCCTCCTTTCACAAATGTTGCCGTTCATACATTTTAATAAAACCACCTGCTTCCTCACTAAAGTAGGCTGCACAATTTCATCCAACTCTTTCTTCTAGCCATAGCGGAGATGTGGTACCTCTCAGGAGGCTTTTGCAGCTCAAGCCCCAGTGCAGAGCAGTGCCAGGCCTGTGGCACTGAGGGTGCTTCCAAGTAATATGCTTCGTGCTGATAGAAAGACATTCGTGTCAATAGAAACACATTTTCTCTCTTTAAGGGGGCAAGTGTTAACTGCATTGCCCTTACAACTTTGCATCATCACTTGGCTTTGTCAGAAGCCAAGGTTTGGTCAGGATGAGGCTGGATGTGGCAGGTGTCTGGAAAGAAAATTATGATAATGTTCCAAAATAATTTTAGTGTGCTGCATGAACTGTTTGATATGGATGCCCAATTTACATATATATATGTGTGTGTGTGTGTGTGTGTGTGTGTATGTATACACACACACACATATATACACATATATGTGTATGTATGTGTATATAAAATTTTGGTAGAAGCACAACATGCCTTGGGTTTGTTCAGCGTCACGGGTCTGTCCCACGTGCTTAGTGTAATCACCACTCTGCTTCACATACCTGCAAGTTCTGCTTTTGAACGGCTGTCCAGCTAGAGTGCAGGACAGGTAGCAGCTAATGGGAAACGGTGACAAAACTGAGCATTATGTTTCACTGTGCCAGCTGATCCACCGCAGAATAAGAGTATCTTGCTGCTACCAGCTAGATGAGGTGTACTCTTAGTTGAGCACTGCTACACTGTGCTGCGGTTTAGAAGATTCCAGTTTGTTCATTACCTTTGAGCCTTTCAAGGCATCCAGCAGTTTGGTGAAATAAGAAAATATGTCTAAATGATTAAATCCTCTCTCTTTAAAGCAGGCCTTTCCAGTTTTAGTTGTGGAGCCATGCACCAAAAGAACACCTTCTTACTCAAAAGGTTCCCTCATGAAATTGTCCATTTAGCATGTCAGCAGCAGATAACTGGGAATTATTTGAAAACAGAGCCTTCTCCCTTTATCGATCTTCAGAGATGTCACAGGCAGAACAGTGCCATCCTGAGGTTTGCCAGGACGTGTTAAAAGGACAGAGTTCCTATGAATTTCAGTTCACACTGAAAAGAGCTCACACTCATTTTCTTTCTGGTAAGCATGAGGAAAAAATATAGAAGGATCTTGAGCAGATGAAATGGGAAAAGGCAACCACAGTGTGGCTATTATTCCTAAGGTTCCTAAAGTACTCCTAAGGTTCATGACAGGTTAAGAAGCCTATTCACTGAATTTTGTTGATTTGTCTCCCAGGTCTCTCCCATTTCTTTTTATTGTGTTCTTTAAACAAGTGCAAACCCTCATTATTTCCAAGGACAAATTGCAGGAACTGAGAAATGTCATGTAAGAGAAGCAAATTAGAAAATGTATCAAACCCAGATAAAAAACAAAAGCCATACAAGCCACAAAGCACAGAAAACCTGCTGAATTCTTATGAACCAGCACTAATCAAAAAGAAAGTGATTTACAAATTCTAGGCACAAAAGGTATTTAAATTTCTGTTAAGTCCTGTAAAAAGCGTTAGATATCACAAGATACGCATATGCAGAGAATAAGCCTTTCAACTTTTGAAGGGAGTTCTTTAACAAGAACGAATTATTTTTACTTTTGTTTGGCAACACTAAAAAGAGTAAATTATTCCATTTACCAGATGACATACTGCAAATAAATGAAGCTACTTTGAAAATACACTGAGATTGAACAGACTAGGTTACTAATGATTGGTTATTGTTAGGGAAGGGACGTGAAAACCCTCTAAGACACTTGATGCCCCATCAGATGGTCCAATTTTGCCGTTGGCACTTATATTTTCTCGTATTTTGTGTATAGTGCACTCACCTTTCTCCACTCAGGAGAAATACCTGGGAAATATCAGGAGAAGGGGCACCAGAAGAAATCCTGCCATGCCCTCACTGCTTTCAGACCCCATCATGGAGAAATCTATACTGCCATCAACAGGAGATTGTTTTGTTCGTGGTAGTTTGCAAGTGAATAGATGAAGCTGGTGCTGCGTGGGAGAACCCTGCATGGGAGAACAGGGAAGGGGGGATTTGTTTCATGCTGCTTCTCCTCATTATTGCAAAGTTGTGACAATGTGCTTGCTTCAAATACCTTGTTTAGCCAAGGAAATGTCATCTTGCAAGCCCTACATCATCTGAAACTTAGATGCCCAGTCGAAGTTAGTAATCTGAAAGTCTCTGTAGTTTAGAAAGAGATGCAGATAACCTCACAAAAAGATTCAGGCTATCATCGCAGACATTTATGGCAGGAGAGGAAAAATCTAATCTGTACACTCTTTTCTGTAAACTATGCTTAAAGGGAACCTGTAATGTCCATTTGGATATTATACACCAGTTCATTGGCTCCAAGCTCTGCATCTCCTATTTGCCAGCCAGTCTGGCAGGTTGTATATCAGTGTTTTGTTTTTTTCACTTCTGTTTGTCTGTCTGAGGGCTTTCTCAAAGCCCTTTACATTTGTTCTAGGGCTACTTGCCTATGAATTGCTTCTAATTTCTGCCAAATGCACTCCCATCTCTAACAGCTGCCTTTTCCTGTCTGTGTTATTCTTTTTCCTCTCCTTCTAGGTTTCTTTAATAATCCCTTTACAGTAACCTACCTTTTATAAAGTGTTATACAGGTAGCATACAGGATATATGATATATATTAAAATACATGTCTCTCTCTTACTTCCACAGTTTATCATTCCATAGATGGATAATGAAATTAAATCCTTCCTTCCTCCCCGACCCTACTGTTAAAATTTTGATCATGAATCATTTTCATAGGTTCATACACTAAAGTAGGAGATTCTGACCGAATTGAAGCACTGCTCTATATTGAAGGTTATCTCAGGTTTTCATCCACAAATATGATCTGCATTAAGCTAGTTTTCAGCTTTAGGATATTACTGGTATCTTCCTGCTCAATGCAGTGTAAGTGTTACTAGAACCATCTTTCTTTTGCAGAAATCTTTTACAGATTTCTTGGTATTACTGTAAAGCTGGAAATGATTTTAGTACAACATCTTTTCTCAGCTGCTGCATACTATTGAGAACCAAAATATTGATAGTACATCAATGTTTTAATTCTAAGTATAGTAATTAAAAGTATTAATAATAAATTTTAGATAACATTGAATAAATAATTTAAATGATTAGGCCTTTATTCTGGAGAGACACTGCAGTACCCACAATATTAATTGATTCTCCTCTCAGAGCCAGGATGGTGCATCTTCCCTAGCCTCCTCGTTCCAGCTATGAGGGGAGGAGGGGATAAGCCAAGGCTCCCCTTGCTAGGAAGGTCACATTAACAGTGAAGCAAGGTCTGAATGAAAGAGGAGAGGTTGAGACTCAAAGCTCTTCTGATACTACATCAATTCTTTCTCTGAAGGAATTGGTATTAATGTTATTCTAAAAATATTCTGATATGTTTGATACTAGCACCTTGGAAATTTCACCTGACATCACTCATCGTGACTGAACATAGACATATTATCTCTGCTAAAGTTGCAGATTTGCATGCAATGTGCTTGAGTCATTCTTATTTACATTCAGTGAAGAAATTTAAAAGCTTTGATTAAAGTCAGTAGATGGGGAAAACAAATATGAAAAAATGAGGTAGTAAACTTCAGGCTGAGGAAAATATAAACCGGTAGGAGCAGATGGACAAGTGCCTGTTTCTGCTTTAACGGTTGCATCACCTCTTCAGCTTGGGTGAGCAAGGGAATTTCTATCATTCCCCTGGAGATTTCCTTATAGTGTAAGCTTCATTTTAAAATATGGCAAAATAACAAAGACTTAAGGCGAAAAGTGCACATTTACATTAATTTTTTAGGACTGTAGTAGATTTTTATGTCTCAGAAACTGAGTATATTGTCCATTATGTGGTAGAAGACATTTCATTAAAGAATATTGCTGGTTTAAGCTTTCTTCCTCTCTTAGAAATGTATTGAGCAGCTCTCAGGACAACCTGAGATTCCAGGTGAGAGTGGTCTGAGTTGTACAATTTTTCATAGCAGATGTATGGAGGGCTCAGAAAGAGTGGGAGTTACAGCGCTGATCACCTGAGGAATTTTCATCCTTCAAAACTTTTCATCTGGTAGGCAGGAACTGTAATTAAGACATTGATTGCTGAGAGTTTTGTTCTGCTGAAGTTGCTTTCTTAACTTCTTTTTTTTCTCTTGCATTTATTCTCTCTTTCCTGTCTGGGGGCTCATCAGGGCATTCCCTAAAGGTTACCTTCAAACTCTGCAAGTACCAGTCCCAACTCCCTTGGATGGGTTTTACAGAGGAGAAAGCTCAGCAGATCAAAGTTTGATGCTGCAGGACAGTCCTACCGGTGCATCCCAGCTTCTTCCAACCCATGCATACACAACACACACGGATCCCTGGGGGAAATTTCCTGTCGACACCAGGGGAGAATTCACATTTTCCTTCTGCAGAGAGGAGGAAGGGGCAGAGGAGGCAGGGCAGGCCTGCAGCTCAGCAGTCACGGTGCCCTTACACTCAGCAAGGTTATGTATGTTCCTAGGGAAAGGACCTTGCTAAACGAGGGTCTTGTGAACATGCTGAACTTCCTCTAGGTGGGAACAGCACTAGAACTTTTAATGAAGTGAGGTTCATTGGGTTCGGTTGTGGTGAATTCAGTCATTCATTATATTATGATCAAAATCATTCTTGTAGTCTGATTAACATGAATAGGAAATAACCTCTCTCCAGTGGCTACCATTTTTAATTCCTTTATTTATTTGTTGATCTTACTATACAAAAGAAATCTTGGCACAGTTTTGAATTCAGAATGTAGAGACTGTTGCTTTGTAGTCTAAAGATAGAAACAGCTTCCTGAGCTCTTGTCATTTATTTTTTGCCTTCACAGTGACTATTCTGTGTTTAATCATGTTCTATTCTCCTGTTTTTTTTCAGTGATATTCTTCCTTTTTGCATATTTTGCACTCTTTGGTGGTGGTGGTGGGTGCTTGAGTATTTAAATATGAGCATAGGTTCTTTAAAGGATAAATATGAGTTTCTTATAATAAAACTGTGGGCCCTCTTCCTATATACAGATGCTATTTCTATTTTGCTGTCAGATTTAATTCAGATCATACACATTTTAAGGTTCAAAGCATATCTCTCTTTGGCTTTATGTGACCCCCAAACATTGTTAGTTTTTAATAAAAACTAAGACAGCTTAAAATGTCATCTTTTTCTGTCGTTGTTATCATTCAATGTCAAATGGTCTGCAGTGGAACTGGAATGATAAAAAACTTAATGAATGATAAAAAAACACCACAAGAAAAATAACTGAGCAAAAGGTATATTTTTTAACAGTGTCAGGAAAACAAATTGCTCAGATAATCTTATACTAAGCTCTGAATGTTTGGCCCATGAACTCACAGTTGGGAGATTCAGTGAAAATGGCTGATTTTTCAGACAACCGAGTAGCTACTGCTTGAAGAGCCACTAGCAAGAGCAAAAGGAATTGGTGACAGGACCAAAGAAAAAAAGTACATCATTTCTCTGTTCAAGAGCTTGAGGAAGTTGTTGGTGGCAGGGAACTGGAGAAGGAATAAGCAAAGCACCGATGAAGCAGCTTGGAAGGAGAAGATAATTTTGAGGCATTTCCAGAGAGTGGAAAAAGGCTGAATACACTAAGAGGACTCTTGTACGAAGTGCAGAGGAAAAAGATGCCAGAGAAGCACTGGGAAGGTTGAGGACAGGGGAGAGCAGAGTGTGGTATGGGGCATGGCCAGTGAGAAATCTGCCAGGAGAAAGGAGCAGTCTCTGACTCTCAAAATCAGGAGTGACTGAAGGCAGTGTGGAGAAGCTGAGAGATGCACTATGAAGTGGAGGAGTGGAGTAATAGGGGAAATGGTGGTATGTGCCAATGTACAGCTGTTTAGTTGGGAGCTAAGGCTACCAGAAAATTGACTGATTTTGAATATATCTCTGTTATTGTCAGGGTCAAATGGCTTTATTCACCAACCTTGAAAAACCTCTCCCAGTGTTCTTCATGCCGATAGGAGTTAATACACTGGCATGAAAAATAATTTCTCCTGTGTATTCCTAGAAGAGGTACTCATGTGAAGAAATGCAGTCCTAGATTTGCTATGTTGCTTTTGCAAGTTGTTATAAAAATTTAGAGATGGTCCTCTAGAAAATGTGTAATCAACACGTTTACTCAAGGAGTAACAGACATCTGTTTTGAATGCATTTCAAGCAAGAGTAGTTGACTTAATGGTAATCAATAACAACTACCAATATAGTCACTTAGCAAGACATGCTGAGGTGAAAACCTATTGCCAGAATGCTGTATTTCTAAATTTTTATACTGATTAAATGTATTAATTATCTAGAGTTATGACTTTAAAATCTACAGAGATCACAGCTTGCCTCTGTTAAATTTGAGACACTGCAGAATTTTCCCCTGATGGTGCTCTTTCAACTCTTGTCTGCAAATCTACTCACAGACACAGAAATGTTCTACAGACAGACCCCCATGCAGACACACGCACTTATGCATGTACACAGAGTTCAACACTAATTAAAATACTAGGTTATTTCCCTGACTCCCACAGTACCTTTACAACTGAAACTAAAAATTATGAACATACAGGCAAAGACATTAATTTCCACCCAACAGTTTTCTGTCCTATCATTATTACTGAATGTTTGATTTTTGGAAGAGAAGATATAGTGTTAAAAAAATAAAATATAGGAGAACTAAAGCTGAGAAAAGGAATTATTAAGCCTGAGTTTTCCAGATTTTTGAACATATACATTACACCAGAGTAATTATTTAAGTAGTGAAAACAACAGTACTCAGTCATTGCCTGGTCTTCTTCCCTTCTAAGAAATACTTGATCACCAGTTTCAATCTGTCAGACAGATGTTTGCTCCCTGAGATGAAAGGTGGCTTCTGCTGTTTAAGAAGAGCTCTGTGTGGCAATGCCTGGTCTTCTTTGGACACTGCAGATGGCTGGGTTTGAGATGACCATGTGTCTAGAGGGAGTAAGGAACCCTGGCTCCTTCCTCCAACATCCCTGGCATAAACTCAGTCTGTCAGAAGGTTGTGCAGATACTCAGAGACTCTCCTCCCACAGATGAGGAGTATATTCTATTTAATGCTGCCAATTAAGAGAATTCTTAGGCGTGCAGTCTATTTTAGCTATGGCACAATTTATTGTGTGTGAATGATTGTATTCTTCGTTGTGTGAAACTAAGAAGAACGAGACAAAGAGCACCAGAAGCGTGACACCTGTAGAGAGTAGGAGTAAAACCTGCCTGTGATAACACATTACAATAATTTGACTCAAGAACATTCTCCATTGTTTTCATAATTCCAAATATCCTGCAAGTTTTTTCTTATGTTTTTAAAAACATATTTCATAGTTCACCATGATATAAATATAGTATCTATATTTGAATTGGTTATCTAGAATCCCAATGTAGCAAGTGGATATGTACTCAATACACTCAATGGAATCTAAAAAGCTATTCAGCTCATCCAAAAATAGACATTTAGTCATCTCGTTCGTTCTTCACACTCCAGTGACTGTATTGGCTAGACATCCATTGACTATAAATAGGAATATAGACACCTAATTTACACTCAAATAACCTAATCTAAGTATCTTTTGAGTTAAATCTCACCCCTAATTTCAGTTGAATAAGTAGCAAGAATAATCCTTACAATAATTTCAGGACTAGCAATTACAGTAATGACAATTTCTCTGCATAGAGCCTACTTTTCATTTGTGCTGTATTCTAGTCTAGTAATCTTAACCAGGATGTTGCTACTACTACAGTCTGTGGGCCCAAGTAATACTGCAAAGTTTTTCATTCCTTATCTAAATTCAAGAGAATCTGGAATTAATATCTGTTTGATTCCAAGCCTTATGTTGTCTACTGTCCTAGAATAGAAAGTCTTCTTAAAAGATGTTATAATGGAATATGAGTTGTGTTTTGGGTCAAATGTTGTATACCATCAGGCCTCATCTATCTTAAATAGCAGTCTCCAAGAATACATATACCTATTACTCTGGGAGTTTCTTAGTAAAATTTCCTTTTTAAAAGCATTCATACTTACTCTTAGAAGTAATTTATTATTTTCCCTCCCAGCATAGGTGAGGCTGGAGATAGAGAAGTATTATGAGACTTACAACTGAAGTATTAAAGGTTGGCAGGAGCAAGTGCAGCATAAAATCAGATATTTGCCCTTCTGTTAATTAGAATTAATCCATCTGCTGGTGGATTTCACAAGAATAATTGCCAGCTGCTTCTGGCAGATCAGGTAGGGGCAGGTCAGGTTTTTAATCAAATAGCTGTAGTTTTATTTTTAGGCATATACTCTGCCTCCAAGCCTGCATTAAGGCAGCTCATTTTACGTATATCAAAACTATAAAGCCACTCATATGCAGGATGGCATAGCTCACTTGGCTGTGGAACATATTCAACCTCTTCTCTGTGATGTATCTTGGTTGTGTTTATGGTGGTCATTTTGAGAAATAAAGGCCCAAATACTCATAACTATGGTTCCCACATTGTGGGCATGTCCCAGCAGGAGTTGATGGCAATGGGGAAGGTAATTGGGGGTCTGACATTCCCATTAGTATTCGGGGTTTCAGATCTGAAAGAACAACATAGCATCCCTACGCAGCACATCTGTATTCTTTTTGCCAATCTATAGACCCACTCCTGGCTAGATCACACTGCTAAGATCAGCAGAAAAATAAGTTTGAAGGGGATCTTCACTATGCCACTTCAAAGGGGTTCCCACTCCTTCAGCACTTGCTGAAAACTTTCAACCTTTAGAAGCTACTGCCATCTTTTCTGTCTGCATGTGAAGCCCATCTCACCATACTGCACTTTAATTGTCAGCCAATCCAGCTGTACTGAATATGGTAGTATGTATTGCACTTGGATATACATTGTTTAACATGTTTCCATCATGTATTATTATTCTATATGCTGCTTTTCTAACAGACTTCTGTATATAGAAGCCTATATAGCTTCTATATAGCATAGCCTATATTGATAGGGCTTTTCAGCCAAATTTTAGAGCTATTTCACAGCATTTATAAACTGCAAGCTGTATCTGATTCAGTAATAGCCTCTTAAACACACATGTGTTTGGCACTCTTTATATTTTCTTTCTGAGTTCCTTCTGACTCTCGGAGATCTGAAATGGATCTATTCTGTATTTCATGCAGTGAAAATGATGGAACAGCTATATGAATTTTAGTCATTGCAAAGCACTACACTTTCCATATTAAACTTTTTTACAACTCATATAGCAAAGCATGCTTGTCAGTGATGTTGTGCTCCTCCTGATTTATCTTAAGGCAGGAGACAAATGTCATCAGTTCCTGCTGTCATTTACTCTTTCACGGGGATTTCTGCCTGTGTTGGAAGAGGGCCCATCTCTTTTACTGGAAGGAAAGTGATATTCATGCAATTGCTGGCAGAGCACATGCAGAGCATGGGGCACTTCCTGATCAGAAGTTCTCACATGGTACCTCTGATGAGGGAAGCATCCCCATCACAAAGTACATACTCTTCTGCTGGATCAGAAAATGCTTTCCAAAGCTGAATTCCAGCCTGTGTCTAATGAGCTGTGCACTTCTCGTGGTTATTGGAGAGGTCATCTGTTCACAAGAGTTGATTCATGACTGGAGTATGACCCTTGTCCTTGTACACAGAATATCTCAGCAATACTTGAAGCTACAAAACAGAAAAGATTAAGCCATCAGCTGCAAAGTTAAGATTGCTGATACATGGTGATTCTATGTGACTCCTACTGAAGCTGAGCATTCAGCTGAAAAGAGAATTTAATTGTTCTCTTTTCTAGTTTCATGTTTTTCTAAAAGCATAGATTGAAATATGGTTATGTTTTGGCATTGTCTGTAACAAAACCAGATAGTTGCTCAAGGTCCCCCTCAGAGCCACCCTGCTGTCTTAGTGCTCTAGTCCTGAGCAATGTCTGATGTTGGTGTTAGAATGCAATTCTAGCAAAGGAAGTGGAAAAATTCTCTTTGCTTTGGATCCTTCAGCAAGATTAAACCAACAGCTAGATTGCCTGCAAGTTATTGTACTGGATCATGTTCACTTGGAGGAGAACCTCTGCGTCCAAAACAGGAATTCTGGATAGCATACTATGGTTTTTGTTATGTAAAATCTCAATTTATACGGCCACAGTGATGCTTTCCAGCCTCAGTCTCTGAGACATTACACAATGCAATACATAGACAAAAGTACTGGTTCACTTTCTCCTTTGAACAAATCTTTCTAACATTAGAAAGCTTTAGCAGTGGTGGTGTGTGGAGGGGTTATAGTACATTAGAATCTCCATCTATTTTTTTCTGCAATTACATTCTGTAATTACCTCTGTGATAAAATATTGGATCTTCAGGAAGCATCATGCACTGAAACATTCTGTGTTGGTATTTTATTTTAATCTATAATCTATGCAAATAAATTCAGGAGCTGAACCTAGCTAAAGATGACTATTATCTTTCTACACATACCCAGAAATGTGAAAGGCTCAGTATAGGATTACTGTATTTAAAATAGCCATTTTCTTCAACCCAGGATAGAAGTATCTACTACATCTATTGCTCTAAACCAAAATTGACAAATAGTGTTTCCAAAGACCACTGTCCATACACACAAATGTAGATATCATTACTGCCACCTATTGTTACAAGTAGAGAATTGAAAACATTTTAATTGAATTTTCCCAAAGGAAGACATAATTGAAAATAGCAAAATTGCTTCTGTTGAAAAATAGGCATGTTTTGGAGGCTTCCTCTGCTGGAGGCACCTCTGCTTTCAGTGCTGTATAAAATTGGTATCACAAGTGCTAAGAAGATTGAAGATCTTTGTGGATATCTGTTCAAGGCATAAAAACTAGCACTAAAAACCCATTCCACAAGAAGGAACCATAGGTATCATAACGCTCAGGATCACAGTAACTTGCTTCTGTATATCTAGGTACAAGAACAACAGCCTTGAGCTTGGCATCCTGACTCTCTTTATAGATACATAGAAAGAGGTAGCTATAAAGCTAGCATTTTAGAACTGTTAATTAGTAAAAACTTCTTTACTTGTTTTCACTTCACTTTTTAAATTATCTTGTGATAATTATTACAGCAATTATATCTTGTATACGCACCAGAAAATGGTCTTGTTGATCAAGCAGGTTGTTACAAAGAAAGAAAAAAAAATGACCAAAGTGTTATTTTCAGCTGGGTGATACGATTCTGTTTGGCATCATATGGATGCAAGCTATCAGTTAATTAATTGGAAGTGGTTATGGATTTTTTCTGCATTCATTCCCTGGGGTGGGAACTGTAGAGAAATCAGAAGCTTTAAATAGGAGGAGGACCCAATAAAGAAGTTTTTGCAAGCCCTACTGATTTGTCAGGTAACTCAGATTCATGAATAATGCGTCACAGATTTTATAATAACAAAATAACATATTTCTGATTAGCAATAAATATTTTATTTAAGATCTAATGTATAGAATGTTGGCAAAGATTTAGTTTTATGGATTTTCAAATTCTGAAAACTTTATTTATTTTTTTAACATAACTAGAACTTCCATTATAGGAGTAACAGTGCTGCCTTAGTGAATACTGTGAGACTGAAATATTAAAATATTATAGAAGTATTAATACACTGTGATAAAACCAAACTACCTTTCAAGCTGGAATGTTTGTAAATCTGAGTCTTTCCTGAGGGAAAGAGAATTAATTCTTTTAAGGCAATTGATACCTATCTCTCTATACACACATATATATATATTTATATATATATATACCAACCCAGCATTTAATGATTTTTGATACAATATCTGGTAAATTACTGCAAAACTATACATTTATGCCTTCTTTGGAGTCTGAACCCAGATTTTTTTTTCTGGTTGGAGATGGGACTGACTAAATAAGTTCCACTGGATGGAGTTTAGATCAATTAATATATTAAGCTTTTTGACATTTCCGACTGGGATAGGATACTGTAAGCAGTGCCCTTTAACATGTCTGCAAATCCTTTGTGCATAACAGGCTCCAGAAAGTGCAAATGGAGATGGCTGAATTGATTGAATGACTTGTACTCTTTACTTCTTAAAAGATAAATATATGCACGGACATTCTGGTGCAAAATAGCAGCTTATTCTGCTTTTGAACTGGACTAGTGGATCTCAGCCATGCTGGAATTTTCTCCCTACTCAAAAGAGCAATATCTGAAAAGGATGCATTCTCCTGTACAAATAGCTCAGCCAGCAAAAGCCATGCTACAGTAAATTAATTGTGTAACTTACCTCTCGTTGTCAGTGAGTTAGCGCGAATTTAACTAGATCAGGACTAGCACTTTAAGATTTCAGCATCTCACTCATCCCTGCATTTCCATTTCACACCTATTCACTTTATTAACAGAAATTCTTCCCTTATTCCTGTTTCGTTTAGATAGCATGAAGTGTGAAAGTCTGTTTCTGAGCTTAATTATTGTACTGACTTGGGTATCAGACATGTTGTTTTATGAAAGTGTAACCAGACACGTACACACAAACATCTGGAAGATTTTTTTCTTTACAAATCTTTCAGAAACTAATACCAAATGTTCCCAGCTAATTTCCACTTTTACTGAAGTCTTCAGATTTCAACATTTCAGTGATTGGCAGGGTCATGTTATCTCACAGTGTTCATCACAGCAGGAACAGAGGGCTCTCGAGCCTTTTTATGAAGGGCCAGTATATGGCAGCAGTCACTGGTGAGAACCAAGTGAGGGGTACATAAACTGACAGTCTGATGTCTGGAGTGGTTAAAAGTCATCTTTATCCATCAGATAGATAGGAAAAATGAGTAAAGAACTCCGAGATTCTTACTATGTTTTTGTTTCAATACTATTGACTGTTTCTTGAAACTAGGAAGGATGTTGGACAGGAACAAAAAGCTAAGAAAATAAATACGTGATGAAAGGAAGAGAGAACACAGCAGACTTCATCAAGGCTTTTTCTTGGGCAAGCACTTTTTGTAGGTACTCTGCACAGTTCAGCTCCCTGGGATATGCTATTTCTGTTCTGCTCGTCTGTAAGCAAATCACATCTGAATAATTCCTCTCCTGGCTGTATTGCAGCAGGTAAATATTGACTTTTCCCTTGTCCAAGGCTTCAGTAAGCCTTGGCTTTGCCATAAGAAAATATCACCATATATATACATATATATATATATGTATATACTTGCTTTCTTTACTAGCTGCATTACTTGGACATATACATTACTTATGCATGTGTCTATTTGGTCTAAATAAGAAATAAGAAGGAAGTCCAGTTCTTCAAATGCAGTCCTTCATGTCTATTTGTGAAAATCAGAAATTGTTCGCATTTCTTTCTATAATCACAGAAAAACCTCTTTATAATATGTGGTTCACTTCAGTGCTCTGATATAATGCTAAATACCATGTTGACTTGAATATTCCATAGCTGAAACTCATATTTTCCAATTCATTGCCATTTTTATGGCTGTTAAGAACTGTTATACAGCTAATATTAATCTTAATGAAACTTGTTCCAATCTACTCAGTTCATTATGATGTGGCAGGTACATGTCTGTGATTTAATGTGAAACATTAGCGTGACTAACTAAAATTAAAAAAAAAAATAACATATAAAAAGTTCTGGTCAGGTATAGTCTGTGCTATATAAATGAGTTATGAGCAAATAACTGAGAATAATTTAGTATTTGAGAGAATCAGAAACTCAGTAAACTGAAATTATTGGAATTATCCCTGTATGACTTCAGGTTGTTATCCAGAACTTCTTGGTTTTTTCTGTGCCTTTTTTAATGATAGCAGCAGTATTCTAGACTTGCAGCTAATAGTCCATATTCCTAGTCCTATTCCCTAGGAATAGAAAGCTGCAAGAGTACCACCAATGCTCACTTTTAGTGAAGATTATTGGGAATATTTTTGGACAAACTAGAGATACATAGCATCTGACAACAGCACAGTGGAGTGGCTGAAAAATAGTGTGATTTTCTGTGACCTTAATGCAATTTTCTTTCCCTAGTGAAAACAGTAACTTTAAACACTTTTTTTTTCTACATAAAGAGAAAAATATTAGTTTAAAAAAATGATCTGCATAATTAAAAAAATAGAAAGACTTACTAATAGACTAAATCTTTCATCTCAGTTTTTCAGTTTGTCCTACACAACATACAGTTAGATTGTCAGCACTCAGAGAAAAGAGCAAAAGAGAGACGTTGTTAGGGATGAAACAATGCCTGTGAAGCCAGTGTAATCCTTCCACTGACTTCAAGAGCCTTAGTTTGGATCTTGCTTCATTTCCATCCTTATAAGAGTGCAAAATCCATTTAATTTAATTTTTCTGTTGGATATATTGAAATGATCTCCAAGAAACAAACTTAGCCTTCTGCAGGGCTAGAAGCTTCATTGCCTATAACCTAATGAATTCTAAGTGTCAAGATTTTCCTGGCACATCCAGAGATGAGCATCTCTTATGATCCATGGAGTTTTGTTGCAGGTAGACTTTAGACTTTCCCATTTTTCCTGGAGGAGATTTGTAAGGGTTTGTAGTGTTAAAGGTAGTTTATAGGAAGCCACTCAGTTCCTGCTCCTGACCTGGTGGGTGGAGAAAGACCCTTTCGCACCTTGCAGAACTCACCAATGATTATAGAATGATAGGAAAATATCGGGTTGGAAGGGACCTCCAGAGGCCGCTAGTCCAGCCTTCTGCTCCAGGCAGGGTCAAGAATGAGAGCAGACCAGGTTTCTCAGGGCTTTATCAAGCCAGGTCTTGAAAATCTCCAAGGACAGAGACAGCACAACCTCTCTGGGCAGCTTGTTTTACCGCTTGACTGTCTTCATGGTGAAAAACATAAAAGCTTTTCCTCATAACAAGTGTGAGCCTCTTTTCTCAATTCACACCTGTATTTCAGTATGAGAGATTATGATTTTTGAATAAAAGTGAGTACACACATCTTCTGTCTATTCAAAAGAAGGAAGCTAAGGGTCTTTAAAAAAATTAAGACTTCATTTGTTTCATTGCATACAGTTGAGTTTTCTGTTAGTTATATCTGTTTAATGAAGACTTGAAATCACAACATTCTTCATTTAGAGAAAATAACCAATCACCTGTTAAAAAATGATATACTCCTAATAATTCATGCTGGTAAATTTACTATTAACTATAATATTCATAGCTGTTTCTGTGGGATCACTTAAGTCTTATGAAGCTCAGGAGAATGGAAATGTGATAATATATTAAATCACACTCTGAGCCAGCAATGGAAAGAGCGAAATCCAAAAGACATAAATCTGATAAAATATTTTGGGGATTTTGCTGATACCAAAGAAAGAAGCAGAAGCTATTAAACACATAAATTCAAAAGCATTCAGAACTGTTATAAGTGAAATATCTTCTCCAATAATTTTTAAAAAAGAGCTTAGCTGGCAAAGAACACCTGCCCCTTTATTAAACCAACACATAAAAGCTTTTGATAAAACAGAGAGAAAATGAAGGCAAAAGCAGGAAATTGCAAACAAATTTTAAAATGGCAGAAACCAAGCCTGCAGTGCTTGTATGTTTGCTGCAAAATATGAAAGCAGCATGAAACAGATGGGCAATGTTAGTTCTTCAGTTCTCATAGGTTTAATGACAAGCATAGACTTTGTATTTGGTACTATTATTGATGTGTTTCAAATAGGTGAAAGGAAGCCAGCATCTGTACTAGTTGCAGAAGTGCTTTCCTAAATTAATTGGATTAATCTTAGCTGGAGAAACACTAGCTGGTAGTTCTGTTACTCACATAAATGACTAAAACTTTGTTAAAGCTTCCCGAGTATTTTTATGCAATTATGTCTTGTAATTAACTTTAGAGTTTAATTCTCAGTTATATAAATAAAATCCTGCTTTAGTTTATTTCATTTTTATGAAATATGAATCTTGCTTTTACATTCCAAAAGCAAACAGGAAAGCACTACTTTCTAGGTACTATTTATTATTTGATATGCCCATCATATCACATCTGACAGATCTCTTCTGTTAACTAAACAACCCTAATCTCTGTTCTTTACTCTCAGGGATTTTTTTTTTATTCAGCCCTTCCCCAGATCTTTTTTTTCAGTTATTTTGCTTGAGATACTATGAAATATGGTGACCTGGAGAACATACTATTTCTTGAAGTTAGAGCATAATTTTTTTTCAAATTTTTCTATAACCTATTCATAATTAGTTGTTATCAGTGTGTTGTGGTAGTCAACCAAACAGTCATTTCTTTCTTTTCTTAATGAAACTAGACCTTTGATGGCTGATTTTACCAACCATAACCCCACCGGATCAATGCTTAAGTCCAGCCTAGACCAATAGTTACAATAGAAAGTCATAAAGTTTTGGTTGCTAATTTGTAGCAGGGCACACAAAACTTTTTTAGAGATTGTTCTCAGTTTCAAGGTTTAGAACAAATAGCACCACCACAACGCTTTTGAGTCTTCTTTCCTATGACTCTTTGACCTATGTAAGGGAAATGAATATGTGACCTCTAGAAAGGTCACATATTTAATCCCTATAAGTAATTCAAATTCTAACATTCTGATATCTTCTGATATCTTGTGTCTGCACTTACTTTTATCTGGCACTGGCAATATAATCATCTAGTTTTGCTCATTCTTACTGAGATCTCTCAGACTTTTCTTTAGATGAAATAACTTTCATTATTTGTCACTTCATACCACTAATAAGTATTGTTACACCTCCTCAGCACCAAATGGTTGGACATTTCAATTTTAATCTGCTGTTATGCTGAAGATTGGCTATTTATTCTTGCTTTTTTTCCTCAGGAGTAATTACCCCCATGACAGAGTTTATTATGTGGAAGCTATGACTATCTTTCATAATAGGCAGTTGTGCCAGACTGTATCAAAGACTCACTAATTTCCACATAAGCACTCCTCTTCCAGGTCTCCTCCTCCTCTTTCATGATCTTCCTTGTAGCCCAAACAAGGGGTAGAAAAGGACTTTGGATTTGAACTTGTATATATTACTTTTCACAGAATCACAGGATATTTAAGGCTGGAAGGGGCCTCTAGGAGTCCTGAGTCCAGCCTCCTGCCCAAAACAGGGTGAGAAGTGAGATCAGACCAGGCTGCTCAGGGCTTGAGCCAGTAGTATCTGAAAAATCTCCAAGGATGGAGACTTCACAGCCTCTCTGCTACTTAATTTAGAAAACCTGCTTTTACCTCACTTGGTAACAGCAAAGAGGAACATGGATGGAAGCAATAATTGACTTTGTAAATACCTGAACCTGAATTATTTTAATCATTGTGAGCCTTTCCAGTGAGTTCAGTGGTGCTGATTTACATATGGAGTGAATATGAATTGGGCAAAATTTTCCTCAACATAGAGGGAATATCTTCAAGCAGTGGGTACCCTTTCAGCCTAAATACTACAGAAGATACAAATAGACTATTATTAAAGTTGATTAATCATTCTTTTTTACTTAGAAAATGTATGAAGTAACTTGCTGTTCTTTTGTCCTTCACCAGGTTTCAGTTTGACAGTTTCCAGGCAAGCAAAAGAAGCTAGAAATGGTTTTGCAGGCAGCAGCAAGCATAAATTAAACTACACTTTTTTTCAGTCTTTTCTCATCTGTCTGCAGCTCTGAACTTCTTGGTCCAGCTATTAAAATAGTTACACCTGGTCCTGCCACTGAGTGAAAAGTTTGAAGGTTTCCCCTACTCCCATTTTTTGGTTCCTGCTCTGATTTTTTGTGAACAAAAGGAGTTGGAGTAGGACCAGCACAGACTGAGAAAGCTGTGTGTATGAAATCAGTGACTAGGAGAGTGCTGCTGGTTATTGCTCAGTGAATGGTTTGAAGACAGCCCAAGCCTCTTCTGAATCTGAAATTTGAGTTTATTATTTGCAAAAGTGCTTAGATTTCTGTTTTTAGCTCATTCAAGAGATTTGGATCACGAAATTACTGTTTCAGTTCATTTATGTAGCTGAGGATGCGCACAACAGGAAAACCCTAAATTTAAGGTATGGAATTTTGTAATTGCTGTTTGAACAGGCCTGCTAAGAGGAAAAATGTTTGCAGGAAATCTGATGTGCAGTTAAAATTGAATTTCACTTACTTAACATATTTGAATTTAAACTGCTTAACTGAAGAGTTTTTTGTTTTAAATCCAACCGCCTACATACACAAGGTTTTTACTATTTAAATGTCTTTAATTAGACTTTTTATATAAATGGTCTTGCTATCTTTAAGATGCCCAAAGTCCTCCATTCTGGATATATCATAATTGCATTTCTCCGAAACTTGTCAAGTCTTCACACTGACTGTGTTGAATCCTCTCTCTCCTATGAGCACTTAAAGATAGGCATGTATCTGGTAGGTTAATGCAGCATGATGTACTACTAGCCTTGCTCCTCCGCAGTCTGTAGAGCTGTCAACCGGCTGCCAGTGGAAGAGTGAGATTTTAGCACTGTGCTATAAACTGAGGATAACCATGAGAAAGAAGCACTAGCAGAAGGCACACTCTTCACTATGACTTTGCACTTTGGTTTCTCGTCTGTAATGTGAATCTACTCATCATGCACATCTCCAGGCATGTGCTCTCAAAACAGTAGCATCTCATGTTATGAAAAAAAGTACTTGAGAAATTTCTTTCCCTTCTAACTCAAGTCAGTCCATGACTTTTATTTGCTGTAAAATCAGTTCAGAATAACTTATTTTCAGATCTGAGACAGAGTTATGAGTGCATCAAGGTGCCTTGCAGGCTAACAGGTCGAATTACTTTCCTCAACGCAATGCACCCTGCTGTACATGTCTCCCAGTGACAGTCCTGCCTCAGAGCAAGGTGCGCAAAGTCAGTGGAGCACAGGTTGGAGAAGATCCCTTAGGTAGGAAAGGCTCTATGGTATGTTTGGATTTGTATCAAGTATAAGCCACCGTCTGACTTAGAAACAGAAAGATAAGTACAAATCTAATTTTATCGCTTAACTGTTCCTAAACATTACAGTTGCAACTGCACCTAGAATGTATTTGATGCTATATACAGGTGTCAGGCGGATTTGTCAATGTCTTTTCTGGTGACAGTAAAAATATATAGTCTATTTAATGATGCAAAACCATAGCAGGTATTCACATAAGATTTTTTAATCTTATTTTAAAAAGAAAGTAGAAAAGACATGGGCTTGTAATTAGCAATCCCTGGATACTGCATTATCATACACATTGCAGTATGTTATAAAGCTGAATTTCTGCTTTTCCTCAGTTTTATTCTCAGTGAAGTACTAATGAATTTTACCGTTCCAATTCTTAATTTTTATTTTGTTAAGTTGGTGAAAACAGTTTGAAGGCAATGTTGAACATATACTGTTACTGATAAGCCACCTTATTATGATAACAGGCTCTAATGACCATAGCTGTAACTCCAATTTCTTTACCCGCTTGAGAATTGCAGGGTCTGCTTGTTGAACTTTTTGTAGGCAAAGTTTAAAAGATTTAATTCAACAGTCAAAATTACAAGGTGTTTGCTTCTGTTGAAAATCACTAATATATCCAAGTATATACAGATGAACATCTTTGCAGCTTGTTTGCAGACTCATTCAATGGCTTATTTTGAGTGTTTGCAATGGCCTCTTTTGAGTTCAGTGGAAAACTCAGCCCAAGGAGCAAATGTTTTGCTCAACATGGATTGATGCATCTTTCTATCTAGGTAACAGTACACCAAAAGCCTGACTTCAAAATTGCACTAAGCACCAGCTGTTAGTGAAAAGGTAGTTCCACAAAACATTCCCACATCCACCTCAGGAAGCGAAAGGGCGAGACAAATCAGAGAGGCTATCCAGACCTGAAAAGGAAGAGATGAGTTTGCACCAGAGCATCTCCATAGTGCAAGCAATGATGCTGATCCAGAAAAGGAGGCAGCAATGCACACAAATGGGTAGGGGAAAAGTTGTCTCCATCCCTCCTGGCAGCAGCCTGAATGCAGACCAACCTGCAAACGGTCCTGAAGCTGCAGCTAGGGCAATGTGATTTCTTTGAGCAAAGACCTAAAGAGAACAGTTGTGCTTATGTTGCAGCATATCATAATCTCCATCCTGTCTTACCTTCCCTCCCTTCCCCAGCCTGCTGTCTCTGTTACAGACAGGCACATATGGATTTGGAGTTTAAATATGGAGCTGCTAGATTTACCCCAGTAGTATAAGAGAGCAGGACTGTGTGAAATGTGAGTGGTCAGGTACATGAGCAACGGAAATTAGCAGGTTCTGCCCAAAAGGTTAGGTCACTGATGTTTCCAATTAAATGATTTTCTTGGGCTTGTCACATAAAGAATCCCTGAGGCAATGAGGTACCTTCAAGACACAAATCTTCAGTCTCATTCTTCCCGCTGCTATAAGGAGTAAAGTATGCAGTCTTGAAAAATAATTCCATGTCAATGCTAACCATGTGAAAACAGAGGCACATGAAATGGAAACTTGCACAGTCTCTTTAGCATGCATGTTTTTTCTGAGTAGTAAAAAGATGTAGATAAAAATATCTTGCCTTTGTATATGGTATGTTTTTCACAGGATTTTTAACAATTTAAGTATCCCAGACCTTTTCCCATGGGAAAAGCTTTACAATTTGCAAGTCATCTTTGGGTATCAAATGTAATGCATTCCTTTTCTTATTTTCCAGGGATATCAAACCTGACAACATACTACTGGATGAGCATGGTAAGTGGTTATTAACAGTTTTCTCTCAAATATTCTAATTTATGAGATCTCAGTGACACAGTGGCTTGTGCTTCATGAACCAGCCTGAGATTTTGGATTCAGATTTAAATCTTATCTCTCTCTTCAAAATCCCCCTGCCCACCTTGTGAGTCTTGTAATTTCCCTTCTTATTGCAAACAATTAAAGTTGCTCTGACACAAGATCTGAAGATGGAGTAATTCACTCTGAATTGAGATCACCAGGAACACTTGATTAAAAAAAAAAAAACAAAAAAAAAAAAAAACATTTTTTTAATACTGGGGAACCTATCAGGAAAAGACTTGATTTTCAGAGGTACTGAGCACTTACAGTTTCTATTCCAGAACATCAGAGGTACTGAGCACTTACAGTTTCTATTCCAGAACAGAAGGGCTAAGAAATCTGTAATAGCAGGTTATTTCTCTTGTAGGCATCTGGAATTATTTTCCTAAATTTAGGTACAAATTTGGAAACTTACCTCTAAGCCGCTGTAGATTTTTATGGCTCTACATGAAATTTTGGTCCAAATGACATTAAAAGAGACTAGAAAACCTAATCAGCTTTGAAATTTCATTACTAGTTCCTAGTAGATTTGGAACTCAAATTAAAGAAAAACACGGTATAATAAATGCTAATTTCTCTAAAATTTAGACATATAGCAATATATGATAAGCAATATATGAAGAATTTTGCTAAAACTTCCTTCATTAGTTTTGAAGCTATTCATAGGAAAGACATGAGAAAATGAAAGTAAAAGAAGTCATTAACCTTTTAGCAGTTACAACAAAAATATTACAAGAGGAATACTAAATGGAAAAAAAGGCACATTTGGTGTATGGGAAAGTATCATACTTTATACAGCTCAGAATCTTTGAGAAAATATGCAATTTTGGAATGATGCCAAAGTTACCATTATTTTTCAAGATATACTGCAGAACTGCTGGGTATATAAGTTAAAGTTGATTAAAGAAGTAACATTTCAAAAGGTTGGAGTTTGTCCCAGAAATATTGAAGCCAACAAAACTGAATAGTATTCAAGTTTTAAACCACCTAGGACTCAAGTAATTTAATGTTTCAGACCCATGAGTGTTAATGTTCCCTAGAAACCAATATCAGCAAATAAACATGGAACAGAAATCTCTTGTCTTTAAGTCCTGGGTGAATTAAAGATGTCAAAGGCAACGTGAAATGACTATGAGTTTGTTAAATTTCTGACTGACAGCCTTTGAAGTATGGTTGCCCTTACCTCTTCTTGCCCCTCATCAAGGTCAACTACAGCACAAAATCAGCCTCTTGCTAGAGCTTTGCTACCATCTTAAGGGAGCCTTACAGAGGCTCAAGTATTGCCAAGGAAAAGCTACACCAGAATGATTGGTGCTGCAAAATGAAGTTTTCTTAGTGGCTATGAGACATCAGTAACAAAATCATCTATAGCTAGCTTGAAAATTTTGGAGCAGATAGTGCTTTTTCTCCATAGCAGCAGATTACTGCTCCCACATAACACCTGTACACGAGGGACAAATAACAATGTTTTCCTGGACTTACAAATCGGCCTTGGTCAGCAGAATTAATCAGCTATCTGATAGATGAATCCTTCATTCACAGACCTGTAACCCAGCTGGGCAATGGGTCCTCCCAGCCTAGGCAAGGGTCCATACGCTTCAACTCACTAAAGGAGACAACATCTTTAGGACATCTTTAGATGTATCTATCTATGCTAGTCCCACTTTAGGCTTCCTTTACAGATGGCAGAAAGACACAGGAACTTTAGAGGATCTGATTCATCTGCTATTTCAGATGTCTGCACTAGAAGTATATGTTTCTCTTCAGTGACCCAAGGAAGGCTTGGGTTCAGCTACAGATATCCACATTATAGATGCACATTTAGCAAGGTGAATCCTATCCTTGAGATCCATAAAAGCTTCAGTTAAAGTTCAACACTTCATAGTAACACTATTTTTGAAGGAACCATCAGCCTTCATTTCACAGAAAAAGGTGTTGAGTATACACATTTTAAATATGCTAGGCCGCAGAGCAAGTATAACCAATTTACCTAATAGCAAATATAACTCGGCGTGCAGGAACTTTATTCAGCCTCTAGGTGCCATGCCAATTTCCTGGATGTTTAACTTTAACCTTAAGTAAGTTCATCTTATCATTTACTAAACAAACTGTGCTTATGCAAAGTGCTACAGAATTGGGAACGCATAAAAAATGGACCAGGAGTTTGTTTCAATAAGTTAGATTTCATTGACTTTACTGAATAGAACTATTTTGGTGGAATTTAAAGTGTTATGCCCTTCACATAGCCTTGCATCTTCAAGAAGTAAAACTGACTGAAGTTTTCATAAATTATACCAAGATTACAGACATTTCTGCTTATTAAAACTAGTTTTACTATAATTTACCTGTGTGGCTTAGGAGACAGACCTCAGGAATACAGAAACAATGAAAACGAGATTTTTCCTCAGTAGAGCCACATCTTTACACTGCTGTGCACGGGTTCTGCTGTCTCAGTGGAGATGTTTGATTATCATGAGGGGTGTAATACTAAGTGAGAATGTGGGAATTGCCTACGAATAGTGTTTCAGCCCCTACCAGAAGATGATTGCCAGGTCTCCTGGAGAGATTCTCCAGCCAATAGAGGAGTCTCCTTTAAGGAGAGAGATTAAGGATGTTTTCAGTGAGCTGCAGGTGAAACAGTGGAATATTTCATATTGGTTCACCCTCTAAACCGGAATCACGCCTCGTTAAGGAATCAGAAGCTATCAACAAAGCTCTTCTTTCTAGTTCCCTCTTCACTTTCCCAGAAAGCTATTCCTCTTAGGACAAAAACTTTCTAAATTTAGTACTGTTGTTCTGATCTGTTAACCAATGTGCATCTGAAACAGAATTATTCCTTTGATGGTTGAAGGGACTACCTGATGGTGCAGGAGAGCTATAATTATTGTATCGTATAGAGAAGTGTGATACATAATTTTCTTAATGTTATTCTGCTTCCTCCAATTGTTCCTTTCATTTTAATGCTTTAGAACAATAAAACTGAAATGAAAATGTTTGGAACTTAGAGCTATTGTATTTTTCCTGAAATGCCGAAGAAATTAGAGGTGTCTGTGCCTTAAAATCACTTCATGATCTTTTGGCTTGTGTGTCTAAGGAGAAATAGAACATTATAAATGCAGAAAAACAAGCAGTGGCATCTGGATTAGTACATGTCCTTTTTCAGAGAAATGAGCTTATTGTTTCTATATATATTAGGTAGCACTATAGCTGTTAACACTTCTGGTCATTCTGCAAAAATTATTGGGCTGTAGTTTGGCACCTAGGTTTTGCGTTGTGCAGAACGATCACATCAAAATTATACTTTTTTTTTTTTTTTTTTTTTTTTTTACAGAAAATCTGCAAGGATTTGATTTCCCCCCAAGTATGTTTTTCAGGAGATCACTCTATAAAACTGGAAGGTTACCTACCTGTAGTAATTTCAGTAATCCCTCTATCCAGTAGGATGCCTGTGTGATCTCCTAGGGAATGATTCCCTACTGGGTCAGATTGATGGTCTACCTAGCCCAGTGTATTATTGCAGCCGGGGCAAAAGGAACGCTATTTACAGAGAGCATGTGACCTTGCAACTTTGCCACATCTGGTGCTTTAAAGATCCCTAGCACCCACAGTTTTTATGTTAGGATGTTAGAAGTACCTCTCTGCATATTCCCTTTTGAATCTGGCTAGACTTTTGTTAATGACTTTGTCTACACGCTCTTTGAAGCAGCTGATATTATCTGCCACTACAACCTCCTGGAGCAACAAGTTCTAGAAGTTCATTCTCCTTCATGGAAGAAAAGTGCTTCTTTTTAAAAAATCCTCCTTTCAGCAGATGTTGCCTAGCCCTAGAATTGCAGGATTTGTTCTACACTCGCTTTATCCATCATCCTCATGACATTCTAAAACTCTCTGAGCCCTCTCTTGTCTCGTATGAAAAGCCTCAGTCTTTTTTTAATTTGTCCTTTCAAGACAGCTGCTCCCTTCCCTTTCTCCTTCCCTGCTGTCCTAGATATAGTTACGAATATGCAGGCTTTCAGCTTAAGAACATAACAGCGACCATACTGGATCAAAGACCCATCTAAATGAGTTTCCTACCTCATAGAGGTACCAAAAAGTGAATGACAGAGCAAAACACAAAACAAGGCAAGCTCCCAAGAGGACCTCCCCTGTGTACGCACCCAGCCTCCAGTCTTTTCTGACTGAGGCATTTCCCAAGTTGAACGTGGTTCATACATTTAGTAACTTTCAGTGGTCTTTTCCATGGCCTTTCCTGGTGTTTCCTTGAGTGGAGTGAGCTTTTATCATCCTTAACATCTTGTAGCAAAGAGTTCCATAGCTTAAACATAGATTATGTGAAGAATCACTACCTGTTTGTTTGCTTTGAATGTACCACCTACCATTTTCACTGACTGCCTCCTAGCAGTCCTCTTGGAAGTGCTTCCTAAAGTTTTTCTCACACTGAAATCACAGAATTCCAGAATTCTGCAAGAATGCAGGCCTGATATTTCACTTTCAGCCTCAACAAGACTGATAGTGTTCTATTCATTTTTTATAGGCTGAATTTTTGCATCTATATTAGTGATAATTTTATTCATTTCTGTTATGAAGAGCTAGTTTCAAGGTGGCATTTGTATGTGCCTTTTTATATTATATATACATTCGATTATATTGTTTTATGATCATCAATGTTGTCCCTAAAGTTCCATTTACTTGATTATATGAGAATCTCAGTTCTAATTTGAAAAATAAAGGCAAAGTTGAAAAATGCAGCCAGTGTGCAATTTGGGCTTAAAGCCAAAAATAGGATGAAAACGGGAAAAAAATCAATATTTTGAACTCTGGCTTCTGAACAATAGAACTTGCAACGTTGATATTATATAAAAAAATCCCTCAGAAGTGTGAAGTCTCCAGTAGAGAAGTACCTGATGTGTCTGCATTAGCGTTAACCCTTATCACATGCGCAAACAATTTTCCTGATTTTGCTTTGCCCTGTGATCAGAGCTATGAACCCACTATGAACTCAGCTTGCTTTGCTGAGATTTCCATCAGTTCTGATGCATGTGAAGGTAGTGACACTAACTCCAGGTTTGATTTTTTTTTTTCCTATCATTCACCCCATCAATTACATACTGTTAGAAACTCAGTTAGGTTTGAAATCATGTGTATTTTCTTTTGCTTAACGTTAGTCAGTCTGCCTCAGTCACCTTTCAGAACTTAGTTTGATTTTACTTATGATCCATCCTCATTTAGAAAAAATTAAATGAGAGTTCAACAAAGATCACTTGTTGTCTACTTCAGGTGTTGGATTTTCAGGCCATGTGGAAAAGTGAGGCATAAAAGTCATATGGCACTTCTGAGATGCACATGTAAAGCTTCTGAAAGCCATACACTGTGCTGCAGGTATTAATTTACAGTTTTTTGCATTTATAGACTTAGTTTGAAGTTGGCTGGAGGAATGCAGTTTTCCAAACAATTTCCATTGAAATACTTTTTGTTTAGAATATATTTGTTGATGTACGTGAAATCTGTGCAGTCTGGAATGATTTGTAAATACCACTCTGTAGAGAGCCAGACCAACATGCTAATTTATCTTCTCTTCTCTTCTCTCCACTATCATCATATTATACTGGGTCATACAGCCATGGGAATTAATCAAGGAGTTATTCCCCTGTGATACTCAAATCCAGTTTGGTACTGTTTTACCTGTTGTGAAATGTTCAGTCTCACAGCTCTTACATCTAGAACCAAGTGGTACTGGCATATTTCTTTGTTCAACATCATACCTGACACCCGAGAAAGGAGCCAGGGTACAGTCATCGGTTTCTGCATTTAATTGTTGTGCAGGATGCTATGCAAAAAGTGAGATCAAGTATAAGTTTGAAGCTCAGCCGGGAAAAAGTCCCCATGATTTGAAATTTTGGAAATGGTATGAGATGGCCAAAATTCTTGAATTTTTAGTCCAACCAGTAACTTGCTTTCCTTTTCCTATATGGAATTGTTGCAGTACAAGTACATGTCGTAGAGATTGATCAGAAACTTTCTATAGAAATCAGGGTGGGAGGGGGACAGTATTGACAGCTCCTGAAATATTCAGGACAAGAATGAATGATTCTTTAAAAAATGCAAATCACTGGGCTCAGAACAGTTAAACCTGTTAAACACTGTGCCCAGGAAGACAAAACTCTGCCTCTGCATCTCTCCGGCCATGGTCTTGTCCTTCTCTGCTCCTGCTTGCCTTCACGAGTGGGTGCTTCGCTCCTCGCCAACTGCTTCTGCCCTGGCTGAGGGTCAACTCCAGCCTCTCCCTGGCTCCCACAAAGAGCTGCTTCCAGCCATGCAGCAGCTTTTTTTATCAGTAGCAAGATGCAGCAGAATTACACAGATTTGATCTTCCCAATCTATCCTTTGTATTACAGAAAGGCATTTTTTAACAAAAGCCATCAACCACTGTATATAACACTTCACAAGTGTGCTATTTTAGTTTTGTTAAATGAAAAGAAATCTAATAAAGGGGAGAGAAAACAATGCACCACCAGAGAGGCAATTTTCATCACAAATCAAATATTTGGATCAGTCTGAATGGATATTAGATGATAGGTGTTTTGCAATAGGCTATCATGCTGGCATGCTAATGGGAGAATCACTTACAATACTATCATTTAAATGACAGAACTTAATATTTATCTGTCAAAAAAGAGAATGTATTAGTCTGCCAAGATTCTTGCAGCTTTTCATTCTACTTTGCACATGAAATTGCTTATATATACTGCCATGAGGTAGCTGTATGTGGTTCAATTATCTCTTTCAAGAAGTTTTCTCCCACGGTGTTTTATTGCATAAATAAACTGCAAACATGCTATGCAACTGCCATTGGCTTCAGTCACCATGAAAGGAGAATGTCATTTTGCAATTTGATGCTAGACCAAGCTGTAAACACTAATTATTGTTATGGCAGCCTAATACACCCCCATTATGAAGAGATTACTTTTTATCTACTCAGTTTTTGTCAGATTTTTCCACATTTCTGTTGATGTGTTCAGAACTGGATGTCTTAGAAGGAAAGCTTCATAAGTGGTTTTTGAGAATAAGGTTAGGAGAAGCATGCAAAACGTTTAATTGTAAACCTCTAGTGTGTTTTTGACTTGGGGCAATAGCTTTAATTTTGGAAGTGTATGTACCTTTTGCCCCTTTCCCTTTTAAAAAACTGCAGATCTGGCCAAATTACAGGACTCTGAGATTTTCAGTTCATACATGTGTGATTGTAGATTTCTTAGAGATTGACAGATGCATTTCCTGGAGACTTTGCCTGAACAGCATCTAGATTAGACTACAGGCACTGAATAATCTTTTATTGAAATTGCTGTTCCTCAGTCAGGCACTGGGGTAACATTCAGCATCAGAACAAAAAGCAAGTCATTTGTTACACTTGTTTCATCTGTGGCAGCAAACAAGATAACAAACTCCTTCACTTAATAACTGCATCATGGCCAAAGCCTGCTCTGTTCTGGGCACTGAATGAGGCTGGGATCCTGATCAAAAAATGTTACAGGAACCTGTCGTTCAAGACTCTAGTTAAACACATGACATAACACATGTGGCTCAATTCCAGTGAGTGAATTACTGTATAATAACTGAACTAGTATCTGCAGAGGGTTTTTCTTTTTAGAAGTCTGATCCAATGCACAGTTAAGCCAGGGAAGAAAGTACCTGTCCATGAACTCTGTCCTCTAGAATGGCTTTGCCAGATGTAACCACAGGCAGCATAATACCTGCATCACTCCGCAATATGAAAGGAGTCCTTTACTGGAAGATGCACAACCAAGTAGCAGATTTAAACATTAAAAGAAGCAGATACATTTTCAGGCTAGATCTGCATTCAGTTTACCTTGCCTATGGCAAGCCAGGACTATGTGGTGGAACAATTTTAGCTCTGCTTGTAGTAAGCTACCCTAGGAAAAAAAATAATGATGGCAGGTTTGGGCCATCCAACCTGATTAGTTCAGTTTAAATTAGCTGTCTAGCTGGTCAGGCAGCAAGTCCAGGGGCCAATTTGTGTCATATATCTTTCATCTTGTCAAATGAGTGATCATTTGGGACCTGCTGCTGTTACATACACACTCTTCTGCTACTGTGAATCTAATTTTATAGTTATTGTACTAGAAACCATCCTTTTTCATCTTGGCTCCCTTTTTGCCCTGAGGAGATTTGGAATAAGCCAGGATGACTGTAACTTGAAGTGGATGAGATAGCAGACAGATGACACAAGTACATGAGATTATGGAAGGTGGCTCTAGGCATATTTCACATATAAGGCCACAAAATTCAGTTCTGCTCCTGCACAAAGTTACTGCTCTGAAAAAGTGGTTACTCTGGTTGATGTTCATGGCAGGAGGAGGCTTAGGGGCAGCCAGCAGCA
Source organism: Rhea pennata (assembly GCF_028389875.1). Lineage (NCBI taxonomy): Eukaryota > Metazoa > Chordata > Aves > Rheiformes > Rheidae > Rhea > Rhea pennata. The sequence goes on along the minus strand of NC_084666.1, from coordinate 13,919,473 downwards.
AAGGGTCAGTACTGGGAACTAATGATGGACGCCACTATATGAGAAAAGAAGTGTGCCATCATTTTGGTGCCAATACAATTTTTCTACCTCTGATGAACATGTAATAGTAAGTTTCTATGAATCAGTATACATTTCCAATTTAATTTCTTTCCATTAGCACTTTAATATTAAATAAAGCAAGGAATATTTGCATGATGCGCTATTTTGACCGTTGTTTTCACTCTGTGTTATTGCAGGACATGTTCATATCACAGACTTTAACATAGCGACCATAGTGAAAGGCTCCGAAAAAGCTTCTTCTATGGCTGGCACAAAACCTTATATGGGTAAGTTTTCAAGATTATTGTAAAAATGTAGTAAAATGCACACATTTATATTGATTAGTGATGTATTAATTTTTTTTAGTTGTAAATGCATACTATAAATGTGAACTATAAACTTCTTTTTAGATAGTGTATGTTTGTTAGCAAAAGAAAACATCAGAGAGAGGAGAACTGGGGAATGGTTTTGTCTCTGCAGTGCTTTTAGTCAGATTCTCTTTGTTTTTTGTTTTGTGAAGCCAATTTGAGAGAGGCTCAGCTGTGTTCCTTCATGCAAGTCCCCACAGTCTGGAGAGAAGAATATGAAGTTATAATTGTATTACTGTATCTATGATGTGGCAGAGAACACATAATGCAATTTTGAAAGGCTAGGCACATCTTTAACCACATTGCTGAACTAGCTTCCTCAAAAATTTTCCTGTTATTTAGAGTCCTAGATAACCAGCCACTTAGGTGACTGTTCCTTGGCTTTAGGGGACATTTTATGTTTCAATCATGTGAATTTTAAACACAGAGATTGAAGGCTATGAGAATAAAATTCATTTCCTCTGAATTCATGGGTCTAAAAGTTTTGGCTAAGCTAATAATTCAATTGCCCCTAGAGCTGAAGGAGCAAAGATATTTCCTGAAGGCAATTTGTTCTACCAAAGTTAGGCTAGTTAAATATAGGTGTAATTCGACATAATTTGTGGTTTCACACACCTCTGCTGTTTTAACTCTGTCTACACATAAAACTGCCAAGCCTGAAGAGAAGACTAGCTTCAGACTAAACTTATTTGGGATCCAGGAACTATTCTAAGAGGTGTGTGACCCTTCAACAGGCATGCTCAGGGCACATCTAACACCCAGACAATGTCAAAACCCAGTACACTAACATAGCCTGAAAACATGGATAGGGGAACCTAAAGCTGGTTACCCTGCTTCTGCGTACTAGCACAGGGCTCAGAGCGTTTGCCTAAGATAGAAATGAGCACTTCATGCTCTTCGCACCCAGAAGAGCACTGTGAAACCTGCATGTCTGTGAACATCTGTGCTAGCATTGAGCCAGTGTCAGAGTGGTTCCAGGCACCGGACCACACTTGTCTTATTTTCAGAGATGACTTGATTTTATCCTGAAACAGCTAGCGCTCCCCCAGGTAATTCCCAAAGAGTTAGTGGGGCTGGAGTCTGTTCCGCATTAGCAGCTGGGACATAGCCACCCCGTTTTGGGGTTGATAGGATACGATAGCTCGTCATCCTGGTGTTACTTAGTTTACTTTTATAGATGAACTCCAAATGGTACGATAAACATTTCATGTGGCCTGGGCTAAAGCATTCAAGTTACGCGGAGGAATCAGGTTTAGACGACTTTCTCACTGGTCAGTTCTGGATGAGTTCCCAGTTCAGAGCTTCTACTTAGGTGAGCTGGTCAGCACTGCACATGCATCGTATATGGAGATTAGGATGCTGAGTTTGGGTATTCGGGGCCCATAACCAAGTGTTTAGCGTCGTACTCTGCATCCTCTATCGGATGTGGTGAAAAGAGATGGGAAGGGATGTCACAGCCTATGTTACACTGACTGCTTTAATTTAACAAGCATTCACATGAACATTTTTGCCTGTGTGGGGTGTTTTTATTTATGAAAAAAAATCTGAAAGAACAAAAACTCAGAAAAAAACACTTTTTTCCTCTAGAAATAATTTGACTCCCCCCGTGCATACCCACAAATAGCTGTACAACTTAATGTGAAACTAACTCCATTCACTCAAGTGTCCTTATACATAAGAACTGAAATATTCAAAAAATACCACCATTTCCAGGACAGTAATTTTGAGTTTCTGGGAAAATTTTGTATCTCCAAGCTCACTACTTCTGTTAAAATAGCTGCCTACAGTCTTTTATTAGCCATTGGCATTAGATGTGCAAATTCTTATATATGTTATTCAAAAAATACTCTTGGACAGTAGATATTTTGCAGGAGCTCAGACAAATTTAGAATATACTCTTTCCATATTTAAATATTATGATGACAGCAGATATAATATCAATAGAATCTTTTCTATGATTTAATTTGGTAGTCAATTAAATGACTAAAATGGTGGCTTTACACTTTTAATCTTGAGGTGGTTGCATAGTTTCATATTAGAAAGCATATTTATTATGAAAGTTAACAGAAGAAACTTGAGTATTTGCCTAGGAGTCAGTTAGCATTTTAGCCTCTGCCTGTCATAGTCTGAATGTGTGGAACGAAGAGACCATCTGGGTGTTAAAATGATCAGAAGGAGCAGATCAGTTCAAATATTCTGCTGAGTCTTAACAGGAAGTTTAGCATCCCTTGGAGCTTCTTTCAGCTCTTTTGCACACACAGGTGGACACCATCTTTTTAGTTATCTTGTTTGCAGATTTTTCTTCACAAGAAAAAGCTAGCTAAGAACACAAAAATCTGTGGGAAGCACAGTGATTTGGTATTTCAGTTTTAGAATAACAACCAAAGTGCTTTGGAATTCCAATCCCCCCCTTCCACCTCCCAAAAAGGAGGAGGAGTAATTCACGTTATTTGCGTAACTAGCATTACCCAAGGAAATCAAATATTTCTGCGATTCCTCTTAGGAGGCCTCATTATTCAGTGCAGAGATGCCTAAATCCAGGCAACACTGCCTAAATTCTACTTATGTCCCTCTACCTCATACTTCTATTTGTTAGGCAACTCTGGAGTCATTGTACTCAATAGGAAAATATTAGTCTCAGAAATGGATACGCCTTTATAGCTTTATTGTTTTGAGATGAATTTCTCAGCTTAAGATCGTGACAAACAATTTTCTCTCACCTAAGTATGGTGTACCATTTTTCTGCCTTTCCAGGTAGTTAGATGAGGTCATGGATGATTCCAATCACGTAGCCATGGTCAGCCTGGGCTGACACAAGGAAGGAGGTGTATTATAGAGCTGGAAATGGGGAAGATGAGGGACAGGGACAAGATACACACAGTGATGAGCTGCTATCTTGGTTCGCCTCAATTCATGGAGCCATTCTGTCCCTGAATCTTCCCCTCCAAATATCAGACCTCCCCCAACCAACTATCACCACAAAAAGAAATGATAAAAGAAAAATGCCCTTTACAGAGAGATTTCCACACCATCCATCAGTTTACTTTCTCTCTAGCGAGTACCCATCTCTTGGAAATGCAAAAGCCACAGGTTTAGAGTCTTTGCTACTCTATCTGTCAGGAGAGTCATCCTTGCATTTATCAGGAGCTGTGAGGAGGCAGGAAAGCTTTTAGAGCTGTTACAATTCTCTGTTTCAGGATGAAAAGTGATGGGTAAGTATTCTCTGAGGCACAGCTTGGAAATCAAAGCTTCAGCAAAACTATCTCAAATATCAAGAGTTTGACAGATAGGGCCTCACTCTCCCTGGTGCTGTATTTCCTCTTTCTAAGTGAATTGAGTTCACTTCCTTTCCTCTTAATTTACGCCTTTAACTTAGTGGAGGATCATACCTTTAGTGAAATGACACATTTCTGTTGCTGGAATCAGAAAAGCACTATTTTTACTCCGAATGGTTATTTGATATTGCTATGATCTCCTGGCTTAAGGCTGTATCACAGATTTTCCATGTGGATTTGCATCGGTCATTCAGACAATGAGGCTCGGAGTTTGGCTCCATGTTTGGTAGCAAGTTTTCATTACCATGAATATAAATCACACTTTAGTCTCAATATAACAGTTACCTTCAAACAAGTCACTTGCTGAGCACCAGAACTGAGGAAACCTAGTGATTCCTGTAAGACATACTTTCTGTTACACTGGTTTTGACAACAACGAGGACAGGAAGTGTGATTTTCCCATTTGGGACTTTTATAAAGTCTCACTCTCATTTGAATTCTGCTACATATAATATGACATGAGGGCATACTCCAAACTTTCCCCTGGTTGAGTTATTTATAGGCTTTCTCATCTCTACCTACTGCCAGTTTAAAAAAACATATACAAAAATATTGTCTTTATCTCAATATTATATGAAATCTGATTGGAATAGGCTGATAAATTGCCATGGAGAGATTCATTCACATGCAGCATGACTGCCTAAAACTTGTGTCCATAAAAATGCAATATACTGGCATCGTGTTACAGAAATGCACTAGCAGTTCAGATTAAGATAGTTTAAAACACAATTTACCTTGTATGTCTAAGCATGGTGCAAGTCAGCTCTTGCAGCCTTTGCTTAATCTCACTTCATATTAACCTTTTTGTCCCCAAGTATTTCTCAGGCTAAATCTTTCTCTGACTATTTCCCTAAACTTGAAACAGCTCTATGGAATGCAATGTATCTGAACTTGAATGTTTTCCCAGAAACCTTCCGGTTTCTGTACATTCCATCTTCTTAGTTGATTCATTCAGACACATCAAATACATGCCACATATAGACAACAAAAATATGAAGAACAGTGAATCTGAAAGGAACAAGACTAATAGCCTGGCAAAATCAGCTGCAGCTGCTGCTGCAGTTTTATTCTTCAATATAAATTACCCTTTGACTTGAAATGCTGAAGTGAATTCAGCTGCTTGAATTTCCAGGGGTCTTTAGAGTTTATGTCCCCTACTACTCAGGCATCTGCAGCTCTGAAATATAATGTATGCCTTAGTCTGGTTTAGGAAACTTTTGTGTCTTACCCATGCCTGATTTTGTCATTATGAATTTACTCTTCAAGTTTTCTACATCACTTGTGACTGAGGGTGTTGTCAAGGTTTTATTGTAAGTATAGTTCTTAGAAAACTCGCATGCTTTCAGGCTGTCTTACTCCTACCCCGGCAAGCATTGCAAAATGTCCTTTGAGTTGACTTTTGATAGGTATGTCTGCTTCCAACAGGTGGATGCAAACACGTGTAGGGGAATGCATGATGAGCAGATACAAGGAAAGCCAGCATGAGGCAGGACAAGCGTGGTCCCCAGCCGTGGTCTGTGGCTGGAACATGTGGGCTTGGGTTTTTCTTCCCATGGACAGTCATTCACTTGTCCTCTTGTGATTAAAGGATGCCAGGATACACGTTGATGGAAGCACTTGTGTTAATGCTCACCATCTTCAATGCTATCCAACTCTGTGAACGACAACAAAAAAGGATGTTTTTCATTTTGCCTTCTCATACAGGTGGTAGGCAGTATGCTTATGTCTCAAAGAATACTTTCTATACCAAACATCCAGTTGCAATATTGGCCTTTGAACCCTGCAACAGGTTTTACTTCCAGAAAATATTACATACATTACTTTTTGTTTATTACTAACCCTTGCATAATTTAGATATATTTGAGTCCTGTTGCATATGCTTTTTACTCACTGAATTTATTTGTTTTTTTAAATGGAATTTCCCTACATCCGTATATTATTTATGAGACACACTGGATGTTGTCAAAACCTCCCACTCACAGATTATAAATCTCTTTTCTATTTCTGGTGGTAGTCGAGTCAGATAGAGGGTTTGAAGTTTTCTTCAGTAAAGGCTGAAGTTATCCGAATAATGCACCATGACTTTATTTCACAGCAAACTGATAACATAACTTTTAGTATCCTAAAAGCATCTTACACACCTGCCAAAAATCTAAATCAAAAACATCAGCAGTAAATTACCTGAAAAGTTTCAGCCACTCCTTACTATCTTACAGGCTTGTTATCTCTGATTTTCACAGCTGCTTTCGTAGGTTGCTGTCATGGTGAAGAATTGCTGAATATCTGAGATTACCAGAGAGGTGTGAATTTACAGAGGCCTAGTGAACATTTAAAGTGTATGAGTCATCCATATATATTAATTAATACTGTGTGGGTATGCTATTGGAGTCAGAAAAAAGCTAGTGGATATCCTGATATCAACCTTACAGGTAAAGTAAAAATATTCTGTAGGACTAAATTTGTTCCTGAGGTAGTTATAATAGAGCAGAGACAAATCTGGGGTTGGATTTTCGGAAGTGTTCAACCTTGCCTTTATTTGAATTCACAGTAAACAGTGGTCTGAAATTAAACAGTGCTCTGAAATTAAGTAGTGCTTTGAAATTCCTGTCATCTGAGTAGTTGGGTCAATATTCAGGTTTTCAGAAATCCCCCACTTGTTCTGCAGGGCATAACGGGTTCAACTGCCTATCTGCAGAGTCTCCCTGGCGATGTCTCTCCCTGGCCTTTTGGTCACAGGAAAATAGCATGGTGCCAGGGAGAGCTGAGAGGCTTCTCTTATTCTGATAAGCAAGAAGTGAGAGGGGATGAGTATCCCCTTAGGATACCTTTTGGAGGTATCCTAAAAACACCCTTCCCTGTACTGATGGGATTGTGCAACCTGCACTAGGACCTCTGCAGTTCAGAGGATCGAGCACTGAACTGGAAGGGGGTATTCCGGTTTTGGCTCTGCTCTGACATTAACATCAGGCACACAAGCAATTTGGACTGAAATGACCTTAGGGCCTGATGCAATATGCAGGTCCACAGACAAATCTGAGATGGGTTAACTTCTATCAGAGGTGGGAGAAGGGGCAACTGGGAGCCCAGCAAGGCATTTCTGGTCTCTGAATAACTTTTGTTCTTTGGTCAAGTCATGCAACTCCTCCAATTATCATTTTTTTGCATGCATATCATTTCTTTGCATGTATAGCAAATATCTTGGCGAACCTGGTAGGAATATGTGAGGCATGAGCACCTTAGTGCTTCTGGAGTGTCAAACAGCAGTTGTAAATCAGATAAATATTCACAAATTCTGTCCTACAAAATCTCAGTTCGCAAGGCCAGTTGGCTTCAGTTACAAGGTGGAATTGCTGCTGTCTCTGCACCAGGCCATCTCCCCAAAAGCATGTGGGATTCTTTGGCCACTATCCCTTCAACAGCTTGTTAGGAAAACCATGACACTGCAGCATCTAGATGGAATAAGGAAGGCGCTTCCTCTGTGTGATTCCATCTCCAGTAGTAGGAGACCATCACGTGGTCCATGTTGCTGGGCTCATTTTCACAGGGCTACTGCACGAGGCAGTTTTTCTGAGGCTGAGCCAGAGTTTCTGCAGTGACAGTTTCTCTGCACAACCACAAGAATAAAAACTGGGTACTGTTCAGTGATTAAGTAATACAGAGGGTTTTCTGAGGACAGCACTCTGTGAATAAATGCAAAGGGGGTTATATAGCTATATAGCAGATTAATAAGGCTTTCTAAATGTCGTGTCTGTATACAGGTAATAGTATGTAAAATCTTTACTTTGATTAATAATTGCATTGAATATGAGTATTAAAACTACTGTGGGGTATTATGTGAATAAAGGTACAAAAACAGTCATATCAATCGCTATAACAGCTTTAGACTTCACACCGGAAAATTGCCAGCCTGGCATGTTCAGATTTTAAGCAGCATTTTACCTTATACAACAGAAGTTAACAGCTTGCTACATGAAAGATCTGAGTCAGGAAGCTGTCCATTATAATTTAGACCTTTTTAGCACAGGAGAAAGTAAACTCTAGGAGGTAAATTGATAGTTTACCAAGTTCATGTTTACATTCAGGGAGAGAAAAGTTAATTTCTTTCATTTTGTTCTTCAAACAGCGTTTTCTCTAAATGTCAGATCACTTGCCATCACTATAATTTCATTCCTGCTTTCTATTTAAATCATGACCTAGAAGAATTACTGACCTTCTCTCAATTTATTTCAGAGAAAAGTGAAAATTAATATTTTCTTATCAGACTGCTGAGAAAGCTGTTAGCATTTCATTGAACCTGTTCAGTCAAAATCAAATTCACCTTTTATTTAGACAGATCGGTCTGTTATCCATTAAGCCTGACACAGCCAGATGTAAGCATGTAGCTAATCTGTGAACATGTAATATATATCAAATCACTCACACAT